>NC_068447.1:5702686-5734401 GCF_023373465.1 Oncorhynchus keta
CCCTGAATGAGACAGTCCCTGAATGAAACAGTCCCTGAATGAGACAGTCCCTGGATGAGACAGTCCCTGAATGAGACAGTCCCTGAATGAGACAGTCCCTGAATGAGACAGTCCCTGGATGAGACAGTCCCTGAATGAGACAGTCCCTGAATGAGACAGTCCCTGGATGAGACAGTCCCTGAATGAGACAGTCCCTGAATGAGACAGTCCCTGAATGAGACAGTCCCTGGATGAGACAGTCCCTGAATGAGACAGTCCCTGGATGAGACAGTCCCTGAATGAGACAGTCCCTGAATGAGACAGCCCCTGGAAAATCTCCAAGCAGATCTCAAGCTGTCTGATTAGAAGTCAAACATCCCCATTGTACAGTAAAACCCTGATGTAAAAACGACTCCAGACACCTAAAGTGACAGACTGTTTTCTTTGCTTCCGCACAGCAAGCGGTACTGATGCAGCAAGTCTGAACAGCCTCTACCCCCAAAACCATCAAACTGATAAATAGTTAGTTAAATAGTTAACCACTAACTACCCAAACTATCCTCATTGACCCCTTTTGGCATGACATACTGCTGCTACTGTTCTATCTATCTAACTATCCTGTTGTCTAGTCACTTTATTCCTAGTTATATGTACATATCTACCACAATTACCTGGTACCCTGTGTATAAAGCCATGTTATTACCTCGTACCCCTACACATGGACTCAGTACTGGTACCCTGTGTATAAAGCCATGTTATTACCTCGTACCCCTGCACACTGACTGGTACCCTGTGTATAAAGCCATGTTATTACCTCGTACCCCTACACATGGACTCAGTACTGTGGTACCCTGTGTATAAAGCCATGTTATTACCTCGTACCCCTACACATGGACTCAGTACTGTGGTACCCTGTGTATAAAGCCATGTTATTACCTCGTACCCCTACACATGGACTCAGTACTGTGGTACCCTGTGTATAAAGCCATGTTATTACCTCGTACCCCTGCACACTGACTGGTACCCTGTGTATAAAGCCATGTTATTGACCTCGTACCCCTGCACATGGACTCAGTACTGGTACCCTGTGTATAAAGCCATGTTATTGACCTCGTACCCCTGCACATGGACTCAGTACTGGTACCCTGTGTATAAAGCCATGTTATTACCTCGTACCCCTACACATGGACTCAGTACTGGTACCCTGTGTATAAAGCCATGTTATTACATTTACATTACATTTAAGTCATTTAGCAGACGCTCTTATCCAGAGCGACTTACACCTCATACCCCTACACATGGACTCAGTACTGGTACGCTGTGTATAAAGCCATGTTGTTACCTCGTACCCTACACATGGACTCAGTACTGGTACGCTGTGTATAAAGCCATGTTGTTACCTCGTACCCCTGCACACTGACTGGTACCCTGTGTATAAAGCCATGTTATTACCTCGTACCCCTGCACACTGACTGGTACCCTGTGTATAAAGCCATGTTATTACCTCGTACCCCTACACATGGACTCAGTACTGTGGTACCCTGTGTATAAAGCCATGTTATTACCTCGTACCCCTACACATGGACTCAGTACTGGTACCCTGTGTATAAAGCCATGTTATTACCTCGTACCCCTGCACACTGACTGGTACCCTGTGTATAAAGCCATGTTATTACCTCGTACCCCTGCACATGGACTCAGTACTGGTACCCTGTGTATAAAGCCATGTTATTGACCTCGTACCCCTGCACATGGACTCAGTACTGTGGTACCCTGTGTATAAAGCCATGTTATTACCTCATACCCTACACATGGACTCAGTACTGTGGTACCCTGTGTATAAAGCCATGTTATTACCTCGTACCCCTGCACACTGACTGGTACCCTGTGTATAAAGCCATGTTATTGACCTCGTACCCCTGCACATGGACTCAGTACTGGTACCCTGTGTATAAAGCCATGTTATTACCTCGTACCCCTACACATGGACTCAGTACTGGTACCCTGTGTATAAAGCCATGTTATTACCTCGTACCCTACACATGGACTCAGTACTGGTACCCTGTGTATAAAGCCATGTTATTACATTTACATTACATTTAAGTCATTTAGCAGACGCTCTTATCCAGAGCGACTTACACCTCATACCCCTACACATGGACTCAGTACTGGTACGCTGTGTATAAAGCCATGTTGTTACCTCGTACCCCTACACATGGACTCAGTACTGGTACGCTGTGTATAAAGCCATGTTGTTACCTCGTACCCCTGCACACTGACTGGTACCCTGTGTATAAAGCCATGTTATTACCTCGTACCCCTGCACACTGACTGGTACCCTGTGTATAAAGCCATGTTATTACCTCGTACCCCTACACATGGACTCAGTACTGTGGTACCCTGTGTATAAAGCCATGTTATTACCTCGTACCCCTACACATGGACTCAGTACTGGTACCCTGTGTATAAAGCCATGTTATTACCTCGTACCCCTGCACACTGACTGGTACCCTGTGTATAAAGCCATGTTATTACCTCGTACCCCTGCACACTGACTGGTACCCTGTGTATAAAGCCATGTTATTACCTCGTACCCCTACACATGGACTCAGTACTGTGGTACCCTGTGTATAAAGCCATGTTATTACCTCGTACCCCTACACATGGACTCAGTACTGTGGTACCCTGTGTATAAAGCCATGTTATTACCTCGTACCCCTGCACACTGACTGGTACCCTGTGTATAAAGCCATGTTATTGACCTCGTACCCCTGCACATGGACTCAGTACTGGTACCCTGTGTATAAAGCCATGTTATTGACCTCGTACCCCTGCACATGGACTCAGTACTGTGGTACCCTGTGTATAAAGCCATGTTATTACCTCATACCCTACACATGGACTCAGTACTGTGGTACCCTGTGTATAAAGCCATGTTATTACATTTACATTACATTTAAGTCATTTAGCAGACGCTCTTATCCAGAGCGACTTACACCTCATACCCCTACACATGGACTCAGTACTGGTACCCTGTGTATAAAGCCATGTTATTACCTCGTACCCCTACACATGGACTCAGTACTGGTATCCTGTGTATAAAGCCATGTTATTACCTCATACCCTACACATGGACTCAGTACTGGTACCACCTGGCCACCCCTCATAGCCTGGTTCCTCTCTAGGTTTCTTCCTAGGTTCTGGCCTTTCTAGGGAGTTTTTCCTAGCCACCGTGCTTCTACACCTGCATTGCTTGCTGTTTGGGGTTTTAGGCTGGGTTTCTGTACAGCACTTTGTGACATCAGCTGATGTAAGAAGGGCTTTATAAATACATTTGATTGATTGACTGTGTACCCTGATTATACCCCCCCCCCACCCCCTCTCTCTAGGAGTATGAGCGTCTGGCCGCCCAGTTGGATGGGGCCAGGATGCCCCTGGCTGAAAAGGTGCAGACATTTGCCCCCACCCTCAGTAAGATACCCCTGGTGGAGGCAGCGGAGAAACATGCTGAACTACTCAATGAGCTGGCCATGAACCTCTCCAGGTGAGGAGTTGATGGAGGGTTGATGGAGGGTTGATGGAGGGTTGATGGAGGGTTGATGGAGGGTTGATGGAGGGTTGATACGTTGGTTGATGGATGGTTGATGGATGGTTGATACAGTGGTTGATGGAGGGTTGATACGTTGGTTGATGGAGGGTTGATGGATGGTTGATGGATGGTTGATGGAAGGTTGATACGTTGGTTGATGGAGGGTTGATGGATGGTTGATGGATGGTTGATGGAAGGTTGATACGTTGGTTGATGGAGGGTTGATGGAGGGTTGATGGAGGGTTGATACGTTGGTTGATGGAGGGTTGATGGATGGTTGATGGATGGTTGATGGAAGGTTGATACGTTGGTTGATGGAGGGTTGATGGATGGTTGATGGATGGTTGATGGAAGGTTGATACATTGGTTGATGTAGGGTTGATGGATGGTTGATGGATGGTTGATGGAAGGTTGATACATTGGTTGATGTAGGGTTGATACATTGGTTGATGGATGGTTGATGGATGGTTGATGGATGGTTGATGGAAGGTTGATACATTGGTTGATGGAGGGTTGATACATTGGTTGATGGAGGGTTGATACATTGGTTGATGGAGGGTTGATACATTGGTTGATGGAGGGTTGATACATTGGTTGATGGAGGGTTGATACATTGGTTGATGGAGGGTTGATGGATGGTTGATGGATGGTTGATACGTTGGTTGGTGGATGGTTAATGGAAGGTTGATACGTTGGTTGATGGAGGGTTGATGGATGGTTGATGGAGGGTTGATGGAAGGTTGATACGTTGGTTGGTGGATGGTTAATGGAAGGTTGATACGTTGGTTGATGGAGGGTTGATGGATGGTTGATGGAGGGTTGATGGAAGGTTGATACGTTGGTTGGTGGATGGTTGATACATTGGTTGATGGAGGGTTGATACAATGGTTGATGGATGGTTGATACGTTGGTTGATGGATGGTTGATGGATGGTTGATACATTGGTTGATGGAGGGTTGATACGTTGGTTGATGCATGGTTGATGGATGGTTGATACAATGGTTGATGGAGGTTGATGGAGGGTTGATGGATGGTTGGTGGAGGGTTGATACATTGGTTGATGGATGGTTGATACATTGGTTGATGGAGGGTTGATACGTTGGTTGATGGATGGTTGATGGATGGTTGATACAATGGTTGATGGAGGGTTGATGGAGGGTTGATGGATGGTTGATGGATGGTTGGTGGAGGGTTGATGGAAGGTTGATGGGATGGTTGATGGATGGTTGATACAATGGTTGATGGAGGGTTGATGGAAGGTTGATGGATGGTTGATGGATGGTTGATGGATGGTTGATGGATGGTTGATGAATAGTTGATGGAGGGTTGATGGATGGTTGATGGAGGGTTGATGAATAGTTGATGGATGGTTGATGGAGGGTTGATGAATAGTTGATGGAGGGTTGATGGATGGTTGATGGAGGGTTGATGGAGGGTTGATGGAGGGTTGATGGAGGGTTGATGGAGGGTTGATGGATGGTTGATGGATGGTTGATGGAGGGGGTTGATGGATGGTTGATGGATGGTTGATACAATGGTTGATGGATGGTTGATGGATGGTTGATGGAGGGGGTTGATGGAGGGGGTTGATGGATGGTTGATGGAGGGGGTTGATGGAGGGTTGATGAATAGTTGATGGAGGGTTGATGGAGGGTTGATGGAGGGTTGATGAATAGTTGATGGAGGGTTGATGGAGGGGGTTGATGGATGGTTGATGGATGGTTGATGGATGGTGTTGATGGAGGGTTGATGGAGGGTTGATGGATGGTGTTGATGGATGGTTGATGGATGGTGTTGATGGAGGGTTGGATACGTTGGTTGATTGATTTATTGATTGGTTGATTGATCTGACCTCGACTTCACGTTTTCTCCTCTGTGTGTTGCAGTGTGATCTCCAACACCAACAAGGACGGTTTCATCCAGCGAGCGGTGAACGCGTCCCGGGCGTACTCCGACATCATCGACGCCGTCAGAGACGCTGAGACGGCTGCCAACCAAGCTGCTGTGGATGCACTGGAGGTAAGCACAACACACACACACACACACACACACACACACGTATTTCCTACATTTGTGAGGACACTCTGAGACTCACAGATACAGCAGTACACTATATGCATTGGACGTGTGTGGCACCTTACCGTTGCCACAATGGGCCTGTCAGAAAGGAACAGTACAGTATGTTTTGTTATGGCGTTGATGCAGTCGTTGTTGATTTGTGCAGAATGTGAAGGGTCAGGACCTGGGCCAGGTAGCTGACGGTCTGAGGAATCACAGTTCTGAACTGCTGGAGGACGCCGTCACACTGCAACGGGAACTGAATGATGGTACTTGTATTGTTTCATCACACTTCTGGATGAATAGAAATTGAATAGAAATTGGTTTCGGTGACGAATGAAGGAAGAGGTTAGACCATTCTGGAGACTTTTGGTTGAAATCAGGAGGGATTTTTAACAGGGAGGAAACTAGGATTTCTGGGAAAACTGGGAATGAAGGTAACAACCCCCTGGTTGTTGCTTGTTTTTTTTTGTGTTGATTTTCTTTAACAAGCGAGAAAAACAACATGATTTTATTTAATATCTTATTGTTGCCTTTTGCCTGTCAGATCTGAAGCCTCGTCTCCGGGACGCCATGACTCATCTGGATGAGGCCAAGCAGAAACACACGACTCTACTGAAAGACCTGGAGATGGTGCAGAGTAACCTCAACTTCAGCCGAGGTAAGGTCACACACACACACACAGAGAGACACACACACAGAGAGAGACACACACACACAGAGAGAGAGATACACACACACACAAACACACACACACACACACAGAGAGAGACACACACAGAGACACACACAGAGAGACACACACACACACAGAGAGAGACACACACACAGAGAGAGAGACACACACACAGAGAGACACACACACACAGAGAGAGACACACACACAGAGAGAGAGACACACACACACAGAGAGAGACACACACACACAGAGAGAGACACACACACACAGAGACACACACACACAGAGAGAGATACACACACACAGAGACACACACACACACAGAGAGAGATACACACACACACAAACACACACACACACACACAGAGAGACACACACACACACAGAGAGACACACACACACACACACACAGAGACACACACACAGAGACACACACACACACAGAGAGAGACACACACAGAGAGAGACACACACACAGAGAGACACACACACAGAGAGAGAGATAAACACACACAAACACACACACACACACAGAGAGACACACACAGAGACACACACAGAGAGAGACACACACACACACAGAGAGAGACACACACACAGAGAGAGACACACACACAGAGAGAGACACACACACACACAGAGAGAGACACACACACAGAGAGAGAGACACACACACAGAGAGAGACACACACACACAGAGAGAGACACACACACACAGAGACACACACACACAGAGAGAGAGATACACACACACAGAGACACACACACACAGAGAGAGAGATACACACACACACAAACACACACACACACAGAGAGACACACACACACACACACACACAGAGACACACACACAGAGACACACACACACACAGAGACACACACACACAGAGAGAGAGAGACACACACACAGACACACACACAGAGAGACACACACACACACACACAGAGAGACACACACACACACATAGAGACACACACACACACAGAGACACACACAGAGACACACACACAGAGACACACACACACACACACAGAGACACACACACACACACACACACACACACACACACACACACACACACACACACACACACACACACACACACACACACACACACACCATCGTTGTGAATAAGAGCAGGTCCTCAACGTATACAAGTAGAAAACAAACACATGTTGCTTAAACCCAGTCCAATACTGCCTACCCTATCCCTCCAACCCCTACCTGTACAAAAACACAACAAACACGTTGCTTAAACCCAGTCCAATACTGCCTACCCTATCCCTCCAACCCCTACCTGTACAAGTACACAACAAACACGTTGCTTAAACCCAGTCCAATACTGCCTACCCTATCCCTCCAACCCCTACCTGTGCATATTGTCCTCCAGGGGAAACGGCTAAGGTTATAGAGGAGGCGAAGGCTGCAGCCGAGGAGGCCAACAGTACAGCAGCGAAGGTAGAGGATACCCTGGCACCGATCAAAGAGCAGGTGGACCAATGGCAGCAGCAGTACGGAGACGCTAACACCACCAATGAGGACATAAACAAGGCCTTCCTGGAGGCCAACAAGTCTGGTAGGTCTACAACCACTACTCTGGTAGGACCACTAGATACCACTAGATACCACTAGACGGTAGGTCTGGTAGGTCTACAACCACTACTCTGGTAGGACCACTAGATACCACTAGATACCACTAGACGGTAGGTCTGGTAGGTCTACAACCACTACTCTGGTAGGACCACTAGATACCACTAGATACCACTAGACAGTAGGTCTGGTAGGACCACTAGATACCACTAGATACCACTAGACGGTAGGTCTGGTAGGACCACTAGATACCACTAGACAGTAGGTCTGGTAGGACCACTAGATACCACTAGACGGTAGGTCTGGTAGGTCTACAACCACTACTCTGGTAGGACCACTAGATACCACTAGATACCACTAGACAGTAGGTCTGGTAGGTCTACAACCACTACTCTGGTAGGACCACTAGATACCACTAGATACCACTAGACGGTAGGTCTGGTAGGACCACTAGATACCACTAGATACCACTAGACACCACTAGACAGTAGGTCTGGTAGGACCACTAGATACCACTAGATACCACTAGACAGTAGGTCTGGAAGGACCACTAGATACCACTAGATACCACTAGACACCACTAGACAGTAGGTCTGGTAGGACCACTAGATACCACTAGATACCACTAGACAGTAGGTCTGGTAGGACCACTAGATACCACTAGATACCACTAGACGGTAGGTCTGGTAGGACCACTAGATACCACTAGACACCACTAGACAGTAGGTCTGGTAGGACCACTAGATACCACTAGATACCACTAGACAGTAGGTCTGGTAGGACCACTAGATACCACTAGACAGTAGGTCTGGTAGGACCACTAGATACCACTAGATACCACTAGACGGTAGGTCTGGTAGGACCACTAGATACCACTAGACAGTAGGTCTGGTAGGACCACTAGATACCACTAGATACCACTAGACAGTAGGTCTGGTAGGACCACTAGATACCACTAGATACCACTAGACAGTAGGTCTGGTAGGACCACTAGATACCACTAGACACCACTAGACAGTAGGTCTGGTAGGACCACTAGATACCACTAGATACCACTAGACAGTAGGTCTGGTAGGACCACTAGATACCACTAGATACCACTAGATACCACTAGACAGTAGGTCTGGTAGGACCACTAGATACCACTAGACAGTAGGTCTGGTCGGACCACTAGATACCACTAGATACCACTAGACAGTAGGTCTGGTAGGACCACTAGATACCACTAGATACCACTAGATACCACTAGACAGTAGGTCTGGTAGGACCACTAGATACCACTAGACAGTGGTTCTGGTAGGACCACTAGATACCACTAGACAGTGGGTGTGGTAGGACCACTAGACACCACTAGACAGTAGGTCTGGTAGGACCACTAGATACCACTAGACACCACTAGACAGTAGGTCTGGTAGGACCACTAGATACCACTAGACAGTGGTTCTGGTAGGACCACTAGATACCACTAGACAGTGGTTCTGGTAGGACCACTAGATACCACTAGACACCACTAGACAGTAGGTCTGGTAGGACCACTAGATACCACTAGACAGTAGGTCTGGTAGGACCACTAGATACCACTAGACACCACTAGACAGTAGGTCTGGTAGGAGCACTAGATACCATTAGATACCACTAGACAGTAGGTCTGGTAGGACCACTAGATACCACTAGACACCACTAGACAGTAGGTCTGGTTGGACCACTAGATACCACTAGACAGTAGGTCTGGTAGGACCACTAGATACCACTAGACAGTAGTTCTGGTAGGACCACTAGATACCACTAGATAGTGGTTCTGGTAGGACCACTAGATACCACTAGACACCACTAGACAGTAGGTCTGGTAGGACCACTAGAAACCATTAGATAGTGGTTCTGGTAGGACCACTAGATACCACTAGATACCACTAGACAGTAGGTCTGGTAGGACCACTAGATACCACTAGATACCACTAGATACCACTAGACACCACTAGACAGTAGGTCTGGTAGGACCACTAGATACCACTAGACAGTGGGTCTGGTAGGACCACTAGATACCACTAGATAGTGGTTCTGGTAGGACCACTAGATACCACTAGACAGTGGGTCTGGTAGGACCACTAGATACCACTAGACACCACTAGACAGTAGGTCTGGAAGGACCACTAGATACCACTAGACAGTGGGTCTGGTAGGACCACTAGATACCACTAGATACCACTAGACAGTGGGTCTGGTAGGACCACTAGATACCACTAGATACCACTAGATACCACTAGACAGTGGGTCTGGTAGGACCACTAGATACCACTAGATACCACTAGATACCACTAGAAAGTGGGTCTGGTAGGACCACTAGATACCACTAGACAGTAGGTCTGGTAGGACCACTAGACACCACTAGACAGTAGGTCTGGTAGTACCACTAGATACCACTAGACAGTAGGTCTGGTAGGACCACTAGACAGTAGGTCTGGTAGGACCACTAGATACCACTAGACAGTAGGTCTGGTAGGACCACTAGATACCACTAGACACCACTAGACAGTAGGTCTGGTAGTACCACTAGATACCACTAGATACCACTAGACAGTAGGTCTGGTAGGACCACTAGATACCACTAGACAGTAGGTCTGGTAGGACCACTAGATACCACTAGATACAGACAGTAGGTCTGGTAGGACCACTAGATACCACTAGATACCACTAGACAGTAGGTCTGGAAGGACCACTAGATACCACTAGATAGTACTAGACAGTAGGTCTGGTAGATACCACTAGATACCACTAGACAGTAGGTCTGGTAGGACCACTAGATACCACTAGACACCACTAGACAGTAGGTCTGGTAGGACCACTAGATACCACTAGACAGTAGGTCTGGTAGTACCACTAGATACCACTAGATACCACTAGACAGTAGGTCTGGTAGGACCACTAGATACCACTAGACAGTAGGTCTGGTAGGACCACTAGATACCACTAGACAGTAGGTCTGGTAGTACCACTAGATACCACTAGATACCACTAGACAGTAGGTCTGGTAGGACCACTAGATACCACTAGATACCACTAGACAGTAGGTCTGGTAGGACCACTAGATACCACTAGACAGTAGGTCTGGTAGTACCACTAGATACCACTAGATACCACTAGACAGTAGGTCTGGTAGGACCACTAGATACCACTAGACAGTAGGTCTGGTAGGACCACTAGACACCACTAGACAGTAGGTCTGGTAGGACCACTAGATACCACTAGACAGTAGGTCTGGTAGTACCACTAGATACCACTAGACAGTAGGTCTGGTAGGACCACTAGATACCACTAGACAGTAGGTCTGGTAGTACCACTAGATACCACTAGATACCACTAGACAGTAGGTCTGGTAGGACCACTAGATACCACTAGACAGTAGGTCTGGTAGTACCACTAGATACCACTAGACAGTAGGTCTGGTAGGACCACTAGATACCACTAGACAGTAGGTCTGGTAGGACCACTAGATACCACTAGATACCACTAGACAGTAGGTCTGGTAGGACCACTAGATACCACTAGACAGTAGGTCTGGTAGGACCACTAGATACCACTAGACAGTAGGTCTGGTAGGACCACTAGATACCACTAGACAGTAGGTCTGGTAGTACCACTAGATACCACTAGACAGTAGGTCTGGTAGTACCACTAGATACCACTAGACAGTAGGTCTGGTAGGACCACTAGATACCACTAGACAGTAGGTCTGGTAGTAGATACCACTAGATACCACTAGACAGTAGGTCTGGTAGGACCACTAGATACCACTAGACAGTAGGTCTGGTAGGACCACTAGATACCACTAGATACCACTAGACAGTAGGTCTGGTAGGACCACTAGATACCACTAGACAGTAGGTCCACTAGATACCACTAGTAGTACCACTAGACAGTAGGTCTGGTAGGACCACTAGATACCACTAGACAGTAGGTCTGGTAGGACCACTAGATACCACTAGACAGTAGGTCTGGTAGACCACTAGATACCACTAGACAGTAGGTCTGGTAGGACCACTAGATACCACTAGACAGTAGGTCTGGTAGGACCACTAGATACCACTAGATACCACTAGACAGTAGTCTGGTAGATACCACTAGATACCACTAGACAGTAGGTCTGGAGGACCACTAGATACCACTAGACAGTAGGTCTGGTAGTACCACTAGATACCACTAGACAGTGGTCTGGTAGGACCACTAGATACCACTAGACAGTAGGTCTGGTAGACAGTAGACCACTAGATACCACTAGACAGTAGGTCTGGTAGTACCACTAGATACCACTAGATACCACTAGACAGTAGGTCTGGTGGACCACTAGATACCACTGGTAGGACCACTAGATACCACTAGACAGTGGGTCTGGTAGGACCACTAGATACCACTAGACAGTAGGTCTGGTAGTACCACTAGATACCACTAGACAGTAGGTCTGGTAGGACCACTAGATACCACTAGACACCACTAGACAGTAGGTCTGGTAGTACCACTAGATACCACTAGACAGTAGGTCTCTGGTAGATACCACTAGACAGTAGGTCTGCAGTACCACTAGATACCACTAGACAGTAGGTCTGGTAGGGACCACTAGATACCACTAGACAGTAGGTCTGGTAGGACCACTAGATACCACTAGACAGTAGGTCTGGTAGACCACTAGATACCACTAGACAGTAGGTCTGGTAGTACCACTAGATACCACTAGACAGTAGGTCTGGTAGTACCACTAGATACCACTAGACAGATAGTACCACTAGACAGACAGTAGGTCTGGTAGTACCACTAGATACCACTAGACAGTAGGTCTGGTAGTACCACTAGATACCACTAGACAGTAGGTCTGGTAGGACCACTAGATACCACTAGACAGTAGGTCTGGTAGTACCACTAGATACCACTAGATACTACTAGACAGTAGGTCTGGTAGTACCACTAGATACTACTAGTAGGTCCTTTATAGTTTCACCATACAGAGATCAGGAACGCTAGCTTGTCTTCCATTTTGAATGTTGCTATTAAAGCTGATCAGGATTGACTGTGTGTACAGACCTCCTCAATGAAGAAACATTTGCTTAAGTCTGATTGGTTTAGACTGACAGAACATTTTCTGTCTGTTTGTGTCTCTCCAGTGGGTATGTTGGGCGAGGCCATCCCAATACTGATGAAGAAGCTGGACAAGCTGCAGAACCACTCAGCCCAGATGCCCAACATCTCAGAGAACATCCTCAGGATCAGACAGCTCATCGCAGAGGCCCGCAAGGCCGCCAGCAAAGTACGGTGGCTCATACGGGACAGACATAACCCAGGCCCTCAATAGGAATACATGTGCTACAAATGTGTCTGTTAAGTGTAGTTATTGTTTGAAAACTCAAATATTATAGAACATCTATCTACTATGGTTACATCAACATACGTAGGAATGGACGACGGGCGTTTTGAACTTCCTCTTTTCTCCCTCTCAGGTGAGCGTACCTGTGAAGTTCAACGGGACATCAGGTGTGCAGGTGCGGACCCCCAGTAACCTGGCAGACCTGGCAGCTTACACCTCCCTCAAGTTCTACATCACCCTGCCCGAGGCCTCACGGGGCCGCAGACAGGACCAACCAGACAAACAGTTTGTCTTTTACCCTCGAAACAAGGACGTAAGTATTTTATTATTATTAGTATAGTATTAGTATTTTATTATTATATAGTATAGTATTAGTATTTTAGTTTTTATTATTATTAGTATAGTATTAGTATTTTATTATTATTAGTATAGTATTAGTATTTTATTAGTATAGTATTAGTATTTTAGTATTATTAGTATAGTATTAGTATTTTAGTATTATTAGTATAGTATTAGTATTTTAGTATTATTAGTATAGTATTAGTATTTTAGTATTATTAGTATAGTATTAGTATTTTATTATTATTAGTATAGTATTAGTGTTTTATTATTATTAGTATAGTATTAGTATTTTATTATTAGTAGTATAGTATTAGTGTTTTATTATTATTAGTATAGTATTAGTATTTTATTATTAGTAGTATAGTATTAGTATTTTATTATTAGTAGTATAGTATTAGTATTGTATTATTAGTAGTATAGTATTAGTATTTTATTATTATTAGTATAGTATTAGTATTTTATTATTAGTAGTATAGTATTCGTATTTTATTATTCATAGTATAGTATTAGTATTTTATTATTATTAGTATTAGTATTTTATTATTATTATAGTATTAGTATTTTATTATTATTAGTATAGTATTAGTATTTTATTATTATTATTATTAAACTCGTGTTTATTCCTTTCTATTTTATTTTAATACAAATAGACGAAAATACTAAATAAAATAATAAATACTACCTTATCTTCCACGCACACTGTGGGACAGAGAATATTGAATATACGTTTTATTTTAAGCATTTATATACATTTATAAGCCTATGTAATGACATATTCATGAAAGGATATCATTAGACAGTGTATATCATTAGACAGTGTATACCATTAGACAGTGTTTATATCATTAGACAGTGTTTATATCATTAGACAGTGTATATATCATTAGACAGTGTATATCATTAGACAGTGTTTATATCATTAGACAGTGTTTATATCATTAGACAGTGTATATATCATTAGACAGTGTTTATCATTAGACAGTGATTATATCATTAGACAGTGTATATATCATTAGACAGTGTATATATCATTAGACAGTGTATACCATTAGACAGTGTATATACCATTAGACAGTGTATATATCATTAGACAGTGTATATCATTAGACAGTGTATATATCATTAGACAGTGTATACCATTAGACAGTATATATCATTAGACAGTATATATACCATTAGACAGTGTATACCATTAGACAGTGTATATCATTAGACAGTGTATATATCATTAGACAGTGTATACCATTAGACAGTGTATATACCATTAGACAGTGTATATACCATTAGACAGTGTATATATCATTAGACAGTATATATCATTAGACAGTATATATCATTAGTATATATCATTAGACAGTGTATATACCATTAGACAGTGTATATACCATTAGACAGTATATACCATTAGACAGTGTATATACTATTAGACAGTGTATATAATTAGACAGTGTATATACCATTAGACAGTGTATACCATTAGACAGTGTATATATCATTAGACAGTGTATACCATTAGACAGTGTATATACCATTAGACAGTGTATATATATACCATTAGACAGTGTATATCATTAGACAGTGTGACAGTATATATCACAGTATATATCATTAGACAGTGTATACCATTAGACAGTATATATATATACCATTAGACAGTGTATATACCATTAGACAGTGTATATCATTAGACAGTATATATCATTAGACAGTATATACCATTAGACAGTATATATCATTAGACAGTATATACCATTAGACAGTATATACCATTAGACAGTGTATATACCATTAGACAGTATATATCATTAGACAGTATATATCATTAGACAGTGTATACCATTAGACAGTATATACCATTAGACAGTGTATATATCATTAGACAGTATATACCATTAGACAGTATATACCATTAGACAGTATATATCATTAGACAGTATATATACCATTAGACAGTATATACCATTAGACAGTGTATACCATTAGACAGTGTATATATCATTAGACAGTGTATATATCATTAGACAGTGTATATATCATTAGACAGTATATACCATTAGACACTGTATATATCATTAGACAGTGTATATATCATTAGACAGTGTATACCATTAGACAGTATATATACCATTAGACAGTGTATATACCATTAGACAGTGTATATATCATTAGACAGTGTATATATCATTAGACAGTATATATCATTAGACAGTATATATCATTAGACAGTATATACCATTAGACAGTATATATCATTAGACAGTATATACCATTAGACAGTGTATATACCATTAGACAGTGTATATATCATTAGACAGTATATATCATTAGACAGTGTATACCATTAGACAGTGTATATACCATTAGACAGTATATATAGCATTAGACAGTATACACCATTAGACAGTATACACCATTAGACAGTATATACCATTAGACAGTATATATCATTAGACAGTGTATACCATTAGACAGTATATATCATTAGACAGTATATACCATTAGACAGTATATATCATTAGACAGTGTATACCATTAGACAGTATATACCATTAGACAGTATATACCATTAGACAGTATATATCATTAGACAGTGTATACCATTAGACAGTATATACCATTAGACAGTGTATATACCATTAGACAGTGTATATACCATTAGACAGTATATATCATTAGACAATGTATATACCATTAGACAGTATATATCATTAGACAGTATATATCATTAGACAATGTATATACCATTAGACAGTATATATCATTAGACAGTATATATCATTAGACAGTATACACCATTAGACAGTATATACCATTAGACAGTGACAGTGTATATAATATACCAGACAGTGTATATAATTAGACAGCAGTATATATATCATTAGACAGTATATACCATTAGACACTGTATACCATTAGACAGTGTATACACCATTAGACAGTATATACCATTAGACACTGTATACCATTAGACAGTGTATACCATTAGACAGTGTATACCATTAGACAGTGTATATACCATTAGACAGTATATATATCATTAGACAGTGTATACCATTAGACAGTATATATCATTAGACAGTGTATATACCAATAGACAGTGTATACCATTAGACAGTGTATATACCATTAGACACTGTATACCATTAGACAGTGTACACCATTAGACAGTGTATATACCATTAGACAGTATATATATCATTAGACAGTGTATACCATTAGACAGTGTATATCAATAGACAGTGTATATACCATTAGACAGTGTATATACCATTAGACACTGTATACCATTAGACAGTATATATCATTAGACAGTATACACCATTAGACAGTGTATATACCATTAGACAGTGTATACATCATTAGACAGTATATATCATTAGACAGTGTATACCATTAGACAGTGTATATACCATTAGACAGTGTATACCATTAGACAGTATATACCATTAGACAGTATATATCATTAGACAGTGTATATACCATTAGACACTGTATACCATTAGACAGTATATACCATTAGACAGTATATATCATTAGACAGTGTATACCATTACCAATAGACAGTGTATACCATTAGACAGTGTATATACCATTAGACACTGTATACCATTAGACAGTGTATATACACCATTAGACAGTATATATCATTAGACAGTGTATATCATTAGACAGTATATACCATTAGACAGTATATATCATTAGACAATGTATATACCAGTGTATAGACAGTGTATACCATTAGACAGTGTATATACCAATAGACAGTGTATACCATTAGACAGTGTACACCATTAGACAGTGCCTGTATCATTACTAGTGTAGTTTGTAATGTATTATTTTTCTAGGAAACTGAATTAGAAGAATGACCATCAAATATGGAATTCTATAGTCCAGTAATAGAGTACCACAGTATGAGTCATAATACCCATAAAGCCTAGCGGTCAAACAGGGAAATGGTTCCAATAGTTTTTTTTCAACATACATTTTTCCCGTAGGGGATTTTAGAAACACTTAAAATAAGGTCTGTGTTTCGTGTAGGTTTGCCCCGGCGTGACGTTTTGATCACTGTGTAAATCTCTCTGGGACAAGGTTGACTTTTATCAATATAGTCACCTGTATTTACCCCCCAAAAATGAAATGCTAATTAGCTGCTAATGTGGCTATCATAAAGAACTACAAATACCATGATGTTCTGGACGAGACTGACGAATCGAGGACGAGGTAAGAATATCTGGATTAACTATCTAGTGTTAGATACATGTAGCAATGAATAAATTAGCGACATTTCTTTAAATTAAATTTTAAATTGACACAATACCTGTTAGCAAAGATGTCAGCTAAAGATGACGTGCAGGAGCATGCTGGGATTTGTAGTCTTGCATGATGTCTACTTTGATGATAATTAGCATTTTCGAATCAGAGTAAATAGTGCCGAAAACATCGATAAAAGTCACCTTGTCCGAGAGAGATTTACACGCTTATCAGAACGTCACGCCAGAGTAAGCCTACACGAAAAACAGCCCTTATTTTAAGTGTTTCTTAACATTCTTTATGGGACAAAATGAATAGTGGAAAAACGATTGGAACCGTTTCCCTGTTTGACCGCTAGGTTTTATGGGTATTATGACACCTCCACTGTTGGTCTCTATGATTATGCTGTTTCCTGTTTCCTGTCTGTATAGTCCAGTAATGATAATGTGTTTCCTGTTTCCTGTCTGTAGTCCAGTAATGATAATGCATTTCCTGTTTCCTGTCTGTAGTCCAGTAATGATAATGCATTTCCTGTTTCCTGTCTGTAGTCCAGTAATGATAATGCATTTCCTGTTTCCTGACTGTAGTCCAGTAATGATAATGCGTTTCCTGTCTGTAGTCCAGTAATGATAATGCGTTTCCTGTCTCCTGTCTGTAGTCCAGTAATGATAATGTGTTTCCTGTCTGTAGTCCAGTAATGATAATGTGTTTCCTGTCTGTAGTCCAGTAATGATAATGTGTTTCCTGTCTGTAGTCCAGTAAAGAGTTCCTGGGCATGATGCTGGAGGGGCGGAGACTGCACTGGCTGTTCAACGTGGGCGGAGACACGGCTGAGGTGGAGATGCAGGAGGATGTCCAAACAGATGGCGACTTCAACAACGTGGTCCTGGAAAGGTAACTACTGCCACTGTCATTGGCTGGATTTGTTGTCACTCGAGAAACCAATGTCTTCACCATTAGATTAAGAGGAATTTCTCATAGTCCAAGAGGGCGATAATTGCACTTTCAAGTCTGTAAAGAGGCTGGATCATCACGAGAGGGTCATTCCAAGTCATTTCAGCTACACTATCTGTCATCACCATCACCATGTTAACCCGCCCTCTCTCTCCCTCCCTCTCTCGCTTTCTCTCTCTCTCTCTCTCTTTCGCTCTCTCTCTCTATTTTTTCTCTCTAGGATCCTTCAGTACGGCCAGATGGCCATGTCTTCAGAGCTCAGTGAGGCCAGGATGACCAAGGCTGTGGTGGAGGCAGGAGGGGATAGTGGACTGCTCAACCTCCAGACTGAAGAGACTGTGTTCTACGTGGGAGGATACCCTGACACGTTCACTGTGAGAGGAGCTGTGGTTGGGGGATAGACAGTGGTTTACCAAACACACAGGAGACCGAGCTATAGTTTTCTCCCTTATGTATCGAATGTTTGTAACTTATAGATATGTTTCCTTTCCCAGCCCCTCAGTAACCCATATCTCTCTCTACCTTCTCTCAGCCTCCTCAATAACCCATATCTCTCTCTACCTTCTCTCAGCCTCCTCAATAACCCATATCTCTCTCTACCTTCTCTCCCATATCTCTCTCTACCTTCTCTCAGCCTTCTCAATCTCTCTACCTTCTCTCAGCCCCTCAGTAACCCATATCTCTCTATACCTTCTCCCAGCCCCTCAGTAACCCATATCTCTCTATTCCTTCTCTCAGCCTTCTCAGTAACCCATATCTCTCTCTACCTTCTCTCAGCCTTCTCAGTAACCCATATCTCTCTATTCCTTCTCTCAGCCTTCTCAGTAACCCATATCTCTCTCTACCTTCTCCCAGCCCCCTCAGTAACCCATATCTCTCTATTCCTTCTCTCAGCCTTCTCAGTAACCCATATCTCTCTCTACCTTCTCTCAGCCCCCTCAGTAACCCATATCTCTCTATACCTTCTCCCAGCCCCCTCAGTAACCCATATCTCTCTATTCCTTCTCTCAGCCCCCTCAGTAACCCATATCTCTCTATTCCTTCTCTCAGCCCTCTCAGTAACCCATATATCTCTATACCTTCTCTCAGCCCCCTCAGTAACCCATATCTCTCTATACCTTCTCTCAGCCCCCTCAGTAACCCATATCTCTCTCTACCTTCTCTCAGCCCCCTCAGTAACCCATATCTCTCTCTACCTTCTCCCAGCCCCCTCAGTAACCCATATCTCTCTACCTTCTCCCAGCCCCCTCAGTAACCCATATCTATCTCTACCTTCTATCAGCCCCCTCAGTAACCCATATCTCTCTCTACCTTCTCTCAGCCCCCTCAGTAACCCATATCTCTCTCTACCTTCTCCCAGCCAACTCAGTAACCCATATCTCTCTCTACCTTCTTTCAGCCCCCTCAGTAACCCATATCTCTCTCTACCTTCTTTCAGCCCCCTCAGTAACCCATATCTCTCTATACCTTCTCTCAGCCCCCTCAGTAACACATATCTCTCTATACCTTCTCTCAGCCCCCATCAGTAACATCTCTGTCTCTCTGTTCTTCTCTCAGCCCCTCAGTAACATCTCTGTCTCTCTGTTCTTCTCTCAGCCTCCACAGTAACATCTCTGTCTCTCTGTTCTTCTCTCAGCCCCCTCAGTAACCCATATCTCTCTCTACCTTCTCTCAGCCTCCACAGTAACATCTCTGTCTCTCTGTTCTTCTCTCAGCCTCCACAGTAACATCTCTGTCTCTCTGTTCTTCTCTCAGCCCCCTCGGTAACATCTCTGTCTCTCTGTTCTTCTCTCAGCCCCCATCAGTAACATCTCTGTTTCTCTGTTCTTCTCTCAGCCCCCTCGGTAACATCTCTGTCTCTCTGTTCTTCTCTCAGCCCCCTCGGTAACATCTCTGTCTCTCTGTTCTTCTCTCAGCCCCCTCTCCAGCTCCAGCTGCCCAATCTCAAGGGCTGTATTGAGCTGGAGACCCTGAATGAGGAGGTGCTCAGTCTCTATAACTTTGAGAACATCTTCCAACTCAACACCACCGAGGAGAAACCATGTGGAAGGTGGGACCATTAGCAGACCACTACATCTTATCTCTATGGCCGGAGCTCTCAGCACTGAATCCTAACAAGAGCCACATCCACCGTGTGTTGACTCCTGCATCAGGGAGCTATAGTGTCCATCCCCTATAAAACACTGTGTGTTGACTCCTGCATTAGGGAGCTATAGTGTCCATCCCCCTATAAACCATCGTGTGTTGACTCCTGCATTAGGGAGCTATAGTGTCCATCCCCCTATAAACCATTGTGTGTTGACTCCTGCATCAGGGAGCTATAGTGTCCATCCCCTAACTCCTGCAGCAGGGAGCTATAGTGTCCATCCCCCTATAAACCACCGTGTGTTGACTCCTGCATCAGGGAGCTATAGTGTCCATCCCCCTATAAACCACTGTGTGTTGACTCCTGCATCAGGGAGCTATAGTGTCCATCCCCTATAAACCACTGTGTGTTGACTCCTGCATCAGGGAGCTATAGTGTCCATCCCCCTATAAACCACTGTGTGTTGACTCCTGCATCAGGGAGCTATAGTGTCCATCCCCCTATAAACCACTGTGTGTTGACTCCTGTATCAGGGAGCTATAGTGTCCATCCCCCTATAAACCACTGTGTGTTGACTCCTGCATCAGGGAGCTATAGTGTCCATCCCCCTATAAACCACCATGTGTTGACTCCTGCATCAGGGAGCTATAGTGTCCATCCCCCTATAAACCACTGTGTGTTGACTCCTGCATCAGGGAGCTATAGTGTCCATCCCCTATAAACCACTGTGTGTTGACTCCTGCATCAGGGAGCTATAGTGTCCATCCCCTATAAACCACTGTGTGTTGACTCCTGCATTAGGGAGCTATAGTGTCCATCCCCTATAAACCACTGTGTGTTGACTCCTGCATCAGGGAGCTATAGTGTCCATCCCCCTATAAACCACTGTGTGTTGACTCCTGCATCAGGGAGCTATAGTGTCCATCCCCTATAAACCACTGTGTGTTGACTCCTGCATCAGGGAGCTATAGTGTCCATCCCCCTATAAACCACTGTGTGTTGACTCCTGCATCAGGGAGCTATAGTGCCCATCCCCTATAAACCACTGTGTGTTGACTCCTGCATCAGGGAGCTATAGTGTCCATCCCCCTATAAACCACTGTGTGTTGACTCCTGCATCAGGGAGCTATAGTGTCCATCCCCTAACTCCTGCATCAGGGAGCTATAGTGTCCATCCCTATAAACCACTGTGTGTTGACTCCTGCATCAGGGAGCTATAGTGTCCATCCCCCTATAAACCACCATGTGTTGACTCCTGCATCAGGGAGCTATAGTGTCCATCCCCCTATAAACCACCATGTGTTGACTCCTGCATCAGGGAGCTATAGTGTCCATCCCCTATAAACCACCATGTGTTGACTCCTGCATCAGGAGCTATAGTGTCCATCCCCCTATAAACTACCGTGTGTTGACTCCTGCATCAGGGAGCTATAGTGTCCATCCCCCTATAAACCACCATGTGTTGACTCCTGCATCAGGGAGCTATAGTGTCCATCCCTCTATAAACCACTGTGTGTTGACTCCTGCATCAGGGAGCTATAGTGTCCATCCCCCTATAAACCACCATGTGTTGACTCCTGCATCAGGGAGCTATAGTGTCCATCCCCTATAAACTACCGTGTGTTGACTCCTGCATCAGGGAGCTATAGTGTCCATCCCCCTATAAACCACTGTGTGTTGACTCCTGCATCAGGGAGCTATAGTGTCCATCCCCCTATAAACCACTGTGTGTTGACTCCTGCATCAGGGGAGCTATAGTGTCCATCCCCCTATAAACCACTGTGTGTTGACTCCTGCATCAGGGAGCTATAGTGTCCATCCCCCTATAAACCACTGTGTGTTGACTCCTGCATCAGGGAGCTATAGTGTCCATCCCCTATAAACCACTGTGTGTTGACTCCTGCATCAGGGAGCTATAGTGTCCATCCCCTATAAACCACTGTGTGTTGACTCCTGCATCAGGGAGCTATAGTGTCCATCCCCCTATAAACCACCATGTGTTGACTCCTGCATCAGGGAGCTATAGTGTCCATCCCCTATAAACCAATGTGTGTTGACTCCTGCATCAGGGAGCTATAGTGTCCATCCCCCTATAAACCACCATGTGTTGACTCCTGCATCAGGGAGCTATAGTGTCCATCCCCTATAAACCACTGTGTGTTGACTCCTGCATCAGGGAGCTATAGTGTCCATCCCCCTATAAACCACCATGTGTTGACTCCTGCATCAGGGAGCTATAGTGTCCATCCCCTATAAACCAATGTGTGTTGACTCCTGCATCAGGGAGCTATAGTGTCCATCCCCTATAAACCACCGTGTGTTGACTCCTGCATCAGGGAGCTATAGTGTCCATCCCCTATAAACCACTGTGTGTTGACTCCTGCATCAGGGAGCTATAGTGTCCATCCCCCTATAAACCACTGTGTGTTGACTCCTGCATCAGGGAGCTATAGTGTCCATCCCCCTATAAACCACCGTGTGTTGACTCCTGCATCAGGGAGCTATAGTGTCCATCCCCTATAAACCACTGTGTGTTGACTCCTGCATCAGGGAGCTATAGTGTCCATCCCCTATAAACCAATGTGTGTTGACTCCTGCATCAGGGAGCTATAGTGTCCATCCCCCTATAAACCACTGTGTGTTGACTCCTGCATCAGGGAGCTATAGTGTCCATCCCCCTATAAAACCACTGTGTGTTGACTCCTGCATCTGGGAGCTATAGTGTCCATCCCCTATAAACCACTGTGTGTTGACTCCTGCATCAGGGAGCTATAGTGTCCATCCCCTATAAACCACTGTGTGTGACTCCTGCATCAGGGAGCTATAGTGTCCATCCCCAACTCCTGCATCAGGGAGCTATAGTGTCCATCCCTAACTCCTGCATCAGGGAGCTATAGTGTCCATCCCCAACTCCTGCATCAGGGAGCTATAGTGTCCATCCCCAAACTCCTGCATCAGTGAGCTATAGTGTCCATCCCCTAACTCCTGCATCAGGGAGCTATAGTGTCCATCCCCTAACTCCTGCATCAGGGAGCTATAGTGTCCATCCCCAAACTCCTGCATCAGTGAGCTATAGTGTCCATCCCCTAACTCCTGCATCAGGGAGCTATAGTGTCCATCCCCTATAAACCACGTGTGTTGACTCCTGCATCAGGGAGCTATAGTGTCCATCCCCTAACTCCTGCATCAAAGCTATAGTGTCCATCCCCTAACTCCTGCATCAGGGAGCTATAGTGTCCATCCCCTGCATCAGGAGCTATAGTGTCCATCCCCCTATAAACCACTGTGTGTTGACTCCTGCATCAGGGAGCTATAGTGTCCATCCCCTATAAACCACCGTGTGTGACTCCTGACAGGGAGCTCCATCCCTAACTCCTGCATCAGGGAGCTATAGTGTCCATCCCCTATAAACCACTGTGTGTTGACTCCTGCATCAGGGAGCTATAGTGTCCATCCCCCTATAAACCACTGTGTGTTGACTCCTGCATCAGGGCTATAGTGTCCATCCCCTATAAACCACCATGTGTTGACTCCTGCATCAGGGAGCTATAGTGTCCATCCCCTATAAACCACTGTGTGTTGACTCCTGCATCAGGGAGCTATAGTGTCCATCCCCTATAAACCACTGTGTGTTGACTCCTGCATCAGGGAGCTATAGTGTCCATCCCTAACTCCTGCATCAGGGAGCTATAGTGTCCATCCCCTATAAACCACTGTGTGTTGACTCCTGCATCAGGGAGCTATAGTGTCCATCCCCTATAAACCACCATGTGTTGACTCCTGCATCAGGGAGCTATAGTGTCCATCCCCTATAAACCACCATGTGTTGACTCCTGCATCAGGGAGCTATAGTGTCCATCCCCTATAAACCACCATGTGTTGACTCCTGCATCAGGGAGCTATAGTGTCCATCCCCCTATAAACCACCGTGTGTTGACTCCTGCATCAGGGAGCTATAGTGTCCATCCCCTATAAAACCACCATGCTCCTGCATCAGGGAGCTATAGTGTCCATCCCCTATAAACCACTGTGTGTTGACTCCTGCATCAGGGAGCTATAGTGTCCATCCCCCTATAAACCACCATGTGTTGACTCCTGCATCAGGGAGCTATAGTGTCCATCCCCCTATAAACCACTGTGTGTTGACTCCTGCATCAGGGAGCTATAGTGTCCATCCCCTATAAACCACTGTGTGTTGACTCCTGCATCAGGGAGCTATAGTGTCCATCCCCTATAAACCACTGTGTGTTGACTCCTGCATCAGGGAGCTATAGTGTCCATCCCCTATAAACCATCCCCCTGTGTGTTGACTCCTGCATCAGGGAGCTATAGTGTCCATCCCCCTAAACCACTGTGTGTTGACTCCTGCATCAGGGAGCTATAGTGTCCATCCCCTATAAACCACTGTGTTGACTCCTGCATCAGCTATAGTGTCCATCCCCTATAAACCACTGTGTTGACTCCTGCATCAGGGAGCTATAGTGTCCATCCCCCTATAAACCACCATGTGTTGACTCCTGCATCAGGAGCTATAGTGTCCATCCCCTATAAACCACTCTCTGCATCAGGGAGCTATAGTGTCCATCCCCTATAAACCACTGTGTGTTGACTCCTGCATCAGGAGCTATAGTGTCCATCCCCCTATAAACCACTGTGTGTTGACTCCTGCATCAGGAGCTATAGTGTCCATCCCCTATAAACCACCGTGTTGACTCCTGCATCAGGGAGCTATAGTGTCCATCCCCCTATAAACCACTGTGTGTTGACTCCTGCATCAGGGAGCTATAGTGTCCATCCCCCTATAAACCACTGTGTGTTGACTCCTGCATCAGGGAGCTATAGTGTCCATCCCCTATAAACCACTGTGTGTTGACTCCTGCATCAGGAGCTATAGTGTCCATCCCCCTATAAACCACTGTGTGTTGACTCCTGCATCAGGGAGCTATAGTGTCCATCCCCTATAAACCACTGTGTGTTGACTCCTGCATCAGGAGCTATAGTGTCCATCCCCTATAAACCACTGTGTGTTGACTCCTGCATCAGGGAGCTATAGTGTCCATCCCCCTATAAACCAACGTGTGTCCATCCCTGACTCCTGCATCAGGGAGCTATAGTGTCCATCCCCTCCTGCATAAACCACGTGTGTTGACTCCTCCATCAGGGAGCTATAGTGTCCATCCCCCTATAAACTACCGTGTGTTGACTCCTGCATCAGGGAGCTATAGTGTCCATCCCCAAAAACCACCATGTATAGTGTCCATCCCCTACTCCTGCATCAGGGAGCTATAGTGTCCATCCCCCTACTCAACCACGTGTGTTGACTCCTGCATCAGGGAGCTATAGTGTCCATCCCCTAACTAAACCACCGTGTGCTGACTCCTGCATCACTATAGTGTCCATCCCTAACTCCTGCATCAGGGAGCTATAGTGTCCATCCCCTATAAACCACTGTGTGTTGACTCCTGCATGGGAGCTCCTGTCATCCCCCTATAAACCACTGTGTTGACTCCTGCATCAGGGAGCTATAGTGTCCATCCCCTATAAACCACCATGTGTTGACTCCCTGCATCAGGGAGCTATAGTGTCCATCCCCCTATAAACCACTGTGTGTTGACTCCTGCATCAGGGAGCTATAGTGTCCATCCCCCTAACTCCTGCATAAACCACCGTGTAAGCCACTGTGTTGACTCCTGCATCAGGAGCTATAGTGTCCATCCCCTATAAAACCAACTGTAGTGTTGACTCCTGCATCAGGGAGCTATAGTGTCCATCCCCTATAAACCACTGTGTGTTGACTCCTGCATCAGGGAGCTATGGTGTCCATCCCCCTATAAACCACCGTGTGTTGACTCCTGCATCAGGGAGCTATAGTGTCCATCCCCTATAAACCACTGTGTGTTGACTCTGCATCAGGAGCTATAGTGTCCATCCATAAACCACTGTGTGTTGACTCCTGCATCAGGGAGCTATAGTGTCCATCCCCCTATAAACCGCCATGTTGACTCCTGCATCAGGGAGCTATAGTGTCCATCCTGATAAACCACTGTGTGTTGACTCCTGCATCAGAGCCTAGTGTCCATCCCCAACTGTGTGTTGACTCTGCATCAGGGAGCTGTGTCCATCCCCTATAAACCACTGTGTGTTGACTCCTGCATCAGGGAGCTATAGTGTCCATCCCCTATAAACCACTGTGTGCTGACTCCTGCATCAGGGAGCTATAGTGTCCATCCCCTATAAAACTGTGTGTTGACTGTGTGGGAGCTATAGTCCATCCCCTATAAGCCACCATGTGTTGACTCCTGCATCAGGAGCCCATCCCTATAAACCACTGTGTGTTGACTCCTGCATCAGGGAGCTATAGTGTCCATCCCCTATAAACCACTGTGTGTTGACTCCTGCATCAGGGGAGCTATAGTGTCCATCCCCTATAAACCAACGTGTGTTGACTCCTGCATCGGGAGCTAGTGTCCATCCCCCTATAAACCACTGTGTGTTGACTCCTGCATCAGGGAGCTATAGTGTCCATCCCCTAACTCCTGCATCAGGGAGCTATAGTGTCCATCCCCATAAACCACTGTGTTGACTCCTGCATCAGGGGCTATAGTGTCCATCCCCTATAAACCACTGTGTGTTGACTCCCATGGCATCAGGGAGCTCCTGCATAGGAGCTATAGTGTCCATCCCCTATAAACCACTGTGTGTTGACTCCTGCATCAGGGAGCTATAGTGTCCATCCCCCTATAAACCACTGTGTGTTGACTCATCAGGAGCTATAGTGTCCATCCCCTAACTCCTGCATCAGGGAAACCACCCCCCTATAAACCACTGTGTGTTGACTCCTGCATCAGGAGCTATAGTGTCCATCCCCCTCCTCAGGGAGCATAACCACTGTGTGTGTTGACTCCTGCATCAGGAGCTATAGTGTCCATCCCCTATAAACCACGTGTTGACTCCTGCATCAGGGGAGCTATAGTGTCCATCCCCTATAAACTACCGTGTGTTGACTCCTGCATCAGGAGCTAGTGTCCATCCCCCTATAAACCACGTGTGCTGACTCCTGCATCAGGGAGCTATAGTGTCCATCCCCTATAAACCACTGTGTGTTGACTCCTGCATCAGGGAGCTATAGTGTCCATCCCCTATAAACCACGTGTGTTGACTCCTGCATCAGGGAGCTATAGTGTCCATCCCCTAACTCCTGCATCAGGGAGCTATAGTGTCCATCCCCTATAAAACACTGTGTGTTGACCTGCATCAGGGAGCTATAGTGTCCATCCCCATAAACTCCTGCATCAGGAGCTATAGTGTCCATCCCCCTATAAACCACTGTGTGTTGACTCCTGCATCAGGGAGCTATAGTGTCCATCCCCCTATAAACCACTGTGTGTCCCCTGACTCCTGCATCAGGGAGCTAGTGTCCATCCCCTATAAACCACTGTGTGTTGACTCCTGCATCAGGGAGCTATAGTGTCCATCCCCCTATAAACCACTGTGTGTTGACTCCTGCATCAGGGAGCTATAGTGTCCATCCCCTCTAGGCAAACCACTGTGTGTTGACCCTGCATCAGGGAGCTATAGTGTCCATCCCCTATAAACCAACGTGACTCCGCATCAGAGCCAGTGTCCATCCCCTATAAACCACTGTGTGCTGACTCCTGCATCAGGGAGCTACAGTGTCCATCCCCAACTCCTGCATAAAGTGTCCATCCCCCTACCACCATGTGTTGACTCCTGCATCAGGGAGCCATAGTGTCCATCCCCTATAAACCACTGTGTGCTGACTCCTGCATCAGGGAGCTATAGTGTCCATCCCCCTATAAACCACCGTGTGTTGACTCCTGCATCAGGGAGCTATAGTGTCCATCCTCTATAAACCACTGTGTGTTGACTCCTGCATCAGGGAGCTATAGTGCCCATCCCCTATAAAACCACCATGTGTTGACTCCTGCATCAGGAGCTATAGTGTCCATCCCCCTATAAACCACCATGTGTTGACTCCTGCATCAGGGAGCTATAGTGTCCATCCCCTATAAACCACCGTGTGTTGACCCTGCATCAGGGAGCTATAGTGTCCATCCCCTATAAACCACTGTGTGTGACTCCTGCATCAGGAGCTATAGTGTCCATCCCCTATAAACCACTGTGTGTTGACTCCTGCATCGAGCTATAGTGTCCATCCCCTATAAACCACGTGTGCTGACTCCTGCATCAGGGAGCTATAGTGTCCATCCCCATAAACCACTGTGTGTTGACTCCTGCATCAGGGAGCTATAGTGTCCATCCCCCTATAAACCACCATGTGTTGACTCCTGCATCAGGGAGCTATAGTGTCCATCCCCCACTGTGTGTTGACCATCAGGAGCCACTGTGTGTTGACTCTGCATCAGTGAGCTATAGTGTCCATCCCCTATAAACCACTGTGTGTGACTCCTGCATCAGTGAGCTATAGTGTCCATCCCCCCCTATAAACCACTGTGTGTTGACTCCTGCATCAGTGAGCTATAGTGTCCATCCCCCTATAAACCACTGTGTGTTGACTCCTGCATCAGTGAGCTATAGTGTCCATCCCCCTATAAACCACTGTGTGTTGACTCCTGCATCAGTGAGCTATAGTGTCCATCCCCCTATAAACTGTGTTGACTCCTGCATCAGGGAGATACCATCCCCCTATAAACCACTGTGTGTTGACTCCTGCATCAGGGAGCTATAGTGTCCATCCCCTATAAACCACTGTGTGTTGACTCCTGCATCAGGGAGCTATAGTGTCCATCCCCTATAAAACACCATGTGTTGACTCCTGCATCAGGAGCTATATGTCCATCCCTATAAACCACTGTGTGTTGACTCCTGCATCAGGGAGCTATAGTGTCCATCCCCCTCCTGCATCAGGGAGCTATAGTGTCCATCCCCTATAAAACCACTGTGTTGACTCCTGCATCAGGGAGGTGGCCATCCTAACTCCCGCATCAGGGAGCTATAGTGTCCATCCCCTATAAAACCACCGTGTGTTGACTCCTGTATCAGGGGCTATAGTGTCCATCCCCTATAAACCACTGTGTGTTGACTCTCCCTGCATCAGTGAGCTATAGTGTCCATCCCCTATAAACCACTGTGTGTTGTCCTGCATCAGTGAGCTATAGTGTCCATCCCCTATAAACCACTGTGTGTTGACTCACATCAGTGAGCTATAGTGTCCATCCCCCTATAAACCACTGTGTGTTGACTCCTGCATCAGTGAGCTACTTAGTGTCCATCCCCCTATAAACCACTGTGTGTTGACTCCTGCATCCAGTGAGCTATAGTGTCCATCCCCCTATAAACCACTGTGTGTTGACTCCTGCATCAGGGAGCTATAGTGTCCATCCCCTATAAACCACTGTGTGTTGACTCCTGCATCAGGGAGCTATAGTGTCCATCCCCTATAAACCACTGTGTGTTGACTCCTGCATCAGGGAGCTATAGTGTCCATCCCCTATAAACCACCGTGTGTTGACTCCTGCATCAGGGAGCTATAGTGTCCATCCCCTATAAACCACTGTGTGTTGACTCCTGCATCAGGGAGCTATAGTGTCCATCCCCCTATAAACCACCGTGTGTTGACTCCTGCATCAGGGAGCTATAGTGTCCATCCCCCTATAAACCACTGTGTGTTGACTCCTGCATCAGGGAGCTATAGTGTCCATCCCCTATAAACCACCGTGTGTTGACTCCTGCATCAGGGAGCTATAGTGTCCATCCCCTATAAACCACTGTGTGTTGACTCCTGCATCAGGGAGCTATAGTGTCCATCCCCTATAAACCACTGTGTGTTGACTCCTGCATCAGGGAGCTATAGTGTCCATCCCCTATAAACCACTGTGTGTTGACTCCTGCATCAGGGAGCTATAGTGTCCATCCCCCTATAAACCACTGTGTGTTGACTCCTGCATCAGGGAGCTATAGTGTCCATCCCCCTATAAACCACTGTGTGTTGACTCCTGCATCAGGGAGCTATAGTGTCCATCCCCTATAAACCACTGTGTGTTGACTCCTGCATCAGGGAGCTATAGTGTCCATCCCCTATAAACCACTGTGTGTTGACTCCTGCATCAGGGAGCTATAGTGTCCATCCCCCTATAAACCACTGTGTGTTGACTCCTGCATCAGGGAGCTATAGTGTCCATCCCCCTATAAACCACCGTGTGTTGACTCCTGCATCAGGGAGCTATAGTGTCCATCCCCTATAAACCACTGTGTGTTGACTCCTGCATCAGGGAGCTATAGTGTCCATCCCCTATAAACCACTGTGTGTTGACTCCTGCATCAGGGAGCTATAGTGTCCATCCCCCTATAAACCACCGTGTGTTGACTCCTGCATCAGGGAGCTATAGTGTCCATCCCCTATAAACCACTGTGTGTTGACTCCTGCATCAGGGAGCTATAGTGTCCATCCCTAACTCCTGCATCAGGAGCTATAGTGTCCATCCCTGACTCCTGCATCAGGGAGCTATAGTGTCCATCCACTCCTGCATCAGGGAGCTATAGTGTCCATCTGACTCCTGCATCAGGGAGCTATAGTGTCCATCCCCCTATAAACCACTGTGTGTTGACTCCTGCATCAGGGAGCTATAGTGTCCATCCCCATAACTCCTGCATCAGGGAGCTATAGTGTCCATCCCTACAAAAGCTGATCTTATCATTTGCTGTCTACACTCTTAGAACAAAGGGTTCCAAAAGGATTCTTCAGCTGTCCCCATAGGAGAACCCTTTTGGGTTCAGGGTAGAACCATTTTGGGTTCCAGGTGGAACCATTTTGGGTTCAGAGTAGAACCATTTTGGGTTCCTGGTAGAACC
>NC_068447.1:5734501-5754501 GCF_023373465.1 Oncorhynchus keta
TCTCTAGCTCTCTAGCTCTCTCTTCTCTCTCTCTCTAGCTCTCTCTCTCTCTCTTTCTCTCTCTCTAGCTCTCTCTCTCTAGCTCTCTCTCTCTAGCTCTCTTTCTCTCTAGCTCTCTGTCTCCCTCTCTCTCTCTCTCTCTCTCTCTCTTTCTCTCTCTCTCTCACTCTCTTTATCCTCGCTCTCTCTCTCGCTCTCTCTCTCTCTCTCTCGCTCTCTCTCTCTCTGTAGCTCTCTCTTTCTCTCTCTAGCTCTCTCTCTCTTTTCTCTCTCTAGCTCTCTCTCGCTAGCTCTCTCTCTCTCTAGCTCTCTTTCTCTCTCTCTCTAGCTCTCTCTCTCTCTCTCTCTCTCTCTCTCTCTCTCTCTCTTTTCTCTCACTCTCTCTCTCGCTCTCTCTATCTCTTGAGCTCTCTCTCTCTCGTGCGCAGACACACACACAAACGCTCTAGGCTAATCCCAGTTTACATAGCCTCTCCCCTCTGCACTAAATATCTTTCTCTTTAATTCAGGAAGTCTCAAAGACTAGTTCTGTTTTCACAAGGTCTTAACCTCTTTTAACTTCTATAATAGATCTGGTTCTCTGTGTGAAGTGTGTACTGTGTAGTTGTTGCAGTGTTTAGTGATTCCACATCTGTCTGTGAATGACTTCCTGTTGCTGAAGTTACACTTTTTCTCAATTGCTAAAAAACACTAAAACCCCATTGGCTGAACAAAGTTCTCAGTTGCTAAAACACTAAAACCCCATTGGCTGAACAAAGTTCTCAGTTGCTAAAACACTAAAATCCCATTGGCTGAACAAAGTTCTCAGTTGCCTGGACTCATTTAGCTAATTATGCAGTCGGTTGTCAATACCTTAAACCATGTCACATGATAAACACAATTTGCAGATCTCACTTAGACTTTTCAGCAAAACTCTGAAACACATTCTGCACTCTAATGCACATGTCATCCATACTGGTAAACACAAGTGGCAACAATCAAATACAAATAGAGAACATATGTTATTGATTGAACACAACCACTCAACATGGATTTAACCTGTTTCAAATGCTGCGACACAACCAATATAAGCCAGTTCAGAGAGCAAACAGGTTGTTGAAGGTGGGAAGGAGAAAGTCTGAGAATGGATACTGTAGTACAGTGCATTGTAGACTGTATACTGTACAATGGATGAATTGTATGGCCCTGAACATTGTGCTTTCCATTTATTAACAGTACTGACTGCTCAATAGATTTTGACTGGTTGCAGGTTCATATCAACAAAGACCAAGAATTACAGTATCACAGAGACAAAGGACACGTTTGTGAGATGCAGGGTACAGTACTGTAAAAAATAGGGGTACAAGGAGGAGGAAGAACAACAAACAGAATTGCAAAGAGCAAAGCAGAGTAGTCATTTCTGATCAATTTTGAGCTACTATGATAGAACATGTTTTCGTTCATCAAAGGACAATGAGGAAAAATGTGAATATTTTTTTAAAATTAAAAATGTACTTCTCCGTGAGGATTGTATGTTTTGAACAATGTGTTTTCTATTTTTCGGTGTATTGTTTACTGACTGCTTGAGAGTGTATATAATTTTGATCACTTTGTTTGATTTTGAACACAGGTAAAACTATTTTGAGGCGAATGTTTCATTTTGCAAGAGGAGTCAGAGGTTTTGTAAATAGTGCTTGAAGATGAGGTTATGTAAATAGTGCTTGAAGATGAGGTTTATGTAAATAGGACTTGAAGATGAGGTTATGTAAATAGTACTTGAAGATGAGGTTTTGTAAATAGTGGTTGAAGATGAGGTTTATGTAAATAGTACTTGAAGATGAGGTTTATGTAAATAGTACTTGAAGATGAGGTTATGTAAATAGTACTTGAAGATGAGGTTATGTAAATAGTGCTTGAAGATGAGGTTTTGTAAATAGTGCTTGAAGATGAGGTTTTGTAAATAGTGCTTGAAGATGAGGTTTTGTAAATAGTGCTTGAAGATGAGGTTTTGTAAATAGTGCTTGAAGATGAGGTTTTGTAAATAGTGCTTGAAGATGAGGTTTTGTAAATAGTGCTTGAAGATGAGGTTTTGTAAATAGTGCTTGAAGATGAGGTTTTGTAAATAGTGCTTGAAGATGAGGTTTTGTAAATAGTGCTTGAAGATGAGGTTTGTAAATAGTACTTGAAGATGAGGTTTATGTAAATAGTGCTTGAAGATGAGGTTATGTAAATAGTACTTGAAGATGAAGTTATGTAAATAGTACTTGAAGATGAGGTTATGTAAATAGTACTTGAAGATGAGGTGATGTAAATAGTGGTTGAAGATGAGGTTATGTAAATAGTACTTGAAGATGAGGTTATGTAAATAGTGCTTGAAGATGAGGTGATGTAAATAGTACTTGAAGATGAGGTTATGTAAATAGTACTTGAAGATGAGGGTTATGTAAATAGTGCTTGAAGATGAGGTTATGTAAATAGTACTTGAAGATGAGGTTTATGTAAATAGTGCTTGAAGATGAGGTTATGTAAATAGTGCTTGAAGATGAGGTTATGTAAATAGTACTTGAAGATGAGGTTTATGTAAATAGTACTTGAAGATGAGGTTTATGTAAATAGTGCTTGAAGATGAGGTTATGTAAATAGTACTTGAAGATGAGGTTTTGTAAATGGTGCTTGAAGATGAGGTTTTGTAAATAGTGCTTGAAGATGAGGTTTTGTAAATAGTGCTTGAAGATGAGGTTTTGTAAATGGTGCTTGAAGATGAGGTTTTGTAAATAGTGCTTGAAGATGAGGTTTTGTAAATAGTGCTTGAAGATGAGGTTTTGTAAATAGTGCTTGAAGATGAGGTTTTGTAAATAGTGCTTGAAGATGAGGTTTTGTAAATAGTGCTTGAAGATGAGGTTTTGTAAATAGTGCTTGAAGATGAGGTTATGTAAATGGTGCTTGAAGATGAGGTTTATGTAAATAGTACTTGAAGATGAGGTGATGTAAATAGTACTTGAAGATGAGGTTATGTAAATAGTGCTTGAAGATGAGGTTATGTAAATAGTACTTGAAGATGAGGTTACGTAAATAGTACTTGAAGATGAGGTTTATGTAAATAGTGGTTGAAGATGAGGTTTTGTAAATAGTGGTTGAAGATGAGGTGATGTAAATAGTGCTTTAAGATGAGGTTATGTAAATAGTGCTTGAAGATGAGGTTATGTAAATAGTGCTTGAAGATGAGGTTTATGTAAATAGTACTTGAAGATGAGGTTATGTAAATAGTGCTTGAAGATGAGGTTATGTAAATAGTACTTGAAGATGAGGTTACGTAAATAGTACTTGAAGATGAGGTTTATGTAAATAGTGCTTGAAGATGAGGTTATGTAAATAGTACTTGAAGATGAGGTTACGTAAATAGTACTTGAAGATGAGGTTTATGTAAATAGTGGTTGAAGATGAGGTTTTGTAAATAGTGGTTGAAGATGAGGTTATGTAAATAGTACTTGAAGATGAGGTTTATGTAAATAGTGCTTGAAGATGAGGTTTATGTAAATAGTACTTGAAGATGAGGTTATGTAAATAGTGCTTGAAGATGAGGTTATGTAAATAGTACTTGAAGATGAGGTTATATAAATAGTACTTGAAGATGAGGTTTATGTAAATAGTACTTGAAGATGAGGTTTATGTAAATAGTACTTGAAGGTTTTTGTGTTTAATGTTTTCAGGAAATGGAGCAAGGTTTCAGAAATTGTGTTTTAGCAATTTGAGAAAAACTGCAATACGTAATAACCCCTGTCTTATTTACCCAGGATGCAACTGCTCCCCATGTGGCACGGCGTCATGTGACCCTCACACAGGACAGTGCCAATGTAAACCTGGTGTGACCGGTCCCCAATGCAACTGTTGTGAGGTTTGTCCTCAGTTTATTTCCCTTATTCATATTCATGTATATTATGACAATAATTCATCTTAAACTCATCTCGGGAACTCAGAACCAAACTCATAAACAACTTATATACCAACTTATATAAACCTTAATACGTCTTATGTAATACATGTATCACTAGCCAACTATGCCACTTTGTTTACTTTGTCTACATACTCCTCTCATATGTATATACTGTACTCTATATCATCTACTGTATGCTGCTCTGTACCATCACTCATTCATATATCCTTATGTACATATTCCTTATCCCCTTACACTGTGTATAAGACAGTAGTTTTGGAATTGTTAGTTAGATTACTTGTTGGTTATCACTGCATTGTCGGAACTAGAAGCACAAGCATTTCGCTACACTCGCATTAACATCTGCTAACCATGTGTACGTGACCAATACCATCTGCTAACCATGTGACCAATACCATCTGCTAACCATGTGACCAATACCATCTGCTAACCATGTGACCAATACCATCTGCTAACCATGTGACCAATACCATCTGCTAACCATGTGACCAATACCATCTGCTAACCATGTGACCAATACCATCTGCTAACCATGTGACCAATACCATCTGCTAACCATGTGTACGTGACCAATACCATCTGCTAACCATGTGTAAAATATATGTGACAAATACAATTAGATTAGATTTGATTTGATCCTTGGTTGCTTGTCTCCTCAAAGCTTATTGTCATTGCTAGTTATGATATCCTCATTTACCGAGCTGTGTCGTGTTGTGTTTCAGGACGGCGCGTTTGGCTATGAGTCGTGCTCCGGGTGTCGTCGGTGTGACTGTGACGCGGCCGCGGCGCTGGTCCAACCGTGTGACCCCAGGAACGGTTCGTGTGCCTGCCAGCCAGGGGTCAATGGACCTAATTGTCGCCAGTGTGCCCCTGGGTACTGGGACTACAGTCCGGAGGGCTGCAAGAGTGAGTTATACCTCCCTCCTCCTCCTACGTTCTTAGAACAAAGGGTTCCAAAAGGGTTCTTCGGCGGTCCCCATAGGAGAACCCTTTTGGATTCTAGATAGAACCCTTTTTGGTTCCAGGTAGAACCCTCTGTGTAAATGGTTTTACTTTGAACCCAAAAGGGTTCTATCAGGAACCCAAAAGGGTTCTACCAGGAACCCAAAAGGGTTCTACCAGGAACCCAAAAGGGTTCTTCAAAGGGTACTCCTATGGAGAGAGCTGAATATCCCTTTTAGGTTCTAGAGCACGTTTTCTCTAAGAGTGTACTGTATAGTGTACTGTATAGTGTACTGTATAATGTACTGTATAGTGTACTGTAGAGTGTACTGTATGAGTGTACTGTATAGTGTACTGTAGAGTGTACTGTAGTGTGTACTGTATAATGTACTGTATAATGTACTGTATAGTGTACTGTAGAGTGTACTGTAGAGTGTACTGTAGAGTGTACTGTATAGTGTACTGTAGCGTGTACTGTAGAGTGTACTGTATAGTGTACTGTATAGTGTACTGTAGAGTGTACTGTATAGTGTACTGTATAATGTATTGTATAATGTACTGTAGAGTGTACTGTATAATGTACCGTAGAGTGTACTGTAGAGTGTACTGTAGAGTGTACTGTATAGTGTACTGTATAGTGTACTGTATAATGTACTGTATAGTGTACTGTAGAGTGTACTGTAGAGTGTACTGTATAATGTACTGTAGAGTGTACTGTAGAGTGTACTGTATAATGTACTGTAGAGTGTACTGTATAGTGTACTTTAGAGTGTACTGTATAGTGTACTGTATAGTGTACTGTAGAGTGTACTGTATAGTGTACTGTATAATGTACTGTATAGTGTACTGTAGAGTGTACTGTAGAGTGTACTGTAGAGTGTACTGTATAATGTAATGTAGAGTGTACTGTATAGTGTACTTTAGAGTGTACTGTATAGTGTACTGTATAGTGTACTGTAGAGTGTACTGTATAATGTACTGTAGAGTGTACAGTATAGTGTACTGTATAATGTACTGTAGAGTGTACTGTAGAGTGTACTGTATAATGTACTGTATAGTGTACTGTAGAGTGTACTGTAGAGTGTACTGTATAGTGTACTGTATAGTGTACTGTAGAGTGTACTGTAGAGTGTACTGTATAATGTACTGTACTGTATCACTATATACCACACACCCCTGAGGTGTACTGTATAGTGTACTATATATAAGTAGATATTTAAGCAATAAGGCACCTCGGGGGTGTGTGGTATATGGCCAATATACCACGACGAAGGGCTTTTCTTTCGCACAACACAACGCGGAGTGCCTGGACACAACCCTTAACCGTGGTATATTGGCCATATACCACACACCCCTGAGGTGCCTTATTTCTATTATAAACTGGTTACCAACGTACTTAGAGCAGTAAAGATACATGTCTTGTCATTCGCGTGGTATACGGTCTGATCTACCACGGCTGTCAGCCAATCAGCATTCAGGGCTCGATCCACCCAGTTTATAATATAGAAGTATACACTGAGTGTACAAAATATTAAGAACACCTTCGGAATATCGAGTTGCACCCCCCCCCCCTTTTGCCCTCAGAACAGCCTCAATTCGTCAGGGCGTGGGACTCCACAAGGTGTCGAAAGCGTTCCACAGGAATGCTGGCCCTCGTTGACTCCAATGCTTCTCACAGCTGTGTCAACTTGGCTGGAAACTGACGAATGTGAAAAACCCAGCAGTGTGGCAGTTCTTAACACACGTGAACCGGTGCGCCTGGTACCTACTACCATACCCCCGTTCCCTCTGAATGACTGGTACCTACTACCATACCCCGTTCCCTCTGAATGACTGGTACCTACTACCATACCCCCGTTCCCTCTGAATGGCTGGTACCTACTACCATACCCCCGTTCCCTCTGAATGACTGGTACCTACTACCATACCCCCCTCCCTCTGAATGACTGGTACCTACTACCATACCCCCGTTCCCTCTGAATGACTGGTACCTACTACCATACCCCCGTTCCCTCTGAATGGCTGGTACCTACTACCATACCCCCGTTCCCTCTGAATGACTGGTACCTACTACCATACCCCCGTTCCCTCTGAATGACTGGTACCTACTACCATACCCCCGTTCCCTCTGAATGACTGGTACCTACTACCATACCCCCAGTTCCCTCTGAATGACTGGTACCTACTACCATACCCCCGTTCCCTTTGAATGGCTGGTACCTACTACCATACCCCCGTTCCCTCTGAATGACTGGTACCTACTACCATACCCCCGTTCCCTCTGAATGACTGGTACCTACTACCATACCCCCGTTCCTCTGAATGACTGGTACCTACTACCATACCCCCAGTTCCCTCTGAATGACTGGTACCTACTACCATACCCCCGTTCCCTCTGAATGGCTGGTACCTACTACCATACCCCCGTTCCCTCTGAATGACTGGTACCTACTACCATACCCCCGTTCCCTCTGAATGACTGGTACCTACTACCATACCCCCGTTCCCTCTGAATGACTGGTACCTACTACCATACCCCAGTTCCCTCTGAATGACTGGTACCTACTACCATACCCCCGTTCCCTTGAATGGCTGGTACCTACTACCATACCCCCGTTCCCTCTGAATGGCTGGTACCTACTACCATACCCCCGTTCCCTCTGAATGGCTGGTACCTACTACCATACCCCCGTTCCCTCTGAATGACTGGTACCTACTACCATACCCCCCGTTCCCTCTGAATGACTGGTACCTACTACCATACCCCCGTTCCCTCTGAATGACTGGTACCTACTACCATACCCCCTGTTCCCTCTGAATGACTGGTACCTACTACCATACCCCCGTTCCCTCTGAATGGCTGGTACCTACTACCATACCCCCGTTCCCTCTGAATGGCTGGTACCTACTACCATACCCCCGTTCCCTCTGAATGGCTGGTACCTACTACCATACCCCCGTTCCCTCTGAATGGCTGGTACCTACTACCATACCCCCGTTCCCTCTGAATGACTGGTACCTACTACCATACCCCCCGTTCCCTCTGAATGGCTGGTACCTACTACCATACCCCGTTCCCTCTGAATGACTGGTACCTACTACCATACCCCCGTTCCCTCTGAATGACTGGTACCTACTACCATACCCCCGTTCCCTCTGAATGACTGGTACCTACTACCATACCCCCTGTTCCCTCTGAATGACTGGTACCTACTACCATACCCCCGTTCCCTCTGAATGGCTGGTACCTACTACCATACCCCCGTTCCCTCTGAATGGCTGGTACCTACTACCATACCCCCGTTCCCTCTGAATGGCTGGTACCTACTACCATACCCCCGTTCCTCTGAATGACTTGTACCTACTACCATACCCCCGTTCCCTCTGAATGACTGGTACCTACTACCATACCCCCGTTCCCTCTGAATGGCTGGTACCTACTACCATACCCCCGTTCCCTCTGAATGGCTGGTACCTACTACCATACCCCCGTTCCCTCTGAATGGCTGGTACCTACTACCATACCCCCCGTTCCCTCTGAATGGCTGGTACCTACTACCATACCCCCGTTCCCTCTGAATGACTGGTACCTACTACCATACCCCCAGTTCCCTCTGAATGACTGGTACCTACTACCATACCCCCGTTCCCTCTGAATGGCTGGTACCTACTACCATACCCCCGTTCCTCTGAATGACTGGTACCTACTACCATACCCCTCCCTCTGAATGACTGGTACCTACTACCATACCCCGTTCCCTCTGAATGGCTGGTACCTACTACCATACCCCCCGTTCCCTCTGAATGGCTGGTACCTACTACCATACCCCCACAGATACACAATCCACGTCTCTACTGTCTCAAGACTTCAAAATCATTCTTTAATCTGTCTCTCCTCCTCTTCATCTACACTGACTGAATTAGATTTTAAAAGGGTTATCAATGAGGGATCATAGCTTTCACCCGGTCAATCTATGTCATGGAAAGATGTTCCTAATGTTTAGTACATCGTATGAAACCGGGCGCACCAGGAATCGAACCCACAATCCTGCCGTTGCATTCGACACGCTCTACTAACTGAACCACACAAGACGACAAGCTGGAGTATATGCAAGATGTGGACTGAGCTGGACACTGTGTGTGTGTGTGTGTGTGTGTGTGTGTGTGTGTGTGTGTGTGTGTGTGTGTGTGTGTGTGTGTGTGTGTCTTCCATTCTCTTCAGAGTGTGAGTGTAAGCATGGGCGCTGTGACCCTCGGACAGGGGAGTGTCGCTGTGGAGACGGCCTAACAGGCAAACAGTGTGACAGCTGTTCCCATAGATACAGTGTTCCTGTACAACACGGACATGACATGACCTGCCAACGTAAGTAATGTGTCTGTTAATGAATTCATATGTGCTGTTGGATTGACATTGTTTTACTTTGATTTTATTTGAGAGGGGAGAAGGAGATGGAGACAGGGAGAGATGGGCAGGGGGAGGGAGAGATGGGCAGGGGAGGGAGAGATGGACAGGGGAGAGAGAGATGGACAGGTGGAGGGAGAGAGATGGACAGGGGAGGGAGAGATGGGGAGGGGAGAGGTGGACAGGGGGAGGGACAGAGATGGACAGGGGGAGGGGAGAGAGAGAGTCAAGGAGAGAGGAGAAAGAGAAGGAGAGAGTCAAGGAGAGAGGAGAAAGAGAAGAAGAGAGTCAATGAGAGAGGAGAAAGAGAAGGAGAGAGTCAAGGAGAGAGGAGAAAGAGAAGAGAGAGAGTCAAGGAGAGAGGAGAAAGAGAAGGAGAGAGGCAAGGAGAGAGGAGAAAGAGAAGGAGAGAGTTAAGGAGAGAGTCAAGGAGAGAGGAGAAAGAGAAGGAGAGAGGGAAGGAGAGAGGAGAAAGAGAAGGAGAGAGTTAAGGAGAGAGTCAAGGAGAGAGGAGAAAGAGAAGGAGAGAGTTAAGGAGAGAGTCAATGAGAGAGGAGAAAGAGAAGGAGAGAGGACAAAGAGAAGGAGATAGTTAAGGAGATAGTTAAGGAGAGAGGAGAAAGAGAAGGAGAGAGTCAATGAGAGAGGAGAAAGAGAAGGAGAGAGTCAATGAGAGAGGAGAAAGAGAAGGAGAGAGTTAAGGAGAGAGTCAAGGAGAGAGGAGAAAGAGAAGGAGAGAGTTAAGGAGAGAGTCAATGAGAGAGGAGAAAGAGAAGGAGAGAGTTAAGGAGAGGGACAAAGAGAAGGAGATAGTTAAGGAGAGAGGAGAAAGAGAAGGAGATAGTTAAGGAGATAAGAGAAGGAGATAGTTAAGGAGATAGTTAAGAAGAGAGGAGAAAGAGAAGGAGATAGTTAAGGAGATAAGAGGAGATAGTTAAGGAGAGAGGAGAAGGAGATAGTTGAGGAGAAAGAGAAGGAGATAGTTAAGGAGATAGGAGAAAGAGAAGGAGAGAGTTAAGGAGAGAGGAGAACGAGGAGAGAGTTAAGGAGAGAGGAGAAAGAGAAGGAGATAGTTAAGGAGATAAGAGAAGGAGATAGTTAAGGAGAGAGGAGAAGGAGATAGTTAAGGAGAGAGGAGAAAGAGAAGGAGAGAGTTAAGGAGAGGACAAAGAGAAGGAGATAGTTAAGGAGCGAGGAGAAAGAGAAGGAGATAGTTAAGGAGATAAGAGAAGGAGATAGTTAAGGAGAGGGAGAAGGAGATAGTTAAGGAGAGAGGAGAAAGAGAAGGAGATAGTTAAGGAGAGAGGAGAAAGAGAAGGAGAGAGTCAAGGAGAGAGGAGAAAGAGAAGGAGAGAGTTAAGGAGATAAGAGAAGGAGAAGGAGAGAGGCAAGGAGAGAGGAGAAAGAGAAGGAGAGAGTCAAGGAGAGAGGAGAAAGAGAAGGAGATAGTTAAGGAGATAAGAGAAGGAGATAGGAGAAAGAGAAGGAGAGAGTCAAGGAGAGATGAGAAAGAGAAGGAGAGAGTTAAGGAGAGAGGAGAAAGAGAAGGAGAGAGTCAAGGAGAGAGGAGAAAGAGAAGGAGAGAGGCAAGGAGAGAGGAGAAAGAGAAGGAGAGAGTTAAGGAGAGAGGAGAAAGAGAAGGAGAGAGTCAAGGAGAGAGGAGAAAGAGAAGGAGAGAGGCAAGGAGAGAGGAGAAAGAGAAGGAGAGAGTTAAGGAGAGAGGAGAAAGAGAAGGAGAGAGTCAAGGAGAGAGGAGAAAGAGAAGGAGAGAGGAGAAAGAGAAGGAGAGAGTCAAGGAGAGAGGAGAAAGAGAAGGAGAGAGTTAAGGAGAGAGGAGAAAGAGAAGGAGAGAGGAGAAAGAGAAGGAGAGAGTCAAGGAGAGAGGAGAAAGAGAAGGAGAGAGTTAAGGAGAGAGGAGAAAGAGAAGGAGAGAGTCAAGGAGAGAGGAGAAAGAGAAGGAGAGAGGCAAGGAGAGAGGAGAAAGAGAAGGAGAGAGTCAAGGAGAGAGGAGAAAGAGAAGGAGATAGTTAAGGAGATAAGAGAAGGAGATAGGAGAAAGAGAAGGAGAGAGTCAAGGAGAGAGGAGAAGGAGAAGGAGAGAGTTAAGGAGAGAGGAGAAAGAGAAGGAGAGAGTTAAGGAGAGAGGAGAAAGAGGAGAGAGTCAATGAGAGAGGAAAAAAGAGAAGGAGAGAGGAGAAAGAGAAGGATAAAGTCAAGGAGAGAGGAGAAAGAGAAGGAGAGAGGCAAGGAGAGAGGAGAAAGAGAAGGAGAGAGTCAAGGAGAGAGGAGAAAGAGAAGGAGAGAGTCAAGGAGAGAGGACAAAGAGAAGGAGATAGTTAAGGAGAGAGGAGAAAGAGAAGGAGATAGTTAAGGAGATAAGAGAAGGAGATAGTTAAGGAGATAGTTAAGAAGAGAGGAGAAAGAGAAGGAGATAGTTAAGGAGATAAGAGGAGATAGTTAAGGAGAGAGGAGAAGGAGATAGTTGAGGAGAAAGAGAAGGAGATAGTTAAGGAGATAGGAGAAAGAGAAGGAGAGAGTTAAGGAGAGAGGAGAACGAGGAGAGAGTTAAGGAGAGAGGAGAAAGAGAAGGAGATAGTTAAGGAGATAAGAGAAGGAGATAGTTAAGGAGAGAGGAGAAGGAGATAGTTAAGGAGAGAGGAGAAAGAGAAGGAGAGAGTTAAGGAGAGGACAAAGAGAAGGAGATAGTTAAGGAGCGAGGAGAAAGAGAAGGAGATAGTTAAGGAGATAAGAGAAGGAGATAGTTAAGGAGAGAGGAGAAGGAGATAGTTAAGGAGAGAGGAGAAAGAGAAGGAGATAGTTAAGGAGAGAGGAGAAAGAGAAGGAGAGAGTCAAGGAGAGAGGAGAAAGAGAAGGAGAGAGTTAAGGAGATAAGAGAAGGAGATAGGAGAAAGAGAGAGTCAAGGAGAGAGGAGAAAGAGAAGGAGAGAGTTAAGGAGAGAGGAGAAAGAGAAGGAGAGAGTCAAGGAGAGAGGAGAAAGAGAAGGAGAGAGGCAAGGAGAGAGGAGAAAGAGAAGGAGAGAGTCAAGGAGAGAGGAGAAAGAGAAGGAGATAGTTAAGGAGATAAGAGAAGGAGATAGGAGAAAGAGAAGGAGAGAGTCAAGGAGAGATGAGAAAGAGAAGGAGAGAGTTAAGGAGAGAGGAGAAAGAGAAGGAGAGAGTCAAGGAGAGAGGAGAAAGAGAAGGAGAGAGGCAAGGAGAGAGGAGAAAGAGAAGGAGAGAGTTAAGGAGAGAGGAGAAAGAGAAGGAGAGAGTCAAGGAGAGAGGAGAAAGAGAAGGAGAGAGGCAAGGAGAGAGGAGAAAGAGAAGGAGAGAGTTAAGGAGAGAGGAGAAAGAGAAGGAGAGAGTCAAGGAGAGAGGAGAAAGAGAAGGAGAGAGGAGAAAGAGAAGGAGAGAGTCAAGGAGAGAGGAGAAAGAGAAGGAGAGAGTTAAGGAGAGAGGAGAAAGAGAAGGAGAGAGGAGAAAGAGAAGGAGAGAGTCAAGGAGAGAGGAGAAAGAGAAGGAGAGAGTTAAGGAGAGAGGAGAAAGAGAAGGAGAGAGTCAAGGAGAGAGGAGAAAGAGAAGGAGAGAGGCAAGGAGAGAGGAGAAAGAGAAGGAGAGAGTCAAGGAGAGAGGAGAAAGAGAAGGAGATAGTTAAGGAGATAAGAGAAGGAGATAGGAGAAAGAGAAGGAGAGAGTCAAGGAGAGAGGAGAAGGAGAAGGAGAGAGTTAAGGAGAGAGGAGAAAGAGAAGGAGAGAGTTAAGGAGAGAGGAGAAAGAGGAGAGAGTCAATGAGAGAGGAAAAAGAGAAGGAGAGAGGAGAAAGAGAAGGATAAAGTCAAGGAGAGAGGAGAAAGAGAAGGAGAGAGGCAAGGAGAGAGGAGAAAGAGAAGGAGAGAGTCAAGGAGAGAGGAGAAAGAGAAGGAGAGAGTCAAGGAGAGAGGAGAAAGAGAAGGAGAGAGTCAATGAGAGAGGAGAAAGAGAAGGAGATAGTTAAGGAGAGAGGAGAAAGAGAAGGAGAGAGGAGAAAGAGAAGGAGAGTGGAGAAAGAGAAGGAGAGTGGAGAAAGAGAAGGAGAGTGGAGAAAGAGAAGGAGAGTGGAGAAAGAGAAGGAGAGTGGAGAAAGAGAAGGAGAGAGGAGAAAGTCAAAGAGAGAGGAGAAAGAGAAGGAGAGAGGAGAAAGAGAAGGAGAGAGGAGAAAGAGAAGGAGAGAGGAGAAAGAGAAGGAGAGTGGAGAAAGAGAAGGAGAGTGGCAAACCGTAGCTTGGTTCTGTTCCAGTATTCTGATGAAGGTGACTAAATGTGTGTCCTTTCAGCTTGTGACAGCTGTGTAATTGTCCTGTTGGAGGATCTGGACAAAATTAACGACAACTTTGGCTCCGTGGCTCATCAGCTGATCAACCTGAACGCCTCCTCTATCACCGTGACTCAGCTAAACAACCTCAGCAGATCCATGGACAATATCTCTGTGAGTACACACACACACACACATTGTAAATACACACACACACACACATGATATGTTTGTCTTTCTTGAACTGCATTGTGGGTTAAGGACTTGTCAGGAAGCATTTCACGGTCTACACTTGTTGTATTTTGGGCCACGTGACAAATATAAATATATATTTTATTTTACCCCCTTTTCTCCCCAATTTCGTGGTATCCAATTGTCAGTAATTACTATCTTGTCTCATCGCTACAACTCCCGTACGGCTCGGGAGAGACGTAGGTTGAAAGTGATGCGTCCTCCGATACACAACCCAACCAAGCCGCACTGCTTCTTAACACCGCGCGCATCCAACCCGGAAGCCAGCCGCACCAATGTGTTGGAGGAATCACCGTGCCCCTGGCAACCTGGTTAGCGCGCACTGCACCCGGCACGCCACAGGAGTCGCTGGTGCACGATGAGACAAAGATATCCCTACCGGCCAAAACCCTCCCTACCCCGGACGACACTGGGCCAATTGTGCGTCGCCCCACGGACCTCCCGGGCGCGGCCGGCTGCGACAGAGCCAGGGCTTGAACCCAGAGTCTCTGGTGGCACAGCTAGCACTGCGATGCAAGGACCACTGCGCCACACGGGAGGCTGTGACAAATACTATCTCATTTTATTTGAACAACACTCGTTTAATATCTGTTGACTGAGATTGACTCTGTTTCCCAGAATGCCATAGAGAACTACAACAGTACTCTGGATGAGAGCAGGAACAGAGTGGACATGTTGGAGGGAGAGATCATGACCATCAACTCAGACATCCTCGGCCTGGAAGATAAGGTGACGAAGATCTGTGTCGAGCATCTCTCTGTTCACCCTTCTCTGTCATTATTTAATCAGTTATTCAGAGACAATGACCATCTCTGTTCACCCTTCTCTGTCATTATTTAATCAGTTATTCAGAGACAATGACCATCTCTGTCCACCCTTCTCTGTCATTATTTAATCAGTTATTCAGAGACAATGACCATCTCTGTCCACCCTTCTCTGTCGTTATTTAATCAGTTATACAGAGACAATGACCATCTCTGTTCACCCTTCTCTGTCATTATTTAATCAGTTATACAGAGACAATGACCATCTCTGTTCACCCTTCTCTGTCATTATTTAATCAGTTATTCAGAGACAATGACCATCTCTGTCCACCCTTCTCTGTCATTATTTAATCAGTTATTCAGAGACAATGACCATCTCTGTCCACCCTTCTCTGTCATTATTTAATCAGTTATTCAGAGACAATGACCATCTCTGTTCACCCTTCTCTGTCATTATTTAATCAGTTATTCAGAGACAATGACCATCTCTGTCCACCCTTCTCTGTCATTATTTAATCAGTTATTCAGAGACAATGACCATCTCTCTGTCCACCCTTCTCTGTCATTATTTAATCAGTTATTCAGAGACAATGACCATCTCTGTTCACCCTTCTCTGTCATTATTTAATCAGTTATTCAGAGACAATGACCATCTCTGTCCACCCTTCTCTGTCATTATTTAATCAGTTATTCAGAGACAATGACCATCTCTCTGTTCACCCTTCTCTGTCATTATTTAATCAGTTATTCAGAGACAATGACCATCTCTGTCCACCCTTCTCTGTCATTATTTAATCAGTTATTCAGAGACAATGACCATCTCTCTGTCCACCCTTCTCTGTCATTATTTAATCAGTTATTCAGAGACAATGACCTTCTCTGTCATTATACTTTTTTATTCTTCTCATTTTCCTTTTTAAAATGTGCATTATCCTTTCCTTTATTCAAATAAATATGAATGATTTAAATTCATAACAGTTTGAAGTGTTCAAATACATTCCGTTTCTACTTGTATCTCCATTACTCCAACATCAGCTTATTGGACTTTATGCAGTTGCGTATCCCAACAAGAATTGATGGTAAGAATGAATGACAGGTGTGCTGATGTAATGTTGTCCTCCCACCAGGTGGTGGCGGTAGCAGAAGAAGCAGACAGTCTGGGGAATAGCAGCAGCAACACCCATCAGAGAGCCCAGGACCTGCTCTCACACATGAAGAACATAGTAGGAGAGGTGGAAGGTAGCTGAGAAATCTTCATGGGGGAACCTTCAATCTGAGTCGATGTTTGTTTGTCAGTGAAGATGATTCTTTAAGTGGAGTTCATCCCCCATTTTGCTTGGATCAAAATGACAAAACTCTGATTTTAAAGTATGTGGACACCTGTCGTCTAACATCTCATTCTAAAATCATGGGCATTAATATGGAGTTGGTCCCCCTTTGCTGCTATAACATCCTCCACTCTTCTGGGAAGGCTTTCCACTAGATGTTGGAACATTGCTGCTATAACAGCCTTCACTCTTCTGGGAAGGCTTTCCACTAGATGTTGGAACATTGCTGCTATAACAGCCTCCACTCTTCTGGGAAGGCTTTCCACTAGATGTTGGAACATTGCTGCTATAACAGCCTTCACTCTACTGGGAAGGCTTTCCACTAGATGTTGGAACATTGCTGCTATAACAGCCTTCACTCTTCTGGGAAGGCTTTCCACTAGATGTTGGAACATTGCTGCTATAACAGCCTCCACTCTTCTGGGAAGGCTTTCCACTAGATGTTGGAACATTGCTGCTATAACAGCCTTCACTCTTCTGGGAAGGCTTTCCACTAGATGTTGGAACATTGCTGCTATAACAGCCTCCACTCTTCTGGGAAGGCTTTCCACTAGATGTTGGAACATTGCTGCTATAACAGCCTCCACTCTTCTGGGAAGGCTTTCCACTAGATGTTGGAACATTGCTGCTATAACAGCCTCCACTCTTCTGGGAAGGCTTTCCACTAGATGTTGGAACATTGCTGCTATAACAGCCTCCACTCTTCTGGGAAGGCTTTCCACTAGATGTTGGAACATTGCTGCTATAACAGCCTTCACTCTTCTGGGAAGGCTTTCCACTAGATGTTGGAACATTGCTGCTATAACAGCCTTCACTCTTCTGGGAAGGCTTTCCACTAGATGTTGGAACATTGCTGCTATAACAGCCTTCACTCTACTGGGAAGGCTTTCCACTAGATGTTGGAACATTGCTGCTATAACAGCCTCCACTCTTCTGGGAAGGCTTTCCACTAGATGTTGGAACATTGCTGCTATAACAGCCTTCACTCTACTGGGAAGGCTTTCCACTAGATGTTGGAACATTGCTGCTATAACAGCCTTCACTCTTCTGGGAAGGCTTTCCACTAGATGTTGGAACATTGCTGCTATAACAGCCTTCACTCTTCTGGGAAGGCTTTCCACTAGATGTTGGAACATTGCTGCTATAACAGCCTTCACTCTTCTGGGAAGGCTTTCCACTAGATGTTGGAACATTGCTGCTATAACAGCCTCCACTCTTCTGGGAAGGCTTTCCACTAGATGTTGGAACATTGCTGCTATAACAGCCTCCACTCTTCTGGGAAGGCTTTCCACTAGATGTTGGAACATTGCTGCTATAATAGCCTCCACTCACCTAGGAAGGCTTTCTACTAGATGTTGGAACATTGCTGCTATAACAGCCTCCACTCTTCTGGGAAGGCTTTCCACTAGATGTTGGAACATTGCTGCTATAACAGCCTCCACTCTTCTGGGAAGGCTTTCCACTAGATGTTGGAACATTGCTGCTATAACAGCCTTCACTCTTCTGGGAAGGCTTTCCACTAGATGTTGGAACATTGCTGCTATAACAGCCTTCACTCTTCTGGGAAGGCTTTCCACTAGATGTTGGAACATTGCTGCTATAACAGCCTCCACTCTTCTGGGAAGGCTTTCCACTAGATGTTGGAACATTGCTGCTATAACAGCCTCCACTCTTCTGGGAAGGCTTTCCACTAGATGTTGGAACATTGCTGCTATAACAGCCTCCACTCTTCTGGGAAGGCTTTCCACTAGATGTTGGAACATTGCTGCTATAACAGCCTCTACTCTTCTGGGAAGGCTTTCCACTAGATGTTGGAACATTGCTGCTATAACAGCCTCCACTCTTCTGGGAAGGATTTCCACTAGATGTTGGAACATTGCTGCTATAACAGCCTCCACTCTTCTGGGAAGGCTTTCCACTAGATGTTGGAACATTGCTGCTATAACAGCCTCCACTCTTCTGGGAAGGCTTTCCACTAGATGTTGGAACATTGCTGCTATAACAGCCTCCACTCTTCTGGGAAGGATTTCCACTAGATGTTGGAACATTGCTGCTATAACAGCCTCCACTCTTCTGGGAAGGCTTTCCACTAGATGTTGGAACATTGCTGCTATAACAGCCTCCACTCTTCTGGGAAGGCTTTCCACTAGATGTTGGAACATTGCTGCTATAACAGCCTCCACTCTTCTGGGAAGGATTTCCACTAGATGTTGGAACATTGCTGCTATAACAGCCTCCACTCTTCTGGGAAGGATTTCCACTAGATGTTGGAACATTGCTGCTATAACAGCCTCCACTCTTCTGGGAAGGCTTTCCACTAGATGTTGGAACATTGTTGCTATAACAGCCTCCACTCTTCTGGGAAGGCTTTCCACTAGATGTTGGAACATTGTTGCTATAACAGCCTCCACTCTTCTGGGAAGGATTTCCACTAGATGTTGGAACATTGTTGCTATAACAGCCTCCACTCTTCTGGGAAGGCTTTCCACTAGATGTTGGAACATTGCTGCTATAACAGCCTCCACTCTTCTGGGAATGCTTTCCACTAGATGTTGGAACATTGCTGCTATAACAGCCTCCACTCTTCTGGGAAGGATTTCCACTAGATGTTGGAACATTGCTGCTATAACAGCCTCCTCTCTTCTGGGAAGGCTTTCCACTATATGTTGGAACATTGCTGCTATAACAGCCTCCACTCTTCTGGGAAGGATTTCCACTAGATGTTGGAACATTGCTGCTATAACAGCCTCCACTCTTCTGGGAAGGCTTTCCACTAGATGTTGGAACATTGCTGCTATAACAGCCTCCACTCTTCTGGGAAGGATTTCCACTAGATGTTGGAACATTGCTGCTATAACAGGCCTCCACTCTTCTGGGAAGGCTTTCCACTAGATGTTGGAACATTGCTGCTATAACAGCCTCCACTCTTCTGGGAAGGCTTTCCACTAGATGTTGGAACATTGCTGCTATAACAGCCTCCACTCTACTGGGAAGGATTTCCACTAGATGTTGGAACATTGCTGCTATAACAGCCTCCACTCTTCTGGGAAGGCTTTCCACTAGATGTTGGAACATTGCTGCTATAACAGCCTCCACTCTTCTGGGAAGGCTTTCCACTAGATGTTGGAACATTGCTGCTATAACAGCCTCCACTCTTCTGGGAAGGCTTTCCACTAGATGTTGGAACATTGCTGCAGGGGGACTTGCTTCCATTCAGCCACAAGAGCATTAGTGAAGTTGGGCACTGATGTTGGGTGATTAGGCCTGGCTCGCAGTCGGCGTTCCAATTCATCCCAAAGGTGTTCGATGGGGTTGAGGTCAGGGCTCTGTGCAGGCCACTCAAGTTCTTCCACACCCACCTGGACAAACCAATTCTGTATGGACCTAGTTTTGTCCATGGGGGCATTGTCATGGGCCTTCCCCAAACTGTTTCCACAAAGTTGGAAGAATCGTCTAGAATATCATTGTATGCTGTAGCGTTAAGATTTCCCTTCACTGGAACTAAGGGGCCCGAACCATGAAAAACAGCCCCAGACCATTATTCCTCCTCCACCAAACTTTACAGTTGGCAAAATGCATTTGGAATGCAATCCGCCAAACCCAGATTCGTCAGTCAGGCAGACAGATGGTGAAGCGAGATTCTTCACTCCAGAGAACGCGTTTCCACTGCTCCAGTGTCCAATGGCAGCGAGCTTTACACCACTCCAGCCGACACTTGGCATTGCACATGGTGATATTAGGCTTGTATGTTGCTGCTCAGCCATGGGAACACATTTCATGTAGCTCCCGACCAACAGTTCTTGTGCTGACGTTGCTTCCAGAGGCAGTTTGGAACTCGGTAGTGAGTGTTGTAACCAAGGACAGACAAATTCTACGCACTTCAGTATTTGGTGGTCCCGTTCTGTGAGCTTGTGTGGCCTACCACTTCCCAGCTGTGCCGTTGTTGCTCCTAGATGTTTCTACTTTACAATAACAGCACTTACTTACAGTTGACATGGGTAGCTCTGGCTGGACAGAAATGTGATGAACTGACTTGCCACATTGAAAGTCACTGAGCACTTCAGTAAGGTCATTCCACTGCCAATAT
>NC_068447.1:5764501-5767001 GCF_023373465.1 Oncorhynchus keta
AAGTGACAGACTGTTTTCTTTGCTTCCGCACAGCAAGCGGTACTGATGCAGCAAGTCTGAACAGCCTCTACCCCAAAACCATCAAACTGATAAATAGTTAGTTAAATAGTTAACCACTAACTACCCAAACTATCCTCATTGACCCCTTTTGGCATGACATACTGCTGCTACTGTTCTATCTATCTAACTATCCTGTTGTCTAGTCACTTTATTCCTAGTTATATGTACATATCTACCACAATTACCTGGTACCCTGTGTATAAAGCCATGTTATTACCTCGTACCCCTGCACACTGACTGGTACCCTGTGTATAAAGCCATGTTATTACCTCGTACCCCTACACATGGACTCAGTACTGTGGTACCCTGTGTATAAAGCCATGTTATTACCTCGTACCCCTGCACACTGACTGGTACCCTGTGTATAAAGCCATGTTATTGACCTCGTACCCCTGCACATGGACTCAGTACTGGTACCCTGTGTATAAAGCCATGTTATTGACCTCGTACCCTGCACATGGACTCAGTACTGGTACCCTGTGTATAAAGCCATGTTATTGACCTCGTACCCTGCACATGGACTCAGTACTGGTACCCTGTGTATAAAGCCATGTTATTACCTCGTACCCCTACACATGGACTCAGTACTGGTACCCTGTGTATAAAGCCATGTTATTACATTTACATTACATTTAAGTCATTTAGCAGACGCTCTTATCCAGAGCGACTTACACCTCATACCCCTACACATGGACTCAGTACTGGTACCACCTGGCCACCCCTCATAGCCTGGTTCCTCTCTAGGTTTCTTCCTAGGTTTTGGCCTTTCTAGGGAGTTTTTCCTAGCCACCGTGCTTCTACACCTGCATTGCTTGCTGTTTGGGGTTTTTAGGCTGGGTTTCTGTACAGCACTTTGTGACATCAGCTGATGTAAGAAGGGCTTTATAAATACAGTTGATTGATTGACTGTGTACCTGATTATACCCCCTCTCTCTAGGAGTATGAGCGTCTGGCCGCCCAGTTGGATGGGGCCAGGATGCCCTGGCTGAAAAGGTGCAGACATTTGCCCCCACCCTCAGTAAGATACCCCTGGTGGAGGCAGCGGAGAAACATGCTGAACTACTCAATGAGCTGGCCATGAACCTCTCCAGGTGAGGAGTTGATGGAGGGTTGATGGAGGGTTGATGGAGGGTTGATGGAGGGTTGATGGAGGGTTGATACATTGGTTGATGGATGGTTGATGGAGGGTTGATGGATGGTTGATGGAGGGTTGATGGAGGGTTGATGGAGGGTTGATGGAGGGTTGATGGATGGTTGATGGAGGGTTGATGGAGGGTTGATGGAGGGTTGATGGAGGGTTGATGGATGGTTGATGGAGGGTTGATACATTGGTTGATGGATGGTTGATGGAGGGTTGATGGATGGTTGATGGAGGGTTGATGGAGGGTTGATGGAGGGTTGATGGAGGGTTGATGGAGGGTTGATGGAAGGTTGATGGAAGGTTGATGGAGGGTTGATGGAAGGTTGATGGAAGGTTGATGGAAGGTTGATGGAGGGTTGATGGAAGGTTGATGGAGGGTTGATGGAGGGTTGATGGAAGGTTGATGGAAGGTTGATGGAAGGTTGATACATTGGTTGATGGAGGGTTGATACATTGGTTGATGGAGGGTTGATGGAAGGTTGATGGAAGGTTGATACATTGGTTGATGGAGGGTTGATACATTGGTTGATGGAGGGTTGATACATTGGTTGATGGAGGGTTGATACATTGGTTGATGGAGGTTGATACATTGGTTGATGGAGGGTTGATACATTGGTTGATGGAGGGTTGATACATTGGTTGATGGAGGGTTGATGGAGGGTTGATGGAGGGTTGATACATTGGTTGATGGAGGGTTGATACATTGGTTGATGGAGGGTTGATACATTGGTTGATGGAGGGTTGATACATTGGTTGGTGGAGGGTTGATACATTGGTTGATGGAGGTTGATACATTGGTTGGTGGAGGTTGATACATTGGTTGATGGAGGTTGATACATTGGTTGATGGAGGGTTGATACATTGGTTGGTGGAGGGTTGATACATTGGTTGGTGGAGGGTTGATACATTGGTTGATGGAGGGTTGATGGATGGTTAATGGATGGTTGATGGAAGGTTGATACGTTGGTTGGTGGAGGGTTGATGTAGGGTTGATACATTGGTTGATGGAGGGTTGATACATTGGTTGATGGAGGGTTGATGGATGGTTAATGGATGGTTGATGGAAGGTTGATACGTTGGTTGGTGGATGGTTGATACGTTGGTTGGTGGATGGTTGATGTTGGTTGGTGGATGGTTGATGGAAGGTTGATGGAAGGTTGATGGATGGTTGATGGGATGGTTGATGGATGGTTGATACAATGGTTGATGGAGGGTTGATGGAAGGTTGATGGATGGTTGATGGAGGGTTGATGGAAGGTTGATGGGATGGTTGATGGATGGTGTTGATGGAAGGTTGAT
>NC_068447.1:5772001-5812001 GCF_023373465.1 Oncorhynchus keta
TACCACTAGAAAGTGGTTCTGGTAGGACCACTAGATACCACTAGATACCACTAGATACTACTAGACAGTGGGTCTGGTAGGACCACTAGATACCACTAGACAGTAGGTCTGGAAGGACCACTAGATACCACTAGATACCACTAAACAGTAGGTCTGGTAGGACCACTAGATACCACTAGATAGTGGTTCTGGTAGGACCACTAGATACCACTAGATACCACTAGACAGTAGGTCTGGTAGGACCACTAGATACCACTAGACAGTGGGTGTGGTAGGACCACTAGACACCAGTAGACAGTAGGTCTGGTAGGACCACTAGATACCACTAGATACCACTAGACAGTAGGTCTGGTAGGACCACTAGATACCACTAGACAGTGGTTCTGGTAGGACCACTAGATACCACTAGACACCACTAGACAGTAGGTCTGGTAGGACCACTAGATACCACTAGACAGTAGGTCTGGTAGGACCACTAGATACCACTAGACACCACTAGACAGTAGGTCTGGTAGGACCACTAGATACTACTAGATACCACTAGACATTAGGTCTGGTAGGACCACTAGATACCACTAGATACCACTAGACAGTAGGTCTGGTAGGACCACTAGATACCACTAGATACCACTAGACAGTAGGTCTGGTAGGACCACTAGATACCACTAGATGCCACTAGACAGTAGGTCTGGTAGGACCACTAGATACCACTAGATACCACTAGACAGTGGTTCTGGTAGGACCACTAGATACCACTAGACAGTGGTCTGGTAGGACCACTAGATACCACTAGACACCACTAGACAGTAGGTCTGGTAGGACCACTAGATACCATTAGATACCACTAGACAGTAGGTCTGGTAGGACCACTAGATTCCACTAGATACCACTAGACAGTAGGTCTGGTAGGACCACTAGAAACCACTAGATAGTGGTTCTGGTAGGACCACTAGATACCACTAGATAGTGTTCTGGTAGGACCACTAGATACCACTAGACAGTGGGTCTGGTAGGACCACTAGATACCACTAGACACCACTAGACAGTAGGTCTGGAAGGACCACTAGATACCACTAGATACCACTAGATACCACTAGATAGACAGTGGGTCTGGTAGGACCACTAGATACCACTAGATACTACTAGATACCACTAGATACCACTAGACAGTAGGTCTGGTAGGACCACTAGATACCACTAGATACCACTAGATACTACTAGATACCACTAGACACCACTAGACAGTAGGTCTGGTAGGACCACTAGATACCACTAGATACCACTAAACAGTAGGTCTGGAAGGACCACTAGATACCACTAGATACCACTAGATACTACTAGATACCACTAGATACCACTAGACAGTGGGTCTGGTAGGACCACTAGATACCACTAGATACCACTAGATACCACTAGACAGTAGGTCTGGTAGGACCACTAGATACCACTAGATACCACTAGATACCACTAGAAAGTGGTTCTGGTAGGACCACTAGATACCACTAGATACCACTAGATACTACTAGATACCACTAGATACCACTAGACAGTAGGTCTGGTAGGACCACTAGATACCACTAGACACCACTAAACAGTAGGTCTGGAAGGACCACTAGATACCACTAGATACCACTAGATACCACTAGACACCACTAGATACCACTAGACAGTGGGTCTGGAAGGACCACTAGATACCACTAGATACCACTAGATACCACTAGACAGTGGGTCTGGTAGGACCACTAGATACCACTAGATACTACTAGACCACTAGATACCACTAGACAGTCTGGTAGGACCACTAGATACCACTAGATACCACTAGACAGTGGGTCTGGTAGGACCACTAGATACCACTAGATACCACTAGACAGTAGAAAGTCTGGTAGGACCACTAGATACCACTAGATACTACTAGATACCACTAGACACCACTAGACAGTAGGTCTGGTAGGACCACTAGATACCACTAGACACCACTAAACAGTAGGTCTGGAAGGACCAGGATACCACTAGATAGGATACCACTAGATACCACTAGACAGTAGGTCTGGTAGGACCACTAGATACCACTAGACACCACTAAACAGTAGGTCTGGTAGGACCACTAGATACCACTAGACAGTAGGTCTGGTACCACTAGATACCACTAGATACCACTAGACAGTAGGTCTGGTAGGACCACTAGATACCACTAGACAGTGGGTCTGGTAGGACCACTAGATACCACTAGACACCACTAGACAGTAGGTCTGGAAGGACCAGATACCACTAGATACCACTAGACAGTAGGTCTGGTAGGACCACTAGATACCACTAGACAGTAGATCTGGTAGGACCACTAGATACCACTAGACAGTAGGGCTGGTAGGGCCACTAGACACCACTAGACAGTAGGTCTGGTAGGACCACTAGATACCACTAGACAGTAGGTCTGGTAGGACCACTAGATACCACTAGACAGTAGGTCTGGTAGGACCACTAGATACCACTAGACAGTAGGTCTGGTAGTACCACTAGATACCACTAGACAGTAGGTCTGGTAGTACCACTAGATACCACTAGACAGTAGGTCTGGTAGTACCACTAGATACCACTAGACAGTAGGTCTGGTAGGACCACTAGATACCACTAGACAGTAGGTCTGGTAGGACCACTAGATACCACTAGACAGTAGGTCTGGTAGGACCACTAGATACCACTAGACAGTAGGTCTGGTAGGACCACTAGATACCACTAGACAGTAGGTCTGGTGATACCACTAGATACCACTAGACAGTAGGTCTGGTGATACCACTAGATACCACTAGACAGTAGGTCTGGTAGTGTATATCACTAGTACCACTAGATACCACTAGATACCACTAGACAGTAGGTCTGGTGATACCACTAGATACCACTAGATACCACTAGACAGTAGGTCTGGTAGGACCACTAGATACCACTAGACAGTAGGTCTGGTAGTACCACTAGATACCACTAGACAGTAGGTCTGGAAGGATACCACTAGACAGTAGGTCTGGTAGGACACTAGATACCACTAGACAGTAGGTCTGGTAGTACCACTAGATACCACTAGACAGTGGTCTGGTAGTACCACTAGATACCACTAGACAGTAGGTCTGGTAGTACCACTAGATACCACTAGACAGTAGGTCTGGTAGGACCACTAGATACCACTAGACAGTGGTCTGGTAGGACCACTAGATACCACTAGATACCACTAGACAGTAGGTCTGGTAGGACCACTAGATACCACTAGACAGTAGGTCTGGTAGGACCACTAGATACCACTAGACAGTAGGTCTGGTAGGACCACTAGATACCACTAGACAGTAGGTCTGGTAGGACCACTAGATACCACTAGACAGTAGGTCTGGTAGGACCACTAGATACCACTAGACAGTAGGTCTGGTAGTACCACTAGATACCACTAGACAGTAGGTCTGGTAGTACCACTAGATACCACTAGATACCACTAGACAGTAGGTCTGGTAGGACCACTAGATACCACTAGACAGTAGGTCTGGTAGTACCACTAGATACTACTAGTAGGTCCTTTATAGTTTCACCATACAGAGATCAGGAACGCTAGCTTGTCTTCCATTTTGAATGTTGCTATTAAAGCTGATCAGGATTGACTGTGTGTACAGACCTCCTCAATGAAGAAACATTTGCTTAAGTCTGATTGGTTTAGACTGACAGAACATTTTCTGTCTGTTTGTGTCTCTCCAGTGGGTATGTTGGGCGAGGCCATCCCAATACTGATGAAGAAGCTGGACAAGCTGCAGAACCACTCAGCCCAGATGCCCAACATCTCAGAGAACATCCTCAGGATCAGACAGCTCATCGCAGAGGCCCATAGGCCGCCAGCAAAGTACGGTGGCTCATACGGGACAGACATAACCCAGGCCCTCAATAGGAATACATGTGCTACAAATGTGTCTGTTAAGTGTAGTTATTGTTTGAAAACTCAAATATTATAGAACATCTATCTACTATGGTTACATCAACATACGTAGGAATGGACGACGGGCGTTTTGAACTTCCTCTTTTCTCCCTCTCAGGTGAGCGTACCTGTGAAGTTCAACGGGACCTCAGGTGTGCAGGTGCGGACCCCCAGTAACCTGGCAGACCTGGCAGCTTACACCTCCCTCAAGTTCTACATCACCCTGCCCGAGGCCTCACGCGGCCGCAGACAGGACCAACCAGACAAACAGTTTGTCTTTTACCTCGGAAACAAGGACGTAAGTATTTTATTATTATTAGTATAGTATTAGTATTTTATTATTATTAGTATAGTATTAGTATTTTATTATTAGTAGTATAGTATTAGTATTTTATTAGTATAGTATTAGTATTTTAGTATTATTAGTATAGTATTAGTATTTTAGTATTATTAGTATAGTATTAGTATTTTAGTATTATTAGTATAGTATTAGTATTTTAGTATTATTAGTATAGTATTAGTATTTTATTATTATTAGTATAGTATTAGTGTTTTATTATTATTAGTATAGTATTAGTATTTTATTATTATTAGTATAGTATTAGTGTTTTATTATTATTAGTATAGTATTAGTATTTTATGTATTACTAGTATAGTATTAGTGTTTTATTATTATTGTATAGTATAGTATTTTATTATTAGTAGTATTATTAGTATTTTATTATTAGTAGTATAGTATTAGTATTGTATTATTAGTAGTATAGTATTAGTATTTTATTATTATTAGTATAGTATTAGTATTTTATTATTAGTAGTATAGTATTCGTATTTTATTATTCATAGTATAGTATTAGTATTTTATTATTATTAGTATTAGTATTTTATTATTATTAGTATAGTATTAGTATTTTATTATTATTATTATTAAACTCGTGTTTATTCCTTTCTATTTTATTTTAATACAAATAGACGAAAATACTAAATAAAATAATAAATACTACCTTATCTTCCACGCACACTGTGGGACAGAGAATATTGAATATACGTTTTATTTTAAGCATTTATATACATTTATAAGCCTATGTAATGACATATTCATGAAAGGATATCATTAGACAGTGTATATCATTAGACAGTGTATACCATTAGACAGTGTTTATATCATTAGACAGTGTTTATATCATTAGACAGTGTATATATCATTAGACAGTGTATATCATTAGACAGTGTTTATATCATTAGACAGTGTTTATATCATTAGACAGTGTATATATCATTAGACAGTGTTTATCATTAGACAGTGATTATATCATTAGACAGTGTATATATCATTAGACAGTGTATATATCATTAGACAGTGTATACCATTAGACAGTGTATATACCATTAGACAGTGTATATATCATTAGACAGTGTATATCATTAGACAGTGTATATATCATTAGACAGTGTATACCATTAGACAGTATATATCATTAGACAGTATATATACCATTAGACAGTGTATATCATTAGACAGTGTATATATCATTAGACAGTGTATACCATTAGACAGTGTATATACCATTAGACAGTGTATATACCATTAGACAGTGTATATATCATTAGACAGTATATATCATTAGACAGTGTATATATCATTAGACAGTGTATACCATTAGACAGTGTATATACCATTAGACAGTGTATACCATTAGACAGTGTATATACCATTAGACAGTGTATATACCATTAGACAGTGTATATACCATTAGACAGTATATACCATTAGACAGTGTATATATCATTAGACAGTGTATACCATTAGACAGTGTATATACCATTAGCCACTATATATACCATTAGACAGTGTATATCATTAGACAGTGTATATATCATTAGACAGTGTATACCATTAGACAGTATATATACCATTAGACAGTGTATACCATTAGACAGTGTATATCATTAGACAGTGTATATATCATTAGACAGTATATAACATTAGACACTATATATCATTAGACAGTATATACCATTAGACAGTATATACCATTAGACAGTGTATATACCATTAGACAGTGTATATATCATTAGACAGTATATACCATTAGACAGTGTATACCATTAGACAGTGTATATATCAATAGACAGTATATACCATTAGACAGTATATACCATTAGACAGTATATATCATTAGACAGTGTATATACCATTAGACAGTATATACCATTAGACAGTATATATCATTAGACAGTGTATATATCATTAGACAGTGTATATATCATTAGACAGTGTATATATCATTAGACAGTATATACCATTAGACAATGTATATCATTAGACAGTTTATATATCATTAGACAGTGTATATATCATTAGACAGTATATATACCATTAGACAGTGTATATACCATTAGACAGTGTATATATCATTAGACAGTGTATATATCATTAGACAGTATATATCATTAGACAGTATATATCATTAGACAGTATATACCATTAGACAGTATATATCATTAGACAGTATATACCATTAGACAGTGTATATACCATTAGACAGTGTATATATCATTAGACAGTATATATCATTAGACAGTGTATACCATTAGACAGTGTATATACCATTAGACAGTATATACCATTAGACAGTATATACCATTAGACAGTATATACCATTAGACAGTATATATCATTAGACAGTGTATATATCATTAGACAGTATATATCATTAGACAGTATATATCATTAGACAGTATATATCATTAGACAGTGTATACCATTAGACAGTATATACCATTAGACAGTATATACCATTAGACAGTATATATCATTAGACAGTGTATACCATTAGACAGTATATACCATTAGACAGTGTATATACCATTAGACAGTGTATATACCATTAGACAGTATATATCATTAGACAATGTATATACCATTAGACAGTATATATCATTAGACAGTATATATCATTAGACAATGTATATACCATTAGACAGTATATATCATTAGACAGTATATATCATTAGACAGTATACACCATTAGACAGTATATACCATTAGACAGTGTATATCAATAGACAGTGTATATAATTAGACAGTATATACCATTAGACAGTGTATATACCATTAGACAGTGCATATATCATTAGACAGTGTATATACCATTAGACAGTGTATATACCATTAGACAGTGTATACCATTAGACAGTGTATATACCATTAGACAGTGTATACCATTAGACAGTGTATATACCATTAGACAGTATATATATCATTAGACAGTGTATACCATTAGACAGTATATACCATTAGACAGTGTATACCATTAGACAGTGTATACCATTAGACAGTGTATATACCATTAGACACTGTATACCATTAGACAGTGTACACCATTAGACAGTGTATATACCATTAGACAGTATATATATCATTAGACAGTGTATACCATTAGACAGTGTATATCAATAGACAGTGTATATACCATTAGACAGTGTATATACCATTAGACACTGTATACCATTAGACAGTGTATACCATTAGACAGTGTATATCAATAGACAGTGTATATACCATTAGACAGTGTATACCATTAGACAGTATATACCATTAGACAGTATATATCAATAGACAGTGTATATACCATTAGACAGTGTATACCATTAGACAGTATATACCATTAGACAGTATATATCATTAGACAGTGTATATACCATTAGACACTGTATACCATTAGACAGTATATACCATTAGACAGTATATATCATTAGACAGTGTATATACCAATAGACAGTGTATACCATTAGACAGTGTATATACCATTAGACACTGTATACCATTAGACAGTGTACACCATTAGACAGTATATATCATTAGACAGTGTATATCATTAGACAGTATATACCATTAGACAGTATATATCATTAGACAATGTATATACCAATAGACAGTGTATACCATTAGACAGTGTATATACCAATAGACAGTGTATACCATTAGACAGTGTACACCATTAGACAGTGCCTGTATCATTACTAGTGTAGTTTGTAATGTATTATTTTTCTAGGAAACTGAATTAGAAGAATGACCATCAAATATGGAATTCTATAGTCCAGTAATAGAGTACCACAGTATGAGTCATAATACCCATAAAGCCTAGCGGTCAAACAGGGAAATGGTTCCAATAGTTTTTTTTCAACATACATTTTTCCCGTAGGGGATTTTAGAAACACTTAAAATAAGGTCTGTGTTTCGTGTAGGTTTGCCCCGGCGTGACGTTTTGATCACTGTGTAAATCTCTCTGGGACAAGGTTGACTTTTATCAATATAGTCACCTGTATTTACCCCCCAAAATGAAATGCTAATTAGCTGCTAATGTGGCTATCATAAAGAACTACAAATACCATGATGTTCTGGGCCGAGACTGACGAATCGAGGACGAGGTAAGAATATCTGGATTAACTATCTAGTGTTAGATACATGTAGCAATGAATAAATTAGCGACATTTCTTTAAATTAAATTTTAAATTGACACAATACCTGTTAGCAAAGATGTCAGCTAAAGATGACGTGCAGGAGCATGCTGGGATTTGTAGTCTTGCATGATGTCTACTTTGATGATAATTAGCATTTTCGAATCAGAGTAAATAGTGCCGAAAACATCGATAAAAGTCACCTTGTCCGAGAGAGATTTACACGCTTATCAGAACGTCACGCCAGAGTAAGCCTACACGAAAAACAGCCCTTATTTTAAGTGTTTCTTAACATTCTTTATGGGACAAATGAATAGTGGAAAACGATTGGAACCGTTTCCCTGTTTGACCGCTAGGTTTTATGGGTATTATGACACCTCCACTGTTGGTCTCTATGATTATGCTGTTTCCTGTTTCCTGTCTGTATAGTCCAGTAATGATAATGTGTTTCCTGTTTCCTGTCTGTAGTCCAGTAATGATAATGCATTTCCTGTTTCCTGTCTGTAGTCCAGTAATGATAATGCATTTCCTGTTTCCTGTCTGTAGTCCAGTAATGATAATGCATTTCCTGTTTCCTGTCTGTAGTCCAGTAATGATAATGCATTTCCTGTTTCCTGTCTGTAGTCCAGTAATGATAATGCGTTTCCTGTCTCCTGTCTGTAGTCCAGTAATGATAATGCATTTCCCGTTTCCTGTCTGTAGTCCAGTAATGATAATGTGTTTCCTGTCTGTAGTCCAGTAATGAGTTCCTGGGCATGATGCTGGAGGGGCGGAGACTGCACTGGCTGTTCAACGTGGGCGGAGACACGGCTGAGGTGGAGATGCAGGAGGATGTCCAAACAGATGGCGACTTCAACAACGTGGTCCTGGAAAGGTAACTACTGCCACTGTCATTGGCTGGATTTGTTGTCACTCGAGAAACCAATGTCTTCACCATTAGATTAAGAGGAATTTCTCATAGTCCAAGAGGGCGATAATTGCACTTTCAAGTCTGTAAAGAGGCTGGATCATCACGAGAGGGTCATTCCAAGTCATTTCAGCTACACTATCTGTCATCACCATCACCATGTTAACCCGCCCTCTCTCTCCCTCCCTCTCTCGCTTTCTCTCTCTCTCTCTCTCTTTCGCTCTCTCTCTCTATTTTTTCTCTCTAGGATCCTTCAGTACGGCCAGATGGCCATGTCTTCAGAGCTCAGTGAGGCCAGGATGACCAAGGCTGTGGTGGAGGCAGGAGGGGATAGTGGACTGCTCAACCTCCAGACTGAAGAGACTGTGTTCTACGTGGGAGGATACCCTGACACGTTCACTGTGAGAGGGAGCTGTGGTTGGGGGATAGACAGTGGTTTACCAAACACACAGGAGACCGAGCTATAGTTTTCTCCCTTATGTATCGAATGTTTGTAACTTATAGATATGTTTCCTTTCCCAGCCCCCTCAGTAACCCATATCTCTCTCTACCTTCTCTCAGCCTCCTCAATAACCCATATCTCTCTCTACCTTCTCTCAGCCCCCTCAGTAACCCATATCTCTCTATACCTTCTCCCAGCCCCCTCAGTAACCCATATCTCTCTATTCCTTCTCTCAGCCTTCTCAGTAACCCATATCTCTCTCTACCTTCTCTCAGCCTTCTCAGTAACCCATATCTCTCTATTCCTTCTCTCAGCCTTCTCAGTAACCCATATCTCTCTCTACCTTCTCCCAGCCCCCTCAGTAACCCATATCTCTCTATTCCTTCTCTCAGCCTTCTCAGTAACCCATATCTCTCTCTACCTTCTCTCAGCCCCCTCAGTAACCCATATCTCTCTACCTTCTCCCAGCCCCTCAGTAACCCATATCTCTCTATTCCTTCTCTCAGCCCCTCAGTAACCCATATCTCTCTATTCCTTCTCTCAGCCCTCTCAGTAACCCATATATCTCTATACCTTCTCTCAGCCCCTCAGTAACCCCCCCTCATAACCCATCTCTCTATACCTTCTCTCAGCCCCCTCAGTAACCCATATCTCTCTCTACCTTCCCATCTCAGCCCCTCAGTAACCCATACCTCTCTCCAACTCAGTAACCCATACCTTCTCCCAGCCCCTCAGTAACCCATATCTCTCTACCTTCTCCCAGCCCCCTCAGTAACCCATATCTATCTCTACCTTCTATCAGCCCCCTCAGTAACCCATATCTCTCTCTACCTTCTCTCAGCCCCTCAGTAACCCATATCTCTCTCTACCTTCTCCCAGCCAACTCAGTAACCCATATCTCTCTCTACCTTCTTTCAGCCCCCTCAGTAACCCATATCTCTCTCTACCTTCTTTCAGCCCCTCAGTAACCCATATCTCTCTATACCTTCTCTCAGCCCTCAGTAACACATATCTCTCTATACCTTCTCTCAGACCCCATCAGTAACATCTCTGTCTCTCTGTTCTTCTCTCAGCCCTCAGTAACATCTCTGTCTCTCTGTTCTTCTCTCAGCCTCCACAGTAACATCTCTGTCTCTCTGTTCTTCTCTCAGCCCCCTCAGTAACCCATATCTCTCTACCTTCTCTCAGCCTCCACAGTAACATCTCTGTCTCTCTGTTCTTCTCTCAGCCTCCACAGTAACATCTCTGTCTCTCTGTTCTTCTCTCAGCCCCTCGGTAACATCTCTGTCTCTCTGTTCTTCTCTCAGCCCCCATCAGTAACATCTCTGTTTCTCTGTTCTTCTCTCAGCCCCCCGGTAACATCTCTGTCTCTCTGTTCTTCTCTCAGCCCCCTCGGTAACATCTCTGTCTCTCTGTTCTTCTCTCAGCCCCCTCTCCAGCTCCAGCTGCCCAATCTCAAGGGCTGTATTGAGCTGGAGACCCTGAATGAGGAGGTGCTCAGTCTCTATAACTTTGAGAACATCTTCCAACTCAACACCACCGAGGAGAAACCATGTGGAAGGTGGGACCATTAGCAGACCACTACATCTTATCTCTATGGCCGGAGCTCTCAGCACTGAATCCTAACAAGAGCCACATCCACCGTGTGTTGACTCCTGCATCAGGGAGCTATAGTGTCCATCCCCCTATAAAACACTGTGTGTTGACTCCTGCATTAGGGAGCTATAGTGTCCATCCCCCTATAAACCATCGTGTGTTGACTCCTGCATTAGGGAGCTATAGTGTCCATCCCCCTATAAACCATTGTGTGTTGACTCCTGCATCAGGGAGCTATAGTGTCCATCCCCTAACTCCTGCAGCAGGGAGCTATAGTGTCCATCCCCCTATAAACCACCGTGTGTTGACTCCTGCATCAGGGAGCTATAGTGTCCATCCCCCTATAAACCACTGTGTGTTGACTCCTGCATCAGGGAGCTATAGTGTCCATCCCCTATAAACCACTGTGTGTTGACTCCTGCATCAGGGAGCTATAGTGTCCATCCCCTATAAACCACTGTGTGTTGACTCCTGCATCAGGAGCTATAGTGTCCATCCCCCTATAAACCACTGTGTGTTGACTCCTGTATCAGGGAGCTATAGTGTCCATCCCCCTATAAACCACTGTGTGTTGACTCCTGCATCAGGGAGCTATAGTGTCCATCCCCTATAAACCACCATGTGTTGACTCCTGCATCAGGGAGCTATAGTGTCCATCCCCCTATAAACCACTGTGTGTTGACTCCTGCATCAGGGAGCTATAGTGTCCATCCCCTATAAACCACTGTGTGTTGACTCCTGCATCAGGGAGCTATAGTGTCCATCCCCTATAAACCACTGTGTGTTGACTCCTGCATTAGGGAGCTATAGTGTCCATCCCCTATAAACCACTGTGTGTTGACTCCTGCATCAGGGAGCTATAGTGTCCATCCCCCTATAAACCACTGTGTGTTGACTCCTGCATCAGGGAGCTATAGTGTCCATCCCCTATAAACCACTGTGTGTTGACTCCTGCATCAGGGAGCTATAGTGTCCATCCCCTATAAACCACTGTGTGTTGACTCCTGCATCAGGGAGCTATAGTGCCCATCCCCTATAAACCACTGTGTGTTGACTCCTGCATCAGGGAGCTATAGTGTCCATCCCCTATAAACCACTGTGTGTTGACTCCTGCATCAGGGAGCTATAGTGTCCATCCCCTAACTCCTGCATCAGGGAGCTATAGTGTCCATCCCCTATAAACCACTGTGTGTTGACTCCTGCATCAGGGAGCTATAGTGTCCATCCCCCTATAAACCACCATGTGTTGACTCCTGCATCAGGGAGCTATAGTGTCCATCCCCCTATAAACCACCATGTGTTGACTCCTGCATCAGGGAGCTATAGTGTCCATCCCCCTATAAACCACCATGTGTTGACTCCTGCATCAGGGAGCTATAGTGTCCATCCCCTATAAACTACCGTGTGTTGACTCCTGCATCAGGGAGCTATAGTGTCCATCCCCTATAAACCACCATGTGTTGACTCCTGCATCAGGGAGCTATAGTGTCCATCCCTCTATAAACCACTGTGTGTTGACTCCTGCATCAGGGAGCTATAGTGTCCATCCCCTATAAACCACCATGTGTTGACTCCTGCATCAGGGAGCTATAGTGTCCATCCCCCTATAAACTACCGTGTGTTGACTCCTGCATCAGGGAGCTATAGTGTCCATCCCCTATAAACCACTGTGTGTTGACTCCTGCATCAGGGAGCTATAGTGTCCATCCCCTATAAACCACTGTGTGTTGACTCCTGCATCAGGGAGCTATAGTGTCCATCCCCCTATAAACCACTGTGTGTTGACTCCTGCATCAGGAGCTATAGTGTCCATCCCCCCTATAAACCACTGTGTGTTGACTCCTGCATCAGGGAGCTATAGTGTCCATCCCCTATAAACCACTGTGTGTTGACTCCTGCATCAGGAGCTATAGTGTCCATCCCTATAAACCACTGTGTGTTGACTCCTGCATCAGGAGCTATAGTGTCCATCCCCTATAAACCACCATGTGTTGACTCCTGCATCAGGGAGCTATAGTGTCCATCCCTATAAACCAATGTGTGTTGACTCCTGCATCAGGGAGCTATAGTGTCCATCCCCCTATAAACCACCATGTGTTGACTCCTGCATCAGGGAGCTATAGTGTCCATCCCCTATAAACCACTGTGTGTTGACTCCTGCATCAGGGAGCTATAGTGTCCATCCCCTATAAACCACCATGTGTTGACTCCTGCATCAGGGAGCTATAGTGTCCATCCCCTATAAACCAATGTGTGTTGACTCCTGCATCAGGGAGCTATAGTGTCCATCCCCCCTATAAACCACCGTGTGTTGACTCCTGCATCAGGGAGCTATAGTGTCCATCCCCTATAAACCACTGTGTGTTGACTCCTGCATCAGGGAGCTATAGTGTCCATCCCCCTATAAACCACTGTGTGTTGACTCCTGCATCAGGGAGCTATAGTGTCCATCCCCCTATAAACCACCGTGTGTTGACTCCTGCATCAGGGAGCTATAGTGTCCATCCCCCTATAAACCACTGTGTGTTGACTCCTGCATCAGGGAGCTATAGTGTCCATCCCCTATAAACCAATGTGTGTTGACTCCTGCATCAGGGAGCTATAGTGTCCATCCCCCTATAAACCACTGTGTGTTGACTCCTGCATCAGGGAGCTATAGTGTCCATCCCCCTATAAACCACTGTGTGTTGACTCCTGCATCTGGGAGCTATAGTGTCCATCCCCTATAAACCACTGTGTGTTGACTCCTGCATCAGGGAGCTATAGTGTCCATCCCCCTATAAACCACTGTGTGTTGACTCCTGCATCAGGGAGCTATAGTGTCCATCCCCTAACTCCTGCATCAGGGAGCTATAGTGTCCATCCCTAACTCCTGCATCAGGGAGCTATAGTGTCCATCCCCTAACTCCTGCATCAGGGAGCTATAGTGTCCATCCCCAAACTCCTGCATCAGTGAGCTATAGTGTCCATCCCCAACTCCTGCATCAGGGAGCTATAGTGTCCATCCCCTAACTCCTGCATCAGGGAGCTATAGTGTCCATCCCCAAACTCCTGCATCAGTGAGCTATAGTGTCCATCCCCTAACTCCTGCATCAGGGAGCTATAGTGTCCATCCCCTATAAACCACGTGTGTACTCCTGCATCAGGGAGCTATAGTGTCCATCCCCAACTCCTGCATCAGGGAGCTATAGTGTCCATCCCCTAACTCCTGCATCAGGGAGCTATAGTGTCCATCCCCTAACTCCTGCATCAGGGAGCTATAGTGTCCATCCCCCTAAACCACTGTGTGTTGACTCCTGCATCAGGGAGCTATAGTGTCCATCCCCCTATAAACCACCGTGTGTTGACTCCTGCATCAGGGAGCTATGTCCCCCAACTCCTGCATCAGGGAGCTATAGTGTCCATCCCCCTATAAACCACTGTGTGTTGACTCCTGCATCAGGGAGCTATAGTGTCCATCCCCCTATAAACCACTGTGTGTTGACTCCTGCATCAGGGAGCTATAGTGTCCATCCCTATAAACCACCATGTGTTGACTCCTGCATCAGGGAGCTATAGTGTCCATCCCCCTATAAACCACTGTGTGTTGACTCCTGCATCAGGGAGCTATAGTGTCCATCCCCCTATAAACCACTGTGTGTTGACTCCTGCATCAGGGAGCTATAGTGTCCATCCCCTAACTCCTGCATCAGGGAGCTATAGTGTCCATCCCCTATAAACCACTGTGTGTTGACTCCTGCATCAGGGAGCTATAGTGTCCATCCCCCTATAAACCACCATGTGTTGACTCCTGCATCAGGGAGCTATGAGTGTCCATCCCCCTATAAACCACCATGTGTTGACTCCTGCATCAGGGAGCTATAGTGTCCATCCCCCTATAAACCACCATGTGTTGACTCCTGCATCAGGGAGCTATAGTGTCCATCCCCCTATAAACTACCGTGTGTTGACTCCTGCATCAGGGAGCTATAGTGTCCATCCCCCTATAAACCACCATGTGTTGACTCCTGCATCAGGGAGCTATAGTGTCCATCCCTCTATAAACCACTGTGTGTTGACTCCTGCATCAGGGAGCTATAGTGTCCATCCCCCTATAAACCACCATGTGTTGACTCCTGCATCAGGGAGCTATAGTGTCCATCCCCCTATAAACTACCGTGTGTTGACTCCTGCATCAGGGAGCTATAGTGTCCATCCCCCTATAAACCACTGTGTGTTGACTCCTGCATCAGGGAGCTATAGTGTCCATCCCCTATAAACCACTGTGTGTTGACTCCTGCATCAGGGAGCTATAGTGTCCATCCCCTATAAACCACTGTGTGTTGACTCCTGCATCAGGGAGCTATAGTGTCCATCCCCTATAAACCACTGTGTGTTGACTCCTGCATCAGGGAGCTATAGTGTCCATCCCCTATAAACCACGTGTGTTGACTCCTGCATCAGGGAGCTATAGTGTCCATCCCCCTGTGTGTTGACTCCTGCATCAGGGAGCTATAGTGTCCATCCCCTATAAACCACCATGTGTTGACTCCTGCATCAGGGAGCTATAGTGTCCATCCCCTATAAACCAATGTGTGTTGACTCCTGCATCAGGGAGCTATAGTGTCCATCCCCCTATAAACCACCGTGTGTTGACTCCTGCATCAGGGAGCTATAGTGTCCATCCCCTATAAACCACTGTGTGTTGACTCCTGCATCAGGGAGCTATAGTGTCCATCCCCTATAAACCACTGTGTGTTGACTCCTGCATCAGGGAGCTATAGTGTCCATCCCCCTATAAACCACCGTGTGTTGACTCCTGCATCAGGGAGCTATAGTGTCCATCCCCCTATAAACCACTGTGTGTTGACTCCTGCATCAGGGAGCTATAGTGTCCATCCCCCTATAAACCAATGTGTGTTGACTCCTGCATCAGGGAGCTATAGTGTCCATCCCCTATAAACCACTGTGTGTTGACTCCTGCATCAGGGAGCTATAGTGTCCATCCCCTATAAACCACTGTGTGTTGACTCCTGCATCAGGGAGCTATAGTGTCCATCCCCTATAAACCACTGTGTGTTGACTCCTGCATCAGGGAGCTATAGTGTCCATCCCCTATAAACCACTGTGTGTTGACTCCTGCATCAGGGGCTATAGTGTCCATCCCCAACTCCTGCATCAGGGAGCTATAGTGTCCATCCCCTAACTCCTGCATCAGGGAGCTATAGTGTCCATCCCCCACTCCTGCATCAGGAGCTACCATCCCCAAACTCCTGCATCAGTGTATGTGTCCATCCCCAACTCCTGCATCAGGAGCTATAGTGTCCATCCCTAACTCCTGCATCAGGGAGCTATAGTGTCCATCCCCCTAAACTCCTGCATCAGTGAGCTATAGTGTCCATCCCCTAACTCCTGCATCAGGGAGCTATAGTGTCCATCCCCTATAAACCACGTGTGTTGACTCCTGCATCAGGGAGCTATGTGTCCATCCCCTAACTCCTGCATCAGGGAGCTATAGTGTCCATCCCCTAACTCCTGCATCAGGGAGCTATAGTGTCCATCCCTAACTCCTGCATCAGGGAGCTATAGTGTCCATCCCCCTATAAACCACTGTGTGTTGACTCCTGCATCAGGGAGCTATAGTGTCCATCCCCCTATAAACCACTGTGTGTTGACTCCTGCATCAGGGAGCTATAGTGTCCATCCCCCTATAAACCACCGTGTGTTGACTCCTGCATCAGGGAGCTATAGTGTCCATCCCCCTATAAACCACTGTGTGTTGACTCCTGCATCAGGGAGCTATAGTGTCCATCCCCCTAACTCCTGCATCAGGGAGCTATAGTGTCCATCCCCTATAAACCACTGTGTGTTGACTCCTGCATCAGGGAGCTATAGTGTCCATCCCCTATAAACCACTGTGTGTTGACTCCTGCATCAGGGAGCTATAGTGTCCATCCTCTATAAACCACCATGTGTTGACTCCTGCATCAGGGAGCTATAGTGTCCATCCCCCTATAAACCACGTGTGTTGACTCCTGCATCAGGGAGCTATAGTGTCCATCCCCTAACTCCTGCATCAGGGAGCTATAGTGTCCATCCCCCTATAAACCCCGTGTGTTGACTCCTGTATCAGGGAGCTATAGTGTCCATCCCCTATAAACCACCATGTGTTGACTCCTGCATCAGGGAGCTATAGTGTCCATCCCCCTGATAAACCACCGTGTGTTGACTCCTGCATCAGGGAGCTATAGTGTCCATCCCCCTATAAACCACTGTGTGTTGACTCCTGCATCAGGGAGCTATAGTGTCCATCCCCCTATAAACCACTGTGTGTTGACTCCTGCATCAGGGAGCTATAGTGTCCATCCCCTATAAACCACGTGTGTTGACTCCTGCATCAGGGAGCTATAGTGTCCATCCCCCTATAAACCACTGTGTGTTGACTCCTGTATCAGGGAGCTATAGTGTCCATCCCCCTATAAACCACCATGTGTTGACTCCTGCATCAGGGAGCTATAGTGTCCATCCCCCTATAAAACCACTGTGTGTTGACTCCTGCATCAGGGAGCTATAGTGTCCATCCCCTATAAACCACTGTGTGTTGACTCCTGCATCAGGGAGCTATAGTGTCCATCCCCTATAAACCACTGTGTGTTGACTCCTGCATCAGGGAGCTATAGTGTCCATCCCCCTATAAACCACTGTGTGTTGACTCCTGCATCAGGGAGCTATAGTGTCCATCCCCTATAAACCACTGTGTGTTGACTCCTGCATCAGGGAGCTATAGTGTCCATCCCCCTATAAACCACTGTGTGTTGACTCCTGCATCAGGGAGCTATAGTGTCCATCCCCTATAAACTACCGTGTGTTGACTCCTGCATCAGGGAGCTATAGTGTCCATCCCCTATAAACCACTGTGTGTTGACTCCTGCATCAGGGGGCTATAGTGTCCATCCCCCTATAAACCACCGTGTGTTGACTCCTGCATCAGGGAGCTATAGTGTCCATCCCCTATAAACCACTGTGTGTTGACTCCTGCATCAGGGAGCTATAGTGTCCATCCCCTAACTCCTGCATCAGGGAGCTATAGTGTCCATCCCCCTATAAACCACTGTGTGTCCTGCATCAGAGCTATAGTGTCCATCCCCTAACTCCCGCATCAGGGAGCTATAGTGTCCATCCCTATAAACCACCGTGTGTCTCCTGCATCAGGGAGCTATAATCCCCTATAAACCACTGTGTGTTGACTCCTGCATCAGGGAGCTATAGTGTCCATCCCCTATAAACCACTGTGTGTTGACTCCTGCATCAGGAGCTGTGTCCATCCCCTATAAACCACTGTGACTCCTGCATCAGGGAGCTATAGTGTCCATCCCCCTATAAACCACTGTGTGTTGACTCCTGCATCAGGGAGCTATAGTGTCCATCCCCTATAAACCACCGTGTGTTGACTCCTGCATCAGGGAGCTATAGTGTCCATCCCCCTATAAACCACTGTGTGTTGACTCCTGCATCATGGAGCTATAGTGTCCATCCCCCTATAAACCACTGTGTCAGTTGACTCCTGCATCAGGGAGCTATAGTGTCCATCCCCCTATAAACCACCATGTGTTGACTCCTGCATCAGGGAGCTATAGTGTCCATCCCCCTATAAACCACTGTGTGTTGACTCCTGCATCATGGAGCTATAGTGTCCATCCCCTATAAACCACTGTGTGTTGACTCCTGCATCAGGAGCTATAGTGTCCATCCCTCTATAAACCACTGTGTGTTGACTCCTGCATCAGGGAGCTATAGTGTCCATCCCCCTATAAACCACTGTGTGTTGACTCCTGCATCAGGGAGCTATAGTGTCCATCCCTCTATAAACCACTGTGTGTTGACTCCTGCATCAGGGAGCTATAGTGTCCATCCCCTATAAACCACTGTGTGTTGACTCCTGCATCAGGGAGCTATAGTGTCCATCCCCTATAAACCACTGTGTGTTGACTCCTGCATCAGGGAGCTATAGTGTCCATCCCCTGATAAACCACTGTGTGTTGACTCCTGTATCAGGGAGCTATAGTGTCCATCCCCTATAAACCACCATGTGTTGACTCCTGCATCAGGGAGCTATAGTGTCCATCCCCCTGATAAACCACCATGTGTTGACTCCTGTATCAGGGAGCTATAGTGTCCATCCCCTGATAAACCAACGTGTGTTGACTCCTGTATCAGGGAGCTATAGTGTCCATCCCTAACTCCTGCATCAGGGAGCTATAGTGTCCATCCCCCTATAAACCACTGTGTGTTGACTCCTGCATCAGGGAGCTATAGTGTCCATCCCCTATAAACCACTGTGTGTTGACTCCTGCATCAGGGAGCTATAGTGTCCATCCCCTATAAACCACTGTGTGTTGACTCCTGCATCAGGGAGCTATAGTGTCCATCCCCTATAAACCACTGTGTGTTGACTCCTGCATCAGGGAGCTATAGTGTCCATCCCCTATAAACCACCGTGTGTTGACTCCTGCATCAGGGAGCTATAGTGTCCATCCCCTATAAACCACTGTGTGTTGACTCCTGCATCAGGGAGCTATAGTGTCCATCCCCCTATAAACCACTGTGTGTTGACTCCTGCATCAGGGAGCTATAGTGTCCATCCCCTATAAAACCACCGTGTGTTGACTCCTGCATCAGGGAGCTATAGTGTCCATCCCCTATAAACCACTGTGTGTTGACTCCTGCATCATGGAGCTATAGTGTCCATCCCCTATAAACCACTGTGTGTTGACTCCTGCATCAGGGAGCTATAGTGTCCCTCCCCTATAAACCACTGTGTGTTGACTCCTGCATCAGGGAGCTATAGTGTCCATCCCCCTATAAACCACCATGTGTTGACTCCTGCATCAGGGAGCTATAGTGTCCCTCCCCTATAAACCACTGTGTGTTGACTCCTGCATCATGGAGCTATAGTGTCCATCCCCTATAAACCACTGTGTGTTGACTCCTGCATCAGGGAGCTATAGTGTCCATCCCTCTATAAACCACTGTGTGTTGACTCCTGCATCAGGGAGCTATAGTGTCCATCCCCCTATAAACCACTGTGTGTTGACTCCTGCATCAGGGAGCTATAGTGTCCATCCCTCTATAAACCACTGTGTGTTGACTCCTGCATCAGGGAGCTATAGTGTCCATCCCCTATAAACCACTGTGTGTTGACTCCTGCATCAGGGAGCTATAGTGTCCATCCCCCTATAAACCAACGTGTGTTGACTCCTGCATCAGGGAGCTATAGTGTCCATCCCCCTGATAAACCACCGTGTGTTGACTCCTGTATCAGGGAGCTATAGTGTCCATCCCCTATAAACCACCATGTGTTGACTCCTGCATCAGGGAGCTATAGTGTCCATCCCCCTGATAAACCACCATGTGTTGACTCCTGTATCAGGGAGCTATAGTGTCCATCCCCCCTGATAAACCAACGTGTGTTGACTCCTGTATCAGGGAGCTATAGTGTCCATCCCCTAACTCCTGCATCCAGGGAGCTATAGTGTCCATCCCTAACTCCTGCATCAGGGAGCTATAGTGTCCATCCCTAACTCCTGCATCAGGGAGCTATAGTGTCCATCCCCAAACTCCTGCATCAGGGAGCTATAGTGTCCATCCCCTATAAACCACCATGTGTTGACTCCTGCATCAGGGAGCTATAGTGTCCATCCCCTAACTCCTGCATTAAGGAGCTATAGTATCCATCCCCTAACTCCTGCATCAGGGAGCTATAGTGTCCATCCCCTATAAACCACTGTGTGTTGACTCCTGCATCAGGGAGCTATAGTGTCCATCCCCTATAGACCACCGTGTGTTGACTCCTGCATCAGGGAGCTATAGTGTCCATCCCTATAAACCACCGTGTGTTGACTCCTGCATCAGGGAGCTATAGTGTCCATCCCCCTATAAACCACTGTGTGTTGACTCCTGCATCAGGAGCTATAGTGTCCATCCCCTATAAACCACGTGTGTTGACTCCTGCATCTGGGAGCTATAGTGTCCATCCCCCTATAAACCACTGTGTGTTGACTCCTGCATCAGGGAGCTATAGTGTCCATCCCCCTATAAACCACTGTGTGTTGACTCCTGCATCAGGGAGCTATAGTGTCCATCCCCCTATAAACCACTGTGTGTTGACTCCTGTATCGGGAGCTATAGTGTCCATCCCCTATAAACCACTGTGTGTTGACTCCTGCATCAGGGAGCTATAGTGTCCATCCCCTATAAACCACCATGTGTTGACTCCTGCATCAGGGAGCTATAGTGTCCATCCCCTATAAACCACTGTGTGTTGACTCCTGCATCAGGGAGCTATAGTGTCCATCCCCCTATAAACCACCGTGTGTTGACTCCTGCATCAGGGAGCTATAGTGTCCATCCCCTATAAACCACTGTGTGTTGACTCCTGCATCAGGGAGCTATAGTGTCCATCCCCTATAAACCACCGTGTGTTGACTCCTGCATCAGGGAGCTATAGTGTCCATCCCCTATAAACCACTGTGTGTTGACTCCTGTATCAGGGAGCTATAGTGTCCATCCCCTATAAACCACCGTGTGTTGACTCCTGCATCAGGGAGCTATAGTGTCCATCCCCTATAAACCACTGTGTGTTGACTCCTGCATCAGGGAGCTATAGTGTCCATCCCCCTATAAACCACTGTGTGTTGACTCCTGCATCAGGGAGCTATAGTGTCCATCCCCCTATAAACCACTGTGTGTTGACTCCTGCATCAGGGAGCTATAGTGTCCATCCCCCTATAAACCACTGTGTGTTGACTCCTGCATCAGGGAGCTATAGTGTCCATCCCCTATAAACCACTGTGTGTTGACTCCTGCATCAGGGAGCTATAGTGTCCATCCTCTATAAACCACCATGTGTTGACTCCTGCATCAGGGAGCTATAGTGTCCATCCCCCTATAAACCACGTGTGTTGACTCCTGCATCAGGGAGCTATAGTGTCCATCCCCTAACTCCTGCATCAGGGAGCTATAGTGTCCATCCCCCTATAAACCACGTGTGTTGACTCCTGTATCAGGGAGCTATAGTGTCCATCCCCTATAAACCACTGTGTGTTGACTCCTGCATCAGGGAGCTATAGTGTCCATCCCCAAACTCCTGCATCAGTGAGCTATAGTGTCCATCCCCTAACTCCTGCATCAGGGAGCTATAGTGTCCATCCCCTAACTCCTGCATCAGGGAGCTATAGTGTCCATCCCCTAACTCCTGCATCAGGGAGCTATAGTGTCCATCCCCTAACTCCTGCATCAGGGAGCTATAGTGTCCATCCCCTAACTCCTGCATCAGTGAGCTATAGTGTCCATCCCCTACAAAAAGCTGATCTTATCATTTGCTGTCTACACTCTTAGAACAAAGGGTTCCAAAAGGATTCTTCAGCTGTCCCCATAGGAGAACCCTTTTGGGTTCAGGGTAGAACCATTTTGGGTTCCAGGTGGAACCATTTTGGGTTCCAGGTAGAACCATTTTGGGTTCCTGGTAGAACCCTGTGTGGAAACGGTTCTACATGGAACCAAAGGCAGTTCTTCGAAGGGTTCTCCGACGAGGACAGCCCGAAGAACCCTTTATTGTTCTAGATAGCACCTTATTTTCCAAAGAGTGTACGGTTTAGTTCACAGTCAGGTAGCAAAACCAATGTACAACAATTGTCCGTGAATATTGTGCTGTTGTTTTTGCCGTGTTCGTGACGCGTGTGTTTACCTCTGTCCGTCAGAGCGAAGCCGGTGTTGACGCAGCAGTGGGTGAACGACGCGGCCTACTTTGACGGGACGGGTTACGCCGAGGTCACCTTCAAGGAGGATGCAGGGAAGATGCAGCGCTTTGAACAGGAAGTTAAACTGATGAGTCACAACGGCATCCTGCTCATGCTCCTCAGCCAGGTCAGAGGTCACGCTAAACATGTGTTCTCAGTGTTCAACCACTGGATATGTTGTGATGAACTATTCAGAGGAGAAAACTATCTTTACACACACGGTACTTCTGTCTGCAAAGAACGGCTGTGTCCCATAGGCTGTTACCGCTCTTAGTATCATACTATAATATAACTACTATAATATAACTACTGGCTGTTACCGCTCTTAGTATCATACTATAATATAACTACTATAATATAACTACTATAATATAACTACTATAATATAACTACTATAATATAACTGCTATAATATAATGTTACCGCTCTTAGTATCATACTATAATATAACTACTATAATATAACTACTATAATATAACTACTATAATATAACTACTATAATATAACTGCTATAATATAACTACTATAATATAACTACTATAATATAACTACTATAATATAACTACTATAATATAACTACTATAATATAACTACTATAATATAACTACTATAATATAACTACTATAATATAACTACTATAATATAACTACTATAATATAACTACTATAATATAACTACTATAATATAACTACTATAATATAACTACTATAATATAACTACTATAATATAACTACTATAATATAACTACTATAATATAACTACTATAATATAACTGCTATAATATAACTACTATAATATAACTACTATAATATAACTACTATAATATAACTACTATAATATAACTACTATAATATAACTACTATAATATAACTACTATAATATAACTACTATAATATAACTACTATAATATAACTACTATAATATAACTACTATAATATAACTACTATAATATAACTACTATAATATAACTACTATAATATAACTACTATAATATAACTACTATAATATAACTACTATAATATAACTACTATAATATAACTGCTGGCTGTTACCGCTCTTAGTATCATACTATAATATAACTACTATAATATAACTACTATAATATAACTACTATAATATAACTACTATAATATAACTACTATAATATAACTGCTGGCTGTTTACCGCTCTTAGTATCATACTATAATATAACTGCTATAATATAATTACTATAATATAACTACTATAATATAACTACTATAATATAACTACTATAATATAACTACTGGCTGTTACCGCTCTTAGTATCATACTATAATATAACTACTATAATATAACTACTATAATATAACTACTATAATATAACTACTATAATATAACTACTATAATATAACTACTATAATATAACTACTGGCTGTTACCGCTCTTAGTATCATACTATAATATAACTACTATAATATAACTACTATAATATAACTACTATAATATAACTACTATAATATAACTACTATAATATAACTACTATAATATAACTACTATAATATAACTACTATAATATAACTACTATAATATAACTACTATAATATAACTACTATAATATAACTACTATAATATAACTACTATAATATAACTACTATAATATAACTACTATAATATAACTACTATAATATAACTGCTATAATATAACTACTATAATATAACTACTATAATATAACTACTATAATATAACTACTATAATATAACTGCTATAATATAACTACTATAATATAACTACTATAATATAACTACTATAATATAACTACTATAATATAACTACTATAATATAACTACTATAATATAATATAATATAACTACTATAATATAACTACTATAATATAACTACTATAATATAACTACTATAATATAACTACTATAATATAACTACTATAATATAACTACTATAATATAACTACTATAATATAACTACTATAATATAACTACTATAATATAACTACTATAATATAACTACTATAATATAACTACTGGCTGTTACCGCTCTTAGTATCATACTATAATATAACTACTGGCTGTTACCGCTCTTAGTATCATACTATAATATAACTACTATAATATAACTAGTATAATATAACTACTATAATATAACTACTATAATATAACTACTATAATATAACTACTATAATATAACTACTATAATATAACTACTATAATATAACTACTATAATATAACTACTATAATATAACTACTATAATATAACTACTATAATATAACTACTATAATATAACTACTATAATATAACTACTATAATATAACTACTATAATATAACTACTATAATATAACTACTATAATATAACTACTATAATATAACTACTATAATATAACTACTATAATATAACTACTATAATATAACTACTATAATATAACTACTATAATATAACTACTATAATATAACTACTATAATATAACTACTATAATATAACTACTATAATATAACTACTATAATATAACTACTATAATATAACTACTATAATATAACTGCTATAATATAACTACTATAATATAACTACTATAATATAACTACTATAATATAACTACTATAATATAACTACTATAATATAACTACTATAATATAACTACTATAATATAACTACTATAATATAACTACTATAATATAACTACTGGCTGTTACCGCTCTTAGTATCATACTATAATATAACTACTGGCTGTTACCGCTCTTAGTATCATACTATAATATAACTACTGGCTGTTACCGCTCTTAGTATCATACTATAATATAACTACTGGCTGTTAACGCTCTTAGTATCATACTATAATATAACTACTGGCTGTTAACGCTCTTAGTATCATACTATAATATAACTACTGGCTGTTAACGCTCTTAGTATCATACTATAATATAACTACTATAATATAACTACTATAATATAACTACTGGCTGTTAACGCTCTTAGTATCATACTATAATATAACTACTATAATATAACTACTATAATATAACTACTATAATATAACTACTGGCTGTTAACGCTCTTAGTATCATACTATAATATAACTACTGGCTGTTAACGCTCTTAGTATCATACTATAATATAACTACTGGCTGTTAACGCTCTTAGTATCATACTATAATATAACTACTGGCTGTTAACGCTCTTAGTATCATACTATAATATAACTACTATAATATAACTACTATAATATAACTACTGGCTGTTACCGCTCTTAGTATCATACTATAATATAACTACTGGCTGTTACCGCTCTTAGTATCATACTATAATATAACTACTGGCTGTTACCGCTCTTAGTATCATACTATAATATAACTACTGGCTGTTACCGCTCTTAGTATCATACTATAATATAACTACTATAATATAACTACTATAATATAACTACTATAATATAACTACTATAATATAACTACTATAATATAACTACTATAATATAACTACTATAATATAACTACTATAATATAACTACTATAATATAACTACTATAATATAACTACTATAATATAACTACTATAATATAACTACTATAATATAACTACTATAATATAACTACTATAATATAACTACTATAATATAACTACTGGCTGTTACCTCTCTTAGTATCATACTATAATATAACTACTATAATATAACTACTATAATATAACTACTATAATATAACTACTATAATATAACTACTATAATATAACTACTATAATATAACTACTATAATATAACTGCTGGCTGTTACCGCTCTTAGTATCATACTATAATATAACTACTATAATATAACTACTATAATATAACTACTATAATATAACTACTATAATATAACTACTATAATATAACTACTATAATATAACTACTATAATATAACTACTATAATATAACTACTATAATATAACTACTATAATATAACTACTATAATATAACTACTATAATATAACTACTATAATATAACTACTATAATATAACTACTATAATATAACTACTATAATATAACTACTATAATATAACTACTATAATATAACTACTATAATATAACTACTATAATATAACTACTATAATATAACTACTATAATATAACTACTATAATATAACTACTATAATATAACTACTATAATATAACTACTATAATATAACTACTATAATATAACTACTATAATATAACTACTATAATATAACTACTATAATATAACTACTATAATATAACTACTATAATATAACTACTATAATATAACTACTATAAATATAACTACTATAATATAACTACTATAATATAACTACTATAATATAACTACTATAATATAACTACTATAATATATAACTACTATAATATAACTGCTATAATATAACTACTATAATATAACTACTATAATATAACTACTATAATATAACTACTATAATATAACTACTATAATATAACTACTATAATATAACTGCTATAATATAACTACTATAATATCATACTATAATATAACTACTATAATATAACTACTATAATATAACTACTATAATATAACTACTATAATATAACTACTATAATATAACTGCTGGCTGTTTACCGCTCTTAGTATCATACTATAATATAACTGCTATAATATAATTACTATAATATAACTACTATAATATAACTACTATAATATAACTACTATAATATAACTACTGGCTGTTACCGCTCTTAGTATCATACTATAATATAACTACTATAATATAACTACTATAATATAACTACTATAATATAACTACTATAATATAACTACTATAATATAACTACTATAATATAACTACTATAATATAACTACTTATAATATAATACTATAATATAACTACTATAATATAACTACTATAATATAACTACTATAATATAACTACTATAATATAACTACTATAATATAACTACTATAATATAACTACTATAATATAACTACTATAATATAACTACTATAATATAACTACTATAATATAACTACTATAATATAACTACTATAATATAACTACTATAATATAACTACTATAATATAACTACTATAATATAACTACTATAATATAACTACTATAATATAACTACTATAATATAACTACTATAATATAACTACTATAATATAACTACTATAATATAACTACTATAATATAACTACTATAATATAACTACTATAATATAACTACTATAATATAACTACTATAATATAACTACTATAATATAACTACTATAATATAACTACTATAATATAACTACTATAATATAACTACTATAATATAACTACTATAATATAACTACTATAATATAACTACTATAATATAACTACTATAATATAACTACTATAATATAACTACTATAATATAACTACTATAATATAACTACTATAATATAACTACTATAATATAACTACTATAATATAACTACTATAATATAACTACTCACAATATAACTGGCTGTTAAAACCGCTCTTAGTATCATACTATAATATAACTACTATAATATAACTAATTACTACTATAATATCATACTATAATATAACTACTATAATATAACTACTATAATATAACTACTATAATATAACTACTATAATATAACTACTATAATATAACTACTATAATATAACTACTATAATATAACTACTATAATATAACTACTATAATATAACTACTATAATATAACTACTATAATATAACTACTATAATATAACTGCTATAATATAACTACTATAATATAACTACTATAATATAACTACTATAATATAACTACTATAATATAACTACTATAATATAACTACTATAATATAACTACTATAATATAATATAACTATAATATAACTACTATAATATAACTACTATAATATAACTACTATAATATAACTACTATAATATAACTACTATAATATAACTGCTATAATATAACTGCTATAATATAACTACTATAATATAACTACTATAATATAACTACTATAATATAACTACTATAATATAACTACTATAATATAACTACTATAATATAACTACTATAATATAACTACTATAATATAACTACTATAATATAACTACTATAATATAACTACTATAGTATCATACTATAATATAACTACTGGCTGTTAACGCTCTTAGTATCATACTATAATATAACTACTGGCTGTTAACGCTCTTAGTATCATACTATAATATAACTACTGGCTGTTAACGCTCTTAGTATCATACTATAATATAACTACTGGCTGTTAACGCTCTTAGTATCATACTATAATATAACTACTGGCTGTTAACGCTCTTAGTATCATACTATAATATAACTACTATAATATAACTACTATAATATAACTACTGGCTGTTAACGCTCTTAGTATCATACTATAATATAACTACTATAATATAACTACTATAATATAACTACTATAATATAACTACTGGCTGTTAACGCTCTTAGTATCATACTATAATATAACTACTGGCTGTTAACGCTCTTAGTATCATACTATAATATAACTACTGGCTGTTAACGCTCTTAGTATCATACTATAATATAACTACTGGCTGTAATATACTACTCTTAGTATCATACTATAATATAACTACTATAATATAACTACTATAATATAACTACTGGCTGTTAACGCTCTTAGTATCATACTATAATATAACTACTGGCTGTTAACGCTCTATAGTATCATACTATAATATAACTACTGGCTGTTAACTACTATAATATAACTACTATAATATAACTACTATAATATAACTACTATAATATAACTACTATAATATAACTACTATAATATAACTACTATAATATAACTACTTACCGCTCTTAGTATCATACTATAATATAACTACTATAAATATAACTACTATAATATAACTACTATAATATAACTACTATAATATAACTACTATAATATAACTACTATAATATAACTACTATAATATAACTACTATAATATAACTACTATAATATAACTACTGGCTGTTAATAGTATCATACTATAATATAACTACTATAATATAACTACTATAATATAACTACTATAATATAACTACTATAATATAACTACTATAATATAACTACTATAATATAACTACTATAATATAACTATAATATAACTATAATATAACTACTATAATATAACTACTATAATATAACTACTGGCTGTTACCTCTCTTAGTATCATACTATAATATAACTACTATAAATATAACTACTATAATATAACTACTATAATATAACTATATAATATAACTATAATATAACTACTATAATATAACTACTATAATATAACTACTATAATATAACTACTATAATATAACTACTATAATATAACTAACTACTATAATATAACTACTATAATATAACTACTATAAATATAACTACTATAATATAACTACTATAATATAACTACTGGCTGTTAACGCTCTTAGTATCATACTATAATATAACTACTATAATATAACTACTATAATATACTATAATATAACTACTATAATATAACTACTATAATATAACTACTATAATATAACTACTATAATATAACTGCTATAATATAACTACTATAATATAACTACTATAATATAACTACTATAATATAACTACTGGCTGTTACCGCTCTTAGTATCATACTATAATATAACTACTATAATATAACTACTATAATATAACTACTATAATATAACTACTATAATATAACTACTATAATATAACTACTATAATATAACTACTATAATATAACTACTATAATATAACTGCTATAATATAACTACTATAATATAACTACTATAATATAACTGGCTATAATATAACTACTATAATATCATACTATAATATAACTACTATAATATAACTACTATAATATAACTACTATAATATAACTACTTATATCATATAACTACTATAATATAACTACTATAATATAACTACTATAATATAACTACTATAATATAACTACTATAATATAACTACTATAATATAACTACTATAATATAACTACTATAATATAACTACTATAATATAACTACTATAATATAACTACTGGCTGTTAACGCTCTTAGTATCACTACTATAATATAACTACTATGTTATAACTACTTAGTATAACTATAATATAACTACTATAATATAACTACTATAATATAACTACTATAATATAACTACTGGCTAATATAACTACTATAATATAACTACTATAATATAACTACTATAATATAACTAATATAACTACTATAATATAACTACTATAATATAACTACTATAATATAACTACTATAATATAACTACTATAATATAACTACTATAATATAACTACTATAATATAACTACTATAATATAACTACTATAATATAACTACTATAATATAACTACTATAATATAACTACTATAATATAACTACTATAATATAACTACTATAATATAACTACTATAATATAACTACTATAATATAACTACTATAATATAACTACTATAATATAACTACTATAATATAACTACTATAATATAACTACTATAATATAATACTATAATATAACTACTGGCTAATATAACTACTATAATATAACTACTATAATATAACTACTATAATATAACTACTATAATATAACTACTATAATATAACTACTATAATATAACTACTATAATATAACTACTATAATATAACTACTATAATATAACTACTATAATATAACTACTGGCTGTTAACGCTCTTAGTATCATACTATAATATAACTACTATAATATAACGCTCTATAATATAACTAATATAACTACTGGCTTAATCTTAGTATACTATAATATAACTACTATAATATAACTACTATAATATAACTACTATAATATAACTACTATAATATAACTACTATAATATAACTACTATAATATAACTACTATAATATAACTACTATAATATAACTACTATAATATAACTACTGGCTGTTAACGCTCTTAGTATCATACTATAATATAACTACTATAACTACTATATAATCTATACTATAATATAACTACTGGCTGTTAACGCTCTTAGTATCATACTATAATATAACTACTGGCTGTTAATATAGTATCATACTATAATATAACTACTGGCTAATATAACTACTATAATATAACTACTATAATATAACTACTATAATATAACTCTATAATATAACTATAATATAACTGGCTATACTATAATATAACTACTATAATATAACTACTATAATATAACTACTGGCTGTATAACTACTATAATATAACTACTGGCTACTATAATATAACTACTATAATATAACTACTATAATATAACTACTATAATATAACTACTATAATATAACTACTATAATATAACTACTATAATATAACTACTATAATATAACTACTATAATATAACTACTGGCTGTTATCTTATAATATAACTACTATAATATAACTACTATAATATAACTACTATAATATAACTACTATAATATAACTACTATAATATAACTACTATAATATAACTACTATAATATAACTACTATAATATAACTACTATAATATAACTACTATAATATAACTACTATAATATAACTACTGGCTGTTACCGCTCTTAGTATCATACTATAATATAACTACTGGCTGTTACCGCTCTTAGTATCATACTATAATATAACTACTGGCTGTTAACGCTCTTAGTATCATACTATAATATAACTACTATAATATATAATATAACTACTAATATAATACTATAATATAACTACTGGCTGTTAACCGCTCTTAGTATCATACTATAATATAACTACTATAATATAACTACTATAATATAACTACTATAATATAACTACTATAATATAACTACTATAATATAACTACTATAATATAACTACTATAATATAACGCTACTATAATATAACTACTATAATATAACTACTATAATATAACTACTATAATATAACTACTATAATATAACTACTATAATATAACTACTGGCTACTATAGTATCATACTATAATAACTACTATAAACGCTAGTATCATACTATAATATAACTACTGGCTGTTAATATAGTATCATACTATAATATAACTACTGGCTGTTAACGCTAGTATCATACTATAATATAACTACTATAATTAACGCTACTATAGTATCATACTATAATATAACTACTATAATATAACTACTATAATATAACTACTATAATATAACTACTATAATATAACTACTATAATATAACTACTGGCTGTTACTATAATATAACTGGCTGTACTATAATATAACTAACTATGGCTGTTAACGCTCTTAGTATCATACTATAATATAACTACTGGCTGTTAATACTATAATATAACTACTGTACCGCTCATAATATAACTACTATAATAACTATAATATAACTACTATAATATAACTACTATAATATAACTACTATAATATAACTACTATAATATAACTACTGGCTGTTAACGCTAACATGCTATAATATAACTACTAGTATAATATAACTACTATAATATAACTACTAAATATAACTACTATAATATAACTACTATAATATAACTACTATAATATAACTACTATAATATAACTACTATAATATAACTACTATAATATAACTACTGGCTGTTACCGCTCTTAGTATCATACTATAATATAACTACTATAATATAACTACTATAATATAACTACTATAATATAACTACTATAATATAACTACTATAATATAACTACTATAATATAACTACTATAATATAACTACTATAATATAACTACTATAATATAACTACTATAATATAACTACTATAATATAACTACTATAATATAACTACTATAATATAACTACTATATATATAACTACTATAATATAACTACTATAATTAATATATAACATACTATAATATAACTACTATAATATAACTACTATAATATAACTACTATAATATAACTACTATAATATAATATAACTACTATAATATCTACTATAATATAACTACTATAATATAACTACTATAATATAACTACTATAATATAACTACTATAATATAACTACTATAATATAACTACTATAATATAACTACTATAATATAACTACTATAATATAACTACTATAATATAACTACTATAATATAACTATAATATAACTATAATATAACTACTATAATATAACTACTATAATATAATAATATAACTACTAATAATATAACTACTATAATATAACTACTATAATATAACTACTATAATATAACTACTATAATTAACCTATAATATAACTATAGTATAACTACTATAATATAACTACTATAATATAACTACTATAATATAACTACTATAATATAATAATATAACTACTATAATATAACTACTATAATATAACTACTATAATATAACTACTATAATATAACTACTATAATATAACTACTATAATATAACTACTATAATATAACTACTATAATATAACTACTATAATATAACTACTATAATATAACTACTATAATATAACTACTATAATATAACTACTATAATATAACTACTATAATAACTACTATAATATAACTACTATAATATAACTACTATAATATAACTACTATAATATAACTACTATAATATAACTACTATAATAACTATAAATATAACTATATAATATAACTACTATGTTAACTCTTAGTATCATACTATAATATAACTACTATAATATAACTACTATAATATAACTACTATAATATAACTACTATAATATAACTACTATAATATAACTACTATAATATAACTACTATAATATAACTACTATAATATAACTACTATAATATAACTACTATAATATAACTACTATAATATAACTACTATAATATAACTACTATAATATAACTACTATAATATAACTACTATAATATAACTACTATAATATAACTACTATAATATAACTACTATAATATAACTACTATAATATAACTACTATAATATAACTACTATAATATAACTACTATAATATAACTACTATAATATAACTACTATAATATAACTATAATATAACTACTATAATATAACTACTATAATATAACTACTATAATATAACTACTATAATATAACTACTATAATATAACTACTATAATATAACTACTATAATATAACTACTATAATATAACTACTATAATATAACTACTATAATATAACTACTATAACTATATAACTACTATAATATAACTACTATAATATAACTACTATAATATAACTACTGGCTGTTACCTGCTCTTAGTATCATACTATAATATAACTACTATAATATAACTACTATAATATAACTACTATAATATAACTACTATAATATAACTACTGGCTGTTACCGCTCTTAGTATCATACTTTAAGGACAAATTCTTATTTATAATGACGGCCTACCCCGGCCAGCTTCCTGTTTTAACCTACCCCGGCCAGCTTCCTGTTTTAACCTACCCCGGCCAGCTTCCTGTTTTAACCTACCCCGGCCAGCTTCCTGTTTTAACCTACCCCGGCCAGCTTCCTGTTTTAACCTACCCCGGCCAGCTTCCTGTTTTAACCTACCCCGGCCAAATCCAGACGATGCTGGGCCAATTGATACCTTGTTGGTGTCCTGTTTTAACCTGTCTGTGTATTGATGCCCCGTAGCTTCCTGTTTTAACCTACCTGTGTGGTGTGTAGCTTCCTGTTTTAACCTACCTGTGTGGTGTGTAGCTTCCTGTTTTAAAACCTGTCTGTGCATTGATGCCCTGTAGCTTCCTGTTTTAACCTGTCTGTGTATTTGACCCAATCAGGAGAAGTTCCTGAGCTTGGCGGTGCGTCAGGGACGTCTCAGGGTCTTCTATGACGTCACTGGTTCTCTACAGGAGCTGGAGCCTAAAGACCCAAACTCACCTTACCTCAAGATCAGCGACGCTGACCCCAAATCTGTAAGAAACATTCAACTGTTGCTTTAAGTTCATACTGTACATTATACATTATACTGTAGCTAGTGTTAAAGACTCTGTAAGGACACTGACATTAAAGTTAGTGTAAACATACATGCAGTATGATTCATGCAGTAGGATGCATGCAGTAGTATACATGCAGTAGGATGCAGTCGCTCTGGATAAGAGCGTCTGCTAAATGACTTAAATGTAAATGTAATGTAAATGTAATACATGCAGTAGGATACATGCAGTAGGATACACGTAGTATGATATATGCAGTAGGATACATGAAGTAGTATACATGCAGTAGGATACATTCAGTATAATACATTCAGTAGGATACATGCAGTAGTATACACGCAGTAGGATACATGAAGTAGTATACATGCAGTAGTATACACGTAGTATGATATATGCAGTAGGATACATGAAGTAGTATACATGCAGTAGGATACATGCAGTAGGATACATGCAGTAGGATACATGCAGTAGGATACATGCAGTAGGATACATGCAGTAGGATACATGCAGTAGGATACATGCAGTAGGATACATGCAGTAGGATACATGCAGTAGGATACATGCAGTAGGATACATGCAGTAGGATACATGCAGTAGGATACATGCAGTAGGATACATGCAGTAGGATACATTCAGTAGGATACATGCAGTAGGATACATGCAGTAGGATACATGCAGTAGGATACATGCAGTAGGATACATGCAGTAGGATACATGCAGTAGGATACATGCAGTAGGATACATGCAGTAGGATACATTCAGTAGGATACATGCAGTAGGATACATGCAGTAGGATACATGCAGTAGGATACATGAAGTAGGATACATGCAGTAGGATACATGCAGTAGGATACATGCAGTAGGATACATGCAGTAGGATACATGCAGTAGGATACATGCAGTAGGAGTAGGATACATGGATACATGCAGTAGGATACATTCAGTAGGATAGCAGTAGTATAGGATACATGCAGTAGGATACATGCAGTAGGATACATGCAGGATTGGATACATGCAGTAGGATACATGCAGTAGTATACATGCAGTAGGATACATGCAGTAGGATACATGCAGTTGGATACATGCAGTGTGCTGGTACATGCAGTAGGATACATAGGTAGTGCTGGTATACATGCAGTAGGGTACATGCAGTAGGATACATGCAGTAGTAGTAGGTAGTGGTAGTGCTGCAGTAGGATACATGCAGTAGGATACATGCAGTAGGATACAAGTAGTAAGTAGGTATGTGGTGGTACATAGTAAGTAGGTAGTGTGGTGGTACAACAAGTAGTAAGTAGGTAGTGTGCTGGTACAACAAGTGTAGTAGGATGTGCTGGTACAACAAGTAGTAAGTAGGTAGTGTGCAGTACAACAAGTATACATAGGTAGTGTGGATACATGTAAGTAGGTAGTGTGGTGGTACAACAAGTAGTAAGTAGGTAGTGTGCTGGTACACATGTAGTAGGTAGTGTGCAAGTAGGTACACATGTAAGTAGGATGTGGTGCAGTAGTAAGTAGGTATGTGCTGGATACAAGTAGTAAGTAGGTAGTGTGCATACAACAAGTAGTAAGTAGGTAGTGTGTTGGTACAACAAGTAGTAAGTAGGTAGTGTGCTGGTACATGCAAGTAGTAAGTAGGTAGTGTGCTGGTACAACAAGTAGTAAGTAGGTAGTGTGCAGGTAGGAACATAGTAGTAGGTACAACAAGCAGTAGGATACAACAAGTAGTAAGTAGTAGTGTGCTGGTACAACAAGTAGTAAGTAGGTAGTGTGGTGGTACAACAAGTAGTAAGTAGGTAGTGTGCTGGTACAACAAGTAGTAAGTAGGTAGTGTGGTGGTACAACAAGTAGTAAGTAGGTAGTGTGGTGGTACAACAAGTAGTAAGTAGGTAGTGTGCTGGTACAACAAGTAGTAAGTAGGTAGTGTGGTGGTACAACAAGTAGTAAGTAGGTAGTGTGCTGGTACAACAAGTAGTAAGTAGGTAGTGTGCTGGTACAACAAGTAGTAAGTAGGTAGTGTGCTGGTACAACAAGTAGTAAGTAGGTAGTGTGGTGGTACAACAAGTAGTAAGTAGGTAGTGTGCTGGTACAACAAGTAGTAAGTAGGTAGTGTGCTGGTACAACAAGTAGTAAGTAGGTAGTGTGCTGGTACAACAAGTAGTAAGTAGGTAGTGTGGTGGTACAACAAGTAGTAAGTAGGTAGTGTGCTGGTACAACAAGTAGTAAGTAGGTAGTGTGCTGGTACAACAAGTAGTAAGTAGGTAGTGTAGTGGTACAACAAGTAGTTAGTAGGTAGTGTGCTGGTACAACAAGTAGTAAGTAGGTAGTGTGCTGGTACAACAAGTAGTAAGTAGGTAGTGTGCTGGTACAACAAGTAGTAAGTAGGTAGTGTGGTGGTACAACAAGTAGTAAGTAGGTAGTGTGCTGGTACAACAAGTAGTAAGTAGGTAGTGTGCTGGTACAACAAGTAGTAAGTAGGTAGTGTGCTGGTACAACAAGTAGTAAGTAGGTAGTGTGCTGGTACAACAAGTAGTAAGTAGGTAGTGTGCTGGTACAACAAGTAGTAAGTAGGTAGTGTGCTGGTACAACAAGTAGTAAGTAGGTAGTGTGCTGGTACAACAAGTAGTAAGTAGGTAGTGTGCTGGTACAACAAGTAGTAAGTAGGTAGTGTGGTGGTACAACAAGTAGTAAGTAGGTAGTGTGCTGGTACAACAAGTAGTAAGTAGGTAGTGTGGTGGTACAACAAGTAGTAAGTAGGTAGTGTGCTGGTACAACAAGTAGTAACAACAAGTAGGTAGTGTGCTGGTACAACAAGTAGTAAGTAGGTAGTGTGCTGGTACAACAAGTAGTAAGTAGGTAGTGTGCTGGTACAACAAGTAGTAAGTAGGTAGTGTGCTGGTACAACAAGTAGTAAGTAGGTAGTGTGCTGGTACAACAAGTAGTAAGTAGGTAGTGTGCTGGTACAACAAGTAGTTAGTAGGTACAACAAGTGTGTGGTACAACAAGTAGTAAGTAGGTAGTGTGGTGGTACAACAAGTAGTAAGTAGGTAGTGTGCTGGTACAACAAGTAGTAAGTAGGTAGTGTGCTGGTACAACAAGTAGTAAGTAGGTAGTGTGCTGGTACAACAAGTAGTAAGTAGGTAGTGTGCTGGTACAACAAGTAGTAAGTAGGTAGTGTGCTGGTACAACAAGTAGTAAGTAGGTAGTGTGCTGGTACAACAAGTAGTAAGTAGGTAGTGTGGTGGTACAACAAGTAGTAAGTAGGTAGTGTGCTGGTACAACAAGTAGTAAGTAGGTAGTGTGCTGGTACAACAAGTAGTAAGTAGGTAGTGTGCTGGTACAACAAGTAGTAAGTAGGTAGTGTGCTGTGTGCTGGTACAACAAGTAGTAAGTAGGTAGTGTGCTGGTACAACAAGTAGTAAGTAGGTAGTGTGCTGGTACAACAAGTAGTAAGTAGGTAGTGTGCTGGTACAACAAGTAGTAAGTAGGTAGTGTGCTGGTACAACAAGTAGTAAGTAGGTAGTGTGTGCTGGTACAACAAGTAGTAAGTAGGTAGTGTGCTGGTACAACAAGTAGTAAGTAGGTAGTGTGGTACAACAAGTGGTACAACAAGTAGTAAGTAGGTAGTGTGCTGGTACAACAAGTAGTAAGTAGGTAGTGTGCTGGTACAACAAGTAGTAAGTAGGTAGTGTGCTGGTACAACAAGTAGTAAGTAGGTAGTGTGCTGGTACAACAAGTAGTAAGTAGGTAGTGTGCTGGTACAACAAGTAGTAAGTAGGTAGTGTGCTGGTACAACAAGTAGTAAGTAGGTAGTGTGCTGGTACAACAAGTAGTTAGTAGGTAGTGTGCTGGTACAACAAGTAGTAAGTAGGTAGTGTGCTGGTACAACAAGTAGTAAGTAGGTAGTGTGCTGGTACAACAAGTAGTAAGTAGGTAGTGTGCTGGTACAACAAGTAGTAAGTAGGTAGTGTGCTGGTACAACAAGTAGTA
>NC_068447.1:5817001-6032001 GCF_023373465.1 Oncorhynchus keta
GTCTCTGACATGTTGCTGATGTCTTGTGTCGTTGGTTTGTGTCTCTGACATGTTGCTGATGTCTTGTGTCGTTGGTTTGTGTCTCTGATGTGTTGCTGATGTCTTGTGTCGTTGGTTTGTGTCTCTGACATGTTGCTGATGTCTTGTGTCGTTGGTTTGTGTCTCTGACATGTTGCTGATGTCTTGTGTCGTTGGTTTGTGTCTCTAACGTGTTGCTGATGTCTTGTGTCGTTGGTTTGTGTCTCTGACATGTTGCTGATGTCTTGTGTCGTTGTTTTGTGTCGCTGTAGGTTACGTCTTTATGTGGATGACGTCCTGGAGAAGGCTGGGGATACTGGTCGTGGAGGGGCCAGCAGCCGGGCGCTACTACTACCTGGAGGGGTCTACCTGGGAGGAACACCTGACAACAGCCTCAGCAACCTTACCGGCTGTCTTAGCAACCTGTTCATCAAGAGGTTAGTAACATTACTGGCTGCCATAGTAACCTTACCGGCTGTCTTAGCAACCTGTTCATCAAGAGGTTAGTAACATTACTGGCTGCCATAGTAACCTTAACGGCTGTCTTAGCAACCTGTTCATCTAGAGGTTAGTAACCTTACTGGCTGCCATAGTAACCTTACCGGCTATCATAGTAACCTTACCGGCTGTCTTAGCAACCTTAGCGGCTGTCTTAGCAACCTTAGCGGCTGTCTTAGCAACCTTGTGTCTGGCATAGCAACCTGTCTTGCTGCCATTTGCAACCTGACCGTTGCTGCCATGTCTTGTGTTGTTGGTTTGTGTCTCTGCAAACTGTTAATCAAGAGGTGTACAAAAGATGGGGTTAAGAGCACAGGAGTAGACAGAGCAGAGAATGTAGGGAGGTGTGCAGGATTACATGAGTTTCACAGTTTAAATTTAGAGATGGATATGTTGCTAATACTACTAGATTAGAAGCTAATTTTCTAAGACTAGATGTGATATATACCACTGTGTGTAAGACTATAACTTGAACTGTAGCCCATGGCAACGGGCTGACAACACTATAACGACTGTCCTCTACAGAGACAAGCCTTCTCAGATGGTGATGAACCTGATGAATGCTAAGGAGAACATCGACGTTCCTCTAGATTGTCCTGCTGCCAAGAAACCTCAGCAGATCCTGGCCACACTCCCACGCCAGAAGAGGCCTAAGGTACCTGATCTGACAATATCACATTCGCTCTGTATTGAGTGGGTTCGCCTGACACTATAGAGATATATACAGTATATTACTGTAATATATCACATTCACTCTGTATTGAGTGGGTTGACCTGCCACCATAGAGATATACAGTATATTACTGTAATATATCACATTCACTGTATCGAGTGGGTTGACCTGCCACCATAGAGATATACAGTATATTACTGTAATATATCACATTCACTCTGTATCGTTGGTTTGACTCTGACACCATAGAGATATACAGTATATTACTGTAATATATCACATTCACTCTGTATTGAGTGGGTTGACCTGACACCATAGAGATATACAGTATATTACTGTAATATATCTGACATTCACTCTGTATCGAGTGGGTTGACCTGCCACCATAGAGATATACAGTATATTACTGTAATATATCACATTCACTCTGTCTTGAGTGGGTTGACCTGACACCATAGAGATATCAGTATATTACTGGTTTGTATATCACATTCACTCTGTATCTTGTGTGGGTTGACTCTGACCATAGAGATGTCTTGTGTATATTACTGTAATATATCACATTTGCTGACTCTTGTGTCGTTGGGTTGACCTGACCATAGAGATATACAGTATATTACTTGTAATATATCACATTCACTCTGTATCGTTGGTTTGTGCCACCATAGAGATATACAGTCATTACTGTAATATATCACATTCACTCTGTTGCTGATGTCTTGACCTGACACCATTGAGATATACAGTATATTACTTGTAATATATCACTTCACTGTATTGAGTCGTTGACCTGCCACCATAGAGATATACATTATATTACTGTAATATATCACATTCACTGATGTATTGTGTTGGGTTGACTCTGCCACCATAGAGATATACAGTTATTACTGTAATATATCACATTCACTGATGTCTCGTGTGGGTTGACTCTGACCATAGAGATATACAGTATATTACTGTAATATATCACATTCACTGATGTATTGTGTGGGTTGACCTGACATGTTAGAGATATACAGTATATTACTGTAATATATCACATTCACTGATGTATTGAGTGGGTTGACCTGACACCATAGAGATATACAGTATATTGGTTTGTAATATATCACATTTGCACTCTGTATCGTTGGGTTGACCTGACACCATAGAGATATACAGTATATTACTGTAATATATCACATGTTCACTTGTATTGAGTGGTTTGTTGACCTGACACCATAGAGATATACAATATATTACTGTAATATATCACATTCACTCTGTATTGAGTGGGTTGACCTGCCACCATAGAGATATACAGTATATTACTGTAATATATCACATTCACTCTGTATCGAGTGGGCTGACCTGCCACCATAGAGATATACAGTATATTACTGTAATATATCACATTCACTCTGTATCGAGTGGGTTGACCTGTTCACCATAGAGATAGTACAGTATATTACTGTAATATATCACATTCACTCTTATCGAGTGGGTTGACCTGCCACCATAGAGATATAGTAATTACTGTAATATATCACATTCACTCTGTACGAGTGGGTTGAACCTGACACCATAGAGATATACAGTAACCTACTACTGTAATATATCACATTCACTCTGCTATCATGGTAACCTGCCACCATAGAGATATACAGTATATTACTGTAATATATCACATTCACTCTGTATCGAGTGGGTTGACCTGACACCATAGAGATATACAGTATATTACTGTAATATATCACATTCACTCAGTATCGAGTGGGTTGACCTGCCACCATAGAGATATACAGTATATTACTGTAATATATCACATTCACTCTGTATCGAGTGGGTTGACCTGACACCATAGAGATATACAGTATATTACTGTAATATATCACATTCACTCTGTATTGAGTGGGTTGACCTGCCACCATAGAGATATACAGTATATTACTGTAATATATCACATTCACTCTGTATCGAGTGGGTTGACCTGACACCATAGAGATATACAGTATATTACTGTAATATATCACATTCACTCTGTATTGAGTGGGTTGACCTGCCACCATAGAGATATACAGTATATTACTGTAATATATCACATTCACTCTGTATTGAGTGGGTTGACCTGCCACCATAGAGATATACAGTATATTACTGTAATATATCACATTCACTCTGTATCGAGTGGGTTGACCTGACACCATAGAGATATACAGTATATTACTGTAATATATCACATTCACTCTGTATCGAGTGGGTTGACCTGCCACCATAGAGATATACAGTATATTACTGTAATATATCACATTCACTCTGTATCGAGTGGGTTGACCTGACACCATAGAGATATACAGTATATTACTGTAATATATCACATTCACTCTGTATTGAGTGGGTTGACCTGACACCATAGAGATATACAGTATATTACTGTAATATATCACATTCACTCTGTATTGAGTGGGTTGACCTGCCACCATAGAGATATACAGTATATTACTGTAATATATCACATTCACTCTGTATCGAGTGGGTTGACCTGCCACCATAGAGATATACAGTATATTACTGTAATATATCACATTCACTGTATGTGAGTGGGTTGACCTGTCATAGAGATATACAGTATATTACTGTAATATATCACATTCACTCTGTATCGAGTGGGTTGACTTGACACCATAGAGATATACAGTATATTACTGTAATATATCACATTCACTCTGTATGAACATTGACCTGAAACCATAGAGATATACAGTATATTACTGTAATATATCACATTCACTCTGTATCGAGTGGGTTGACCTGACACCATAGAGATATACAGTATATTACTGTAATATATCACATTCACTCTGTATCGAGTGGGTTGACCTGACACCATAGAGATAGATATACAGTATATTATTTAGCCTCTGTTTGTGTATGAATAGCTGTCTGTGTGTGTGTGTACGCATGTGTCTCAGTCTCCAATACCGATGTTCACTTCACAATTAGTCTCCCATCACATTTTCAGCGTTTAACTTTCATATACACCTGATGTTGGAACATCTCTGCTAAAATCAGCCTCCACTCTTCTGGAGTTTCCCCAGATGTTGGAACATTGCATGCTATAACAGCCTCCACTCTTCTGGGAAGGCTTTCCACTAGATGTTGAACATTGCTGCTATAACAGCCTCCACTCTTCTGGGAAGGCTTTCCACTCGATGTTGGAACATTGCTGCTATAACAGCCTCCACTCTTCTGGGAAGGCTTTCTACTAGATGTTGGAACATTGCTGCTATAACAGCCTCCACTCTTCTGGGAAGGCTTTCTACTAGATGTTGGAACATTGCTGCTATAACAGCCTCCACTCTTCTGGGAAGGCTTTCTACTAGATGTTGGAACATTGCTGCTATAACAGCCTCCACTCTTCTGGGAAGGCTTTCTACTAGATGTTGGAACATTGCTGCTATAACAGCCTCCACTCTTCTGGGAAGGCTTTCTACTAGATGTTGGAACATTGCTGCTATAACAGCCTCCACTCTTCTGGGAAGGCTTTCTACTAGATGTTGGAACATTGCTGCTATAACAGCCTCCACTCTTCTGGGAAGGCTTTCTACTAGATGCTGAACATTGCTGCTATAACAGCCTCCACTCTTCTGGGAAGGCTTTCTACTAGATGCTGGAACATTGCTGCTATAACAGCCTCCACTCTTCTGGGAAGGCTTTCTACTAGATGCTGGAACATTGCTGCTATAACAGCCTCCACTCTTCTGGGAATGCTTTCTACTAGATGTTGGAACATTGCTGCTATAACAGCCTCCACTCTTCTGGCGAAGGCTTTCTACTAGATGCTGGAACATTGCTGCTATAACAGCCTCCACTCTTCTGGGAAGGCTTTCCACTAGATGTTGGAACATTGCTGCTATAACAGCCTCCACTCTTCTGGGAAGGCTTTCCACTAGATGTTGGAACATTGCTGCTATAACAGCCTCCACTCTTCTGGGAAGGCTTTCCACTAGATGTTGGAACATTGCTGCTATAACAGCCTCCACTCTTCTGGCGAAGGCTTTCTACTAGATGCTGGAACATTGCTGCTATAACAGCCTCCACTCTTCTGGGAATGCTTTCTACTAGATGTTGGAACATTGCTGCTATAACAGCCTCCACTCTTCTGGGAAGGCTTTCCACTAGATGTTGGAACATTGTAGCGTTAAGATTTCCCTTCACTGGAACTAAGGGGCCCGAATCATGAAAAACAGCCCAGACCATTATTCCTCCTCCACCAAACTTTACAGTTGCCACTAAGCATTGGGGCAGGTTGCGTTCTCCTGGCATTTGCCAAACACAGATTCGTCCCTCGGACTGCCAGATGGTTTAGTGTGATTCATCACTCCAGAGAAAGCGTTTCCACTGCTCCAGAGTCCAATGTCGGTAGAGCTTTACACCACTCCAGCCAGCGCTTGGCGTTGTGATCTTAGGCCTGTGTGCGGCTGCTTGGCCATGGAAACCCAGTTCATGAAGATTCTGACGAACAGTTTGCAACCGAGGACACTTGAACTCGCTACACGCTTCAGCGGCCCCGTTCTGTGAGCTTGTGTGGCCTACCACTTTGTGGCTGAGCCGTTGTTGCTCCTAGATGTTTCCACTTTACAATAACAGCACTTACAGTTGACCGGGGCAGCTCTAGCAGGGCAGAAATTTGACCAACTGACTTGTTGGAAAGTGGCATCCTATGAGCTCTTCAGTAAGGGCCATTCTACTGCCAATGTTTGTCTATGGAGGTTGCAGGGCTGTGTGCTTGATTTTATACACCTGTCAGAAAAGGGTGTGGGTGAAATAGCCGAATCCACTCATTTGAAGGGGTGTCCACATACTTTAGACCATGTAGTGTATCAGTGGATGAATAACTCTCTATCTACCCGTTGACCTGGTCTTTCACTCTGATACCCCCTCCCCCCTCCCCTCCTCCCCCCCTCCCTACCTCTACAGGGTAAACACAGGAAGCCGGCGGGTGGTGGTGGTGGGTTAGGGGGGCGGAGCCGCAGTGCCAGGGAGTCCTGCCAGGGGGAGCTGGCGAATCAGGAAGTCGGAGCTCTGCACTTCAGTGGCTCCTCCCACAGCCACCAGCGCTACGACACGCTGCCCGAGGCCTTCAGCAGGACGTGAGTACTAGTACCAGTATCCGGTCCCCTGGGATCTAGGACTATCTAGGGTGTAGGGCTAGGAGTCTATTTGGAATTCAGCGAGAGTGGTGGTTGAGATTGGCTACATTGCAGTCGGCGACTGCAGATTGACTGATCTGCAAATCACCTTGCATCCTAAATAACCGCTCAGTATTATTTGTAGATCAGTCAGCCTGCTCAATCTGTGATCAATGACGGGGCAAAATTGATGCTATCGCACACGGCCAGTAAACAACCCCTTTCCCCATCTCTCCCACCTGTAACTCACCTGTCACTGTCCCGTCTCTCCCACCTGTAACTCACATGTCACTGTCCCGTCTCTCCCACCTGTAACTCACCTGTCACTGTCCCGTCTCTCCCACCTGTAACTCACCTGTCACTGTCCCGTCTCTACCACCTGTAACTCACCTGTCACTGTCCTGTCTCTCTCCCACCTGTAACTGACCTGTCACTGTCCTGTCTCTACCACCTGTAACTCACCTGTCACTGTCCCGTCTCTCTACCACCTGTAACTCACCGGTCACTGTCCCGTCTCTACCACCTGTAACTCACCTGTCACTGTCCCGTCTCTACCACCTGTAACTCACCTGTCACTGTCCCGTCTCTCTCCCACCTGTAACTCACCTGTCACTGTCCCGTCTCTACCACCTGTAACTCACCTGTCACTGTCCCGTCTCTCCCACCTGTAACTCACCTGTCACTGTCCCGTCTCTACCACCTGTAACTCACCTGTCACTGTCCCGTCTCTCTCCCACCTGTAACTCACCTGTCACTGTCCCGTCTCTCTACCACCTGTAACTCACCTGTCACTGTCCCGTCTCTCCCACCTGTAACTCACCTGTCACTGTCCCGTCTCTCCCACCTGTAACTCACCTGTCACTGTCCCGTCTCTACCACCTGTAACTCACCTGTCACTGTCCCGTCTCTACCACCTGTAACTCACCTGTCACTGTCCTGTCTCTACCACCTGTAACTCACCTGTCACTGTCCCGTCTCTCCCACCTGTAACTCACCTGTCACTGTCCCGTCTCTCCCACCTGTAACTCACCTGTCACTGTCCCGTCTCTACCACCTGTAACTCACCTGTCACTGTCCCGTCTCTACCACCTGTAACTCACCTGTCACTGTCCCGTCTCTCTCCCACCTGTAACTCACCTGTCACTGTCCCGTCTCTCCCACCTGTAACTCACCTGTCACTGTCCCGTCTCTCTCCCACCTGTAACTCACCTGTCACTGTCCCGTCTCTCTACCACCTGTAACTCACCTGTCACTGTCCCGTCTCTACCACCTGTAACTCACCTGTCACTGTCCTGTCTCTACCACCTGTAACTCACCTGTCACTGTCCTGTCCCACCTGTAACTCACCTGTCACTGTCCCGTCTCTCCACCTGTAACTCACCTGTCACTGTCCCATCTCTACCACCTGTAACTCACCTGTCACTGTCCCGTCTCTCCCACCTGTAACTCACCTGTCACTGTCCCGTCTCTCCCACCTGTAACTGACCTGTCACTGTCCCGTCTCTCTCCCACCTGTAACTCACCTGTCACTGTCCCGTCTCTCCACCTGTAACTCACCTGTCACTGTCCCATCTCTACCACCTGTAACTCACCTGTCACTGTCCCGTCTCTCTACCACCTGTAACTCACCGGTCACTGTCCCTACTCCCACCTGTAACTCACCTGTCACTGTCCCGTCTCTCTCCCACCTGTAACTCACCTGTCACTGTCCCATCTCTACCACCTGTAACACCTGTCACTGTCCCGTCTCTCCCACCTGTAACTCACCTGTCACTGTCCCGTCTCTCCCACCTGTAACTCACCTGTCACTGTCCCGTCTCTCCCACCTGTAACTCACCTGTCACTGTCCCGTCTCTCCCACCTGTAACTCACCTGTCACTGTCCCGTCTCTACCACCTGTAACTCACCTGTCACTGTCCCGTCTCTCTACCACCCGTAACTCACCTGTCACTGTCCCGTCTCTCCCACCTGTAACTCACCTGTCACTGTCCCGTCTCTCCCACCTGTAACTCACCTGTCACTGTCCCGTCTCTCTCCCACCTGTAACTCACCTGTCACTGTCCCGTCTCTCCCACCTGTAACTCACCTGTCACTGTCCCGTCTCTCCCACCTGTAACCACCTCCCGTAACCTGTAACTCACCTGTCACTGTCCCGTCTCTCTCCACCTGTAACTCACCTGTCACTGTCCCCTCCCACCTGTAACTCACCTGTCACTGTCCCGTCTCTACCACCTGTAACTCACCTGTCACTGTCCCGTCTCTCCCACCTGTAACTCACCTGTCACTGTCCCGTCTCTACCACCTGTAACTCACCTGTCACTGTCCCGTCTCTCTCCCACCTGTAACTCACCTGTCACTGTCCCGTCTCTCTCCCACCTGTAACTCACCTGTCACTGTCCCGTCTCTACCACCTGTAACTCACCTGTCACTGTCCCGTCTCTACCACCTGTAACTCACCTGTCACTGTCCCGTCTCTACCACCTGTAACTCACCTGTCACTGTCCCGTCTCTCTCCCACCTGTAACTCACCTGTCACTGTCCCGTCTCTCTCCACCTGTAACTCACCTGTCACTGTCCCGTCTCTCTACCACCTGTAACTCACCTGTCACTGTCCCGTCTCTACCACCTGTAACTCACCTGTCACTGTCCCGTCTCTACCACCTGTAACTCACCTGTCACTGTCCCGTCTCTCCCACCTGTAACTCACCTGTCACTGTCCCGTCTCTACCACCTGTAACTCACCTGTCACTGTCCCATCTCTACCACCTGTAACTCACCTGTCACTGTCCCGTCTCTCTACCACCTGTAACTCACCGGTCACTGTCCCGTCTCTCTACCACCTGTAACTCACCTGTCACTGTCCCGTCTCTACCACCTGTAACTCACCTGTCATTGTCCTGTCTCTACCACCTGTAACTCACCCTGTCACTGTCCCGTCATTGTCCTCTCCCACCTGTAACTCACCTGTCACTGTCCCGTCTCTCCCCACCTGTAACTCACCTGTCACTGTCCCGTCTCTCCCACCTGTAACTCACCTGTCACTGTCCTGTCTCTCTACCACCTGTAACTCACCTATCACTGTCCCGTCTCTACCACCTGTAACTCACCTGTCACTGTCCCATCTCTACCACCTGTAACTCACCTGTCACTGTCCCGTCTCTCTACCACCTGTAACTCACCTGTCACTGTCCCGTCTCTACCACCTGTAACTCACCTGTCACTGTCCCGTCTCTACCACCTGTAACTCACCTGTCACTGTCCCGTCTCTACCACCTGTAACTCACCTGTCACTGTCCCGTCTCTACCACCTGTAACTCACCTGTCACTGTCCCGTCTCTCTACCACCTGTAACTCACCTGTCACTGTCCCGTCTCTACCACCTGTAACTCACCTGTCACTGTCCCGTCTCTACCACCTGTAACTCACCTGTCCCCTTCTCTCCCCCCAGGCCTCACATCTCCATGGGTCTGCGTGTGAACTCGTCAGACGGCCTGGTGTTCTATGTGTCAGGATCACCAGAACGTTCTAGTAGTAGCTCTGTGATGACCCTCTCTGTCTCAGACGGTCACCTGTTGCTCCTCCTCATCAACGGAGGGAAGAGGAAGACCACCATCCGCAGCCACAGGAAGTGCAACGACGGACAGTGGCACACGGTATGTCATGTAATCATTGTCACGTGGATCATGATCATTGTCATTGTCACGTGGATCAGATCCTTGTATTTAGATTCTTTATTTCAATGTAAAAATCACATGCACCGATTACAACGGGTGAAATGCTTCCTTACTACAAGCCCTGCTCTGCAGTACGGAAGAATCTGTCGTATGTTGCCAGACTGTCTCGTCGTCGCCTTTGTCCCTTCTTTCCTGATTTTAGATTTAGACTGAGGTTTATGTGTATCTGACTTGTGTATGTGTGTGTTTGTTCAGGTGTTTGTGAAGAGGGAGGGAGAGAAGGCCGGTTTGATTGTTGATGGGATCGATGCCCATTCTAAGAGGGTCTCAGGGGGTGAGAAGAACCAGCTCAGTCCCCCTCTCTACATCGGAGGAGTTCCCTCAGGACTCACCAGCTCACTTCTCTCGGTAATTCAGCCTTTCCTCTCAGTAATTCAACCTTTCCTCCACTCTCCTTTACTCTCAGTAATACAGCCTTTCCTCTACTCTGCTCCACTCTCCTTTACTCCCAGTAATTCAGACTTTCCTCTACTCTGCTCCACTCTCCTTTCCTCTCAGTAATACAACCTTTCCTCTACTCTCCTTTCCTCTCAGTAATTCAGCCTTTCCTCCACTCTCCTTTCCTCTCAGTAATACAGCCTTTCCCGCTACTCTAATACAGCTCCCTCTACTCTCCTTTTACTCTCAGTAATACAGCCTTTCCTCCGCTCTCCCTTTCTTCTCAGTAATACAGCCTTTCCTCCGCTCTCCTTTCCTCTCAGTAATTCAGCCTTTCCTCTCAGTAATACAGCCTTTCCTCCTGCTCCCTTCCTTTACTCCCAGTAATACAGCCTTTCTGCTCCACTCTCCTAATTCAGCCTTCTCAGTAATACAGCCTTTCCTCTCAGTAATACAGCCTTTCCTCTACTCTGCTCCACTCTCCTTTACTCCCAGTAATTCAGACTTTCCTCTACTCTTTCCTCTCAGTAATACAGCCTTTCCTCCGCTCTCCTTTACTCTCAGTAATTCAGCCTTTCCTCCGCTCTCCTTTCCTCTACTCTGCTCCACTCTCCTTTCCTCTCAGTAATACAGCCTTTCCTCTGCTGTCCTTTACTCTCAGTAATTCAGCCTTTCCTCTCAGTAATACAGCCTTTCCTCCGCTCTCCTTTCCTCTCAGTAATACAACCTTTCCTCCACTCTCCTTTACTCTCAGTAATACAACCTTTCCTCCACTCTGTTCCACTCTCCTTTCCTCTCAGTAATACAACATTTCCTCCACTCTCCTTTACTCTCAGTAATACAACCTTTCCTCCACTCTGCTCCACTCTCCTTTCTTCTCAGTAATACAACCTTTCCTCCATTCTGCTCCACTCTCCTTTCCTCTCAGTAATTCAGCCTTTCCTCTCAGTAATACAGCCTTTCCTCCGCTCTCCTTTCCTCTACTCTGCTCCACTCTCCTTTCCTCTCAGTAATACAGCCTTTCCTCCGCTCTCCTTTCCTCTCAGTAATACAGCCTTTCCTCCGCTCTCCTTTACTCTCAGTAATACAGCCTTTCCTCTACTCTGCTCCACTCTCCTTTACTCCCAGTAATTCAGACTTTCCTCTACTCTGCTCCACTCTCCTTTACTCTCAGTAATTCAGCCTTTCCTCTCAGTAATACAACCTTTCCTCCACTCTCCTTTACTCTCAGTAATACAACCTTTCCTCCACTCTCCTTTCCTCCACTCTGCTCCACTCTCCTTTCCTCTCAGTAATTCAGCCTTTCCTCTCAGTAATACAGCCTTTCCTCCGCTCTCCTTTCCTCTACTCTGCTCCACTCTCCTTTCCTCTCAGTAATTCAGCCTTTCCTCTCAGTAATACAACCTTTCCTCTACTCTGCTCCACTCTCCTTTCCTCTCAGTAATACAGCCTTTCCTCCGCTCTCCTTTCCTCTCAGTAATACAGCCTTTCCTCTGCTCTCCTTTACTCTCAGTAATTCAGCCTTTCCTCTCAGTAATACAGCCTTTCCTCTCAGTAATACAGCCTTTCCTCCGCTCTCCTTTCCTCTCAGTAATTCAGCCTTTCCTCCGCTCTCCTTTACTCTCAGTAATACAACCTTTCCTCCACTCTCCTTTACTCTCAGTAATACAACCTTTCCTCCACTCTGCTCCACTCTCCTTTCCTCTCAGTAATACAACCTTTCCTCCACTCTCCTTTACTCTCAGTAATACAACCTTTACTCCACTCTCCTTTACTCTCAGTAATACAGCCTTTCCTCTGCTCTCCTTTACTCCCAGTAATTCAGACTTTCCTCTACTCTGCTCCACTCTCCTTTCCTCTCAGTAATACAGCCTTTCCTCTGCTCTCCTTTACTCTCAGTAATTCAGCCTTTCCTCTCAGTAATACAGCCTTTCCTCCACTCTCAGTTTCCTCTACTCTGCTCCGCTCTCCTTTCCTCTCAGTAATACAACCTTTCCTCCACTCTCCTTTACTCTCAGTAATTCAGCCTTTCCTCTGCTCTCCTTTACTCCCAGTAATTCAGCCTTTCCTCTACTCTGCTCCACTCTCCTTTCCTCTCAGTAATACAGCCTTTCCTCTGCTCTCCTTTACTCTCAGTAATTCAGCCTTTCCTCTTAGTAATTCAGCCTTTCCTCCACTCTCCTTTCCTCTCACTAATACAACCTTTCCTCCACTCTCCTTTCCTCTCAGTAATACAACCTTTCCTCCGCTCTCCTTTACTCTCAGTAATACAACCTTTCCTCCACTCTCCTTTCCTCTACTCTGCTCCACTCTCCTTTCCTCTCAGTAATTCAGCCTTTCCTCTCAGTAATACAACCTTTCCTCCACTCTCCACTCTCCTTTCCTCTCAGTAATACAGCCTTTCCTCCGCTCTCCTTTCCTCTCAGTAATACAGCCTTTCCTCTGCTCTCCTTTACACTCAGTAATTCAGCCTTTCCTCTCAGTAATACAACCTTTCCTCCACTCTCCTTTACTCTCAGTAATTCAGCCTTTCCTCCGCTCTCCTTTACTCTCAGTAATACAACCTTTCCTCCACTCTCCTTTACTCTCAGTAATACAACCTTTCCTCCACTCTGCTCCACTCTCCTTTCCTCTCAGTAATACAACCTTTCCTCCACTCTCCTTTACTCTCAGTAATACAACCTTTCCTCTACTCTCCTTTCCTCTCAGTAATTCAGCCTTTCCTCCACTCTCCTTTCCTCTCAGTAATACAGCCTTTCCTCTGCTCTCCTTTACTCTCAGTAATACAACCTTTCCTCTACTCTGCTCCACTCTCCTTTCCTCTCAGTAATACAGCCTTTCCTCTCAGTAATACAATATAAATAATTCAGCCTTTCCTCCGCTCTCCTTTTTCTCTCAGTATACAAACTTTCCTCCACTCTCCTTTACTCTCAGTAATACAACCTTTCCTCCACTCTGACTCTCCTTTACTTCAGTAATACAACCTTTACTCCAGTCTCCTTTACTCTCAGTAATACAGCCTTTCCTCTGCTCTCCTTTACTCCCAGTAATGAGACTTTCCTCTACTCTGCTCCACTCTCCTTTCCTCTCAGTAATACAGCCTTTCCTCCACTCTCCTTTACTCTCAGTAATTCAGCCTTTCCTCCGCTCTCCTTTACTCTCAGTAATACAACCTTTCCTCTACTCTGCTCCACTCTCCTTTCCTCTCAGTAATACAGCCTTTCCTCTGCTCTCCTTTACTCTCAGTAATTCAGCCTTTCCTCTCAGTAATTCAGCCTTTCCTCCACTCTCCTTTCCTCTCAGTAATACAACCTCTCCTCTGCTCTCCTTTACTCTCAGTAATTCAGCCTTTCCTCTCAGTAATACAGCCTTTCCTCCACTCTCCTTTCCTCTACTCTGCCCACTCTCCTTTCCTCTCAGTAATACAACCTTTCCTCCACTCTCCTTTACTCTCAGTAATTCAGCCTTTCCTCCGCTCTCCTTTACTTCAGTAATACAACCTTTCCTCTACTCTGCTCCACTCTCCTTTCTCTCAGTAATAAGCCTTTCCTCTGCTCTCCTTTTCTCTCAGTAATTCAGCCTTTCCTCTCAGTAATACAACCTTTCCTCCGCTCTCCTTTACTCTCAGTAATACAGCCTTTCCTCCGCTCTCCTTTCCTCTACTCTGCTCCACTCTCCTTTCCTCTCAGTAATTCAGCCTTTCCTCTCAGTAATACAACCTTTCCTCTACTCTGACTCTCCTTTCCTCTCAGTAATACAGCCTTTCCTGCTCTCCTTTACTCTCAGTAATACAGCCTTTCCTCTGTCTCCTTTACTGTAATTCAGTCCTCTCAGTAATACAACCTTTCCTCCACCTTTAGGTCTCAGTAATGGCCTTTCCTCCACTCTCCTTTACTCTCAGTAATACAACCTTTACAGACTCTCCTTTACTCTCAGTAATACAGCCTTTCCTCTGCTCTCCTTTACTCCCAGTAATTCAGACTTTCCTCTACTCTGCTCCACTCTCCTTTCCTCTCAGTAATACAGCCTTTCCTCTGCTCTCCTTTACTCTCAGTAATTCAGCCTTTCCTCTCAGTAATACAGCCTTTCCTCCACTCTCCTTTGCTCTACTCTGCTCCGCTCTCCTTTCCTCTCAGTAATACAGCCTTTCCTCTGCTCTCCTTTACTCTCAGTAATTCAGCCTTTCCTCCGCTCTCCTTACTCAAGTAATACAACCTTTCCTCTAGTGCTCCACTCTCCTTTCCTCTCAGTAATACAGCCTTATTGCTCTCCTTTAAGTAATTCAGCCTAGTAATTCAGCCTTTCCTCCACTCTCCTTTAACAACATTGTAATTCAGCCTTTCCTCTCAGTCAACCTTTCCTCCGCTCTCCTTTACTTCAGTAATACAATTTGACTCTCCATTCCTCTGCTAACTCTGCTCCACTTCCTTTCCTCTCAGTAATTCAGCCTTTCCTCTCAGTAATACATCCTTTCCTCCGCTTTTTCCTTAATTGCTCCACTTCCTTTCCTCTCAGTAATTCAGCCTTTCCTCTCAGTAATACAACCTTTCCTCTACTCTGCTCCACTCTCCTTTCCTCTCAGTAATACAGCCTTTCCTCCAGCTCCATTTCCTCTCAGTAATGCAGCCAGCTCTCCAGTGTCAGTAATTCAGCCTTTCCTCTCAGTAATACAACCTTTCCTCCACTCTCCTTTACTCCAGTAATTCAGCCTTTCCTCCGCTGGGGGACTCTCAGTAATACAACCTTTCCTCCACTCTCCTTTACTGGAGTAATACAACCTTTCCTCCACTCTGCTCCATTTCCTCTCAGTAATACAGCCTTTCCTCTGCTCTCTCCTTTCCTCTCAGTAATACAACCTTTCCTCCACTCTCCTTTACTCTCAGTAATACAACCTTTACTCCACTCTCCTTTACTCTCAGTAATACAGCCTTTCCTCTGCTCTCCTTTACTCCCAGTAATTCAGACTTTCCTCTACTCTGCTCCACTCTCCTTTCCTCTCAGTAATACAGCCTTTCCTCTGCTCTCCTTTACTCTCAGTAATTCAGCCTTTCCTCCGCTCTCCTTTCCTCTACTCTGCTCCACTCTCCTTTCCTCTCAGTAATACAGCCTTTCCTCTGCTCTCCTTTACTCTCAGTAATTCAGCCTTTCCTCTCAGTAATTCAGCCTTTCCTCCACTCTCCTTTCCAAATACAACCTTTCCTCCAAAATTCAGCCTTTCCTCTCAGTAATACAACCTTTCCTCCGCTCTCCTTTACTCTCAGTAATACAACCTTTCCTCCACTCTCCTTTTCTCTCAGTAATTCAGCCTTTCCTCTCAGTAATACAACCTTTCCTCCGCTCTCCTTTACTCTCAAATACAACCTTTCCTCCACTCTTTTCCTCTAAAGCTCCGCTCTCCTTTCCTCCACTCTGCTCCACTCTCCTTTATCTCAGTAATTCAGCCTTTCCTCTCAGTAATACAACCTTTCCTCTACTCTGCTCCACTCTCCTTTCCTCTCAGTAATACAGCCTTTCCTCCGCTTCCTTTCCTCTCAGTAATACAGCCTTTCCTCTGCTCTCCTTTACTCAAATTCAGCCTTTCCTCTCAGTAATACAACCTTTCCTCCACTCTCCTTTACTCTCAGTAATTCAGCCTTTCCTCTCCTGCTCCACTCTCCTTTCCTCTCAGTAATACAGCCTTTCCTCCGCTCTCCTTTACTCAGTAATACAACCTTTCCTCCACTTCCTTTACTCTCAGTAATACAACCTTTCTCCACTTGCTCCACTCTCCTTTCCTCTCAGTAATACAACCTTTCCTCCGCCTCTCCTTTACTGTAATACAACCTTTACTCCACTCTCCTTTACTCTCAGTAATACAGCCTTTCCTCTGCTCTCCTTTACTCCCAGTAATTCAGACTTTCATCTACTCTGCTCCACTCTCCTTTCCTCTCAGTAATACAGCCTTTCCTCTGCTCTCCTTTACTCTCAGTAATTCAGCCTTTCCTCCGCTCTCCTTTACTCTCAGTAATACAACCTTTCTCTACTCTGCTCCACTCTCCTTTCCTCTCAGTAATACAGCCTTTCCTCTGCTCTCCTTTACTCTCAGTAATTCAGCCTTTCCTCTTAGTAATGCCTTTCCTCCACTCTCCTTTTCTCTCAGTAATTCAGCCTTTCCTCTCAGTAATACAACCTTTCCTCTGCTCTCCTTTACTCTCAGTAATACAACCTTTCCTCCACTCTCCTTTCCTCTACTCTGCTCCGCTCTCCTTTCCTCTACTCTGCTCCGCTCTCCTTTCCTCTCAGTAATTCAGCCTTTCCTCCATTCTCCTTTCCTCTCACTAATACAACCTTTCCTCCACTCTACTTTACTCTCAGTAATTCAGCCTTTCCTCCACTCTCCTTTCCTCTCAGTAATACAACCTTTCCTCCGCTCTCCTTTCCTCTCAGTAATACAGCCTTTCCTCTGCTCTCCTTTCCCCTCCTTTACTCTCCTTTCCTCACATCCCATGTACAGCAGAATAATTTAGAATTAGACATATCAATACCAAATGTGTCCTTCTTTTTCATTGTATCTCCTCGTCTCCTTCTCCGAGAAGGTCCAAGGTCTGATTATTATCCTATTCTGTTTTGAGGAATGAAGTAATACATACAATATAAATGAAGACATAAAGACACTCTGGTATTTAGTTCCTTAACAATGGTGTGTTTCCCTCCATGTAGATGCCAGGTTCAGGAGGGTTTGTGGGCTGTGTGAGGGACCTGGAGCTGAATGAGGAGAGCCCAGCCAGTCCCTCCACCAGCCTAGGGGTTGTACCCTGCTTCCAGACCGCTCTGCAGCCTGGGGTATACTTCTCTTCCCAGGGAGGACTCATGGCTATAGGTATAGACAATCTCGTCTCTTCTCGCTGTCTAACTCTGTTACACCCTCTCTGAAACCATTTTGATTCAATTGGCTACTCTTGAAAATGTTGGATTGGATTTATTTATTTTTTTACAATGATCTTTAAAATTTGGGATGTTGATTTGGGGAAGGGGGTGAGGTTTGCAACCCATCAAGAAAATAACAGATGAAAAAAAAACAGAACTTTGAGACAACAACAAAAGACACATGACCGTGTCAAGTCTGAGTCTGAATAATCTCTCTCTGTCTAGATGAGTCCCTGATGTTGGGCCGGGACCTGGAGGTCCAGCTGGAGGTCAGGCCGGTGTCAGACTCTGGTCTCCTGCTGCATGCTGGTTCCAGGGCTGGACAACAGCTCAGCCTCTACCTCTATCAGGGAGCCGTAACTGTCACAGTAAACAGTGGCAGAGGAGAGTTCTATACCTCTTTCACACCAGAGGAATCCTTGTGTGACGGACGCTGGCACAGTATCAAAAGTGAGTGTTATATTGTGTACACACACATATTGATGTTTAAAGGAATTCATAGTTTCAACTTCTTTAACATTGTAACGTCCTGTCATTCGAGATTTGCAACAATATGATATTAATGTTTTAAAATTCTCAAATAATTGTATTTTTTGTTAATTGATTGTTTGATTGGCTGTGCGAGTGATATGTTGTGTTCTGGTTGTTCTCCCTGTAGTTGTGAAGAAGAGCAATGTGCTCCAGCTCCATGTGGATGCAGCCAGCGAACACAGTGTGGGGCCCAAACAAGGCCGACCATCAGGGGCCAAGGAGGCTGTGTAATGGGGGGACTAACCCCCCCATGGAGATACTATAGAGCTTTTCAACTGTCAAAACAATAACACTTTCTATATGTACGAACCAAAAGGTTCCCCCAGTAAACATTGACCGTTGCCATGACTACTTTGTTAGTTAGCTAGCTAGCTCAAAAGGACAATTATCGTAACCAAAACAACTGAACAAAACTAGTTATATACACACATTGACCGTTGCGGCGCGCCATGACTACTTTGTTAGTTAGCTAGCTAGCTCAAAAGGACAATTACCGTAACCAAAACAACTTCAGGTTCGAGAAAGATCAGCTTACCTCATTAGCTAGCTAGCTAGATTAATTTATCTCACGACAGACATCAATATACATAACTAAACTAAATGTAGCTAGTGTACGAGTCCAATGTTTAACGGCCACATTGTTTAAATCAAAAGTTAGCTAGCAGCACTAATTACCTCACAATCAACCCCTCGCCAATCTGTCTCTCCTAGCTCTCTGTCTTCTTCCACCAAAACACAACTATGTTTTACCCAGGTGCTTTGGAAAGGGGTCAGTTGTACAACTGAATGCCTTCAACTGAAATGTGTCTTCCGCATTTAACCCCTCTGAATCAGAGAGGTGAGGGGGGCTGCCTTAATCGACATCTTCGTCTCGCGGGGAACAGTAGCCTTGTTCAGGGGCAGAGCGACAGATTTTTACCTTGTCAGCTCGGGGATTCGATCAACCAACCTTTTGGTTACTAGCACAACATTCTAACCGCTAGGCTACCAGCCGCCCCACTTAATGTCTAGTTAAGAAACATACTGTCGTCGTAATAAACCTCTAGCATGTGCTAGGCATGTCAAATCCTCCTCACATTACGAGACCTAGCTAGCTGTTTGTTTACACGTAGCTAGTAGAGCTAGACAGTAATACAAATGCCAGCGCTGACACCTTGTGGTGATAATGTTGAACTGCATATAATTACACCAGGATGATGCTTAACATGAAGCAAACAAATTGCAACTTTATTTCAAGCGACATGTATTTTGAATTTTAATTAAATTAACCTTAAAATATTCCTTTTCTGCACACCCTCGTGACGGTGATATTTGTTAATCCCATGATACTGTATGTCTACATTGGACACGCCCACGAGGCCAATACTAACCCCATGATACTGTATGTCTACATTGGACACGCCCACGAGGCCAATACTAATCCCATGATACTGTATGTCTACATTGGACACGCCCACGAGGCCAATACTAATCCCATGATACTGTATGTCTACATTGGACACGCCCACGAGGCCAATACTAATCCCATGATACTGTATGTCTACACTGGACACGCCCACGAGGCCAATACTAATCCCATGATACTGTATGTCTACATTGGACACGCCCACGAGGCCAATACTAATCCCATGATACTGTATGTCTACATTGGACACGCCCACGAGGCCAATACTAATCCCATGATACTGTACGTCTACATTGGACACGCCCACGAGGCCAATACTAATCCCATGACACTGTACGTCTACATTGGACACGCCCACGAGGCCAATACTAATCCCATGATACTGTACGTCTACATTGGACACGCCCACGAGGCCAATACTAATCCCATGACACTGTACGTCTACATTGGACACGCCCACGAGGCCAATACTAATCCCATGATACTGTATGTCTACATTGGACACGCCCACGAGGCCAATACTAATCCCATGATACTGTATGTCTACATTGGACACGCCCACGAGGCCAATACTAATCCCATGATACTGTACGTCTACATTGGGCATGCATGCCATAAATGATCTCACATCAAATCAAATCAAATTTATTTATATAGCCCTTCGTACATCAGCTGATATCTCAAAGTGCTGTACAGAAACCCAGCCTAAAACCCCAAACAGCAAGCAATGCAGGTGTAGAAGCACATCCAATGTAAGGATAGTGGAGGAAAGAGAAACATCCGCTGGAGAGTGACCACGGTGAAGGGACTGTGAAGTAGCCATGTGGTGTATGAGTTCCATCCCTGTATGGTTGACCGGGCCGGGCCGGGCCGCAAACCCTAATCTACTGGCCAAGTCCTGGGCTGGCGGGATTACACATGGTCTGGGGTTGTGAGGTGGACGTACTGCCAAATTCTCTAAAATGACGTTGGAGGCGGCTTATGGTAGAGAAATTCTCTGGCAACAGCTCTGGTGGACATTCCTGCAGTCAGCATGCCAATTACACGCTCCCTCAACTTGAGACTTGTGTTCTGTGACAAAACTGCACAGTTTGAAGAGGCCTTTTATTTCCACCAGCACAAGGTGCACCTGTGTAATGATCATGCTGTTTAATCAGCTTCTTGATATGCCACAACTGTCAGGTGGTTGGATTGCCTTGGTAAAGGAGAAATGCTCACTAACAGAGACAACATTTGAGCGAAATAAGCTTTTTTGTGCGTATGGAAAATATCTGAGACTTTTTTTAACTTAAGCTCATGAAGCCAACACATTACATGTTGCGTTTTATATTTTTGTTCAGTGTAGATACAACCCCATACCAGGTGAGGACACCCCATAGAGATACTATATAATGCATATACATACAGTACCAGTCAAAAGTTTGGACACACCTACTCATTCAAGGGAATTTCTTTATTTTTTACTATTTTCTACATTTTAGAATAATAGTGAAGACATCAAAACTATGAAATAGCACTTATGGAATCATGTAGTAACCAAAAAAGTTACTACAAATATATTTTAGATTCTTCCAAGTAGCCACCCTTTGCCTTGATGACAGCTTTGCACACTCTTGGCATTCTCTCAACCAGCTTCATGTGGTGGTCACCTGGAATGCATTTCAATTACCAGGTGTGCCTGTAATTTGTGTAATTACTTTCAAGGACATTAAGACTTGTCCCGAAGCCACTCCTGTGTTGTCTTGGCTGTGTGTTTAGGGTCGTTGTCCTGTTGGAAGTTCAACCTTTGCCCCAGTCTAAGGTCCTGAGCGCTGTGGAGCAGGTTTTCATCAAGGATCTCTCTGTACTTCGCTCCGTTCATCTTTCCCTCGATCCTGATTAGTCTCCCAGTCCCTGTCGCGGAAAGACATCCCCACAGCATGATGCTTCCACCACCATGCTTCACCATAGGTATAGTGCCAGGTTTCCTCCAGGTGTGACTCTTGGCTTTCTTGGTTTCATCAGACAAGAGAATCTTGTTTCTCATGGTCTAAGAGTCTTTAGGAGCCTTTTGGCAAACTCTAAGCAGGCTGTCATGTGCCTTTTACTGAGGAGTGGCTTCCGGCTGGTCACTCTACCATAAAGGCCTGATTGATGGAGTGCTGCAGAGATGGTTGTCCTTCTGGAAGGTCCTCCCATCTCCACAGAGAAACTCTGGAGCTCTGTCAGAGTGACCATTGGGGTCATGGTCACCTCCCTGACCAAGGTCCTTCTCCCCCGATTGGTCAGTTTGGCCGCGCGGCCAGCTCTAGGAAGAGTCTTGGTGGTGCACAACTTCTTCCATTTAAGAATGATAGAGGCCACTGTGTTCTTGGGGACCTTCAATACTCACAGGGGTCCGGACTAACATGACAAACATTTATCTCAGAAGTCAAACATTTGAATAGTTAAGGTCATAATGATACCATGGTTTTAAATCTTAAACTGGTTATGGGTACCTTGCGGGATACAGATAAGTGAAATGGAGAGTGTTTTTGCCACACATACAAACCCATCTTAAATTATCTTTCTGTGTTGCAACTCAGCATTTCCTGTGGTCTTCTTCTCTCTCCTCTAGATGGTGTTGATGTGCCGGGCCTCCCCGATGCCCTGCCTTCCTACCATGGTTGTGTTCGGAGAGCAGTCCTGAACCAGCGACCAGCCATGCTTTCTAAACCCCTGTCAGTACACGGAGCTGTGGGCACACAGGGCTGTCCAGCCATGTAGACCCCTTTTAGCCCTGTTACAGCCAACTAGCTCTGGGTCATGTTCATAAGGACATTACAGAAAATTCAGATATAAATACCTATGTAGAACCAATATGATTCTCTGTCATGTATACTGTCTTCATGTAGCTCAGTCTAATATATCTACAGCTGTACATATCAGTCTAACAAATCTGCAGCTGTACAGTCGTGGCCAAAAGTTGAGAATTACACAAATATTAATTTTCACAAAGTCTGCTGCCTCAGTTTCGATGATGGTAATTTGCATATACTCCAGAATGTTATGAAGAGTGATCAGATGAATTGCAATGAATTGCAAAGTCCCTCTTTTCCATGCAAATTAACTGAATCCCCCAAAAACATTTCCACTGCATTTCAGCCCTGCCACAAAAGGACCAGCTGATATGTCAGTGTTTCTCTCGTTAACACAGGTGTGAGTGTTGACGAGGACAAGGCTGGAGATCACTCTGTCATGCTGATTGAGTTTGAATAACAGATTGGAAGCTTCACATGGAGGGTGGTGCTTGGAATCATTGTTCTTCCTCTGTCAACCATGGTTACCTGCAAGGAAACACATGCTGTCATCATTGCTTTGCACAAAAAGGGCTTCCCAGGCAAGGATATTGCTGCCAGTAAGATTGCACCTAAATCAACCATTTATCGGATCATCAAGAACTTCAAGGAGAGCGGTTCAATTGTTGTGAAGGTGGCTTCAGGGCACCCGAGAAAGTCCAGCAATCGCCAGGACCGTCTCCTAAAGTTGATTCAGCTGCGGGATCGGGGCACCACCAGTACAGAGCTTGCTCAGGAATGGCAGCAGGCAGGTGTGAGTGCATTCTGCACGCACAGTGAGGCGAAGACTTTGGGATGGATGGCCTGATGTCAAGGCCATCAAAGAAGCCACTTCTCTCCAGGAAAAACATCAGGGACAGACTGATGTTCTGCTAAAGGTATAGGGATTGGACTGCTGAGGACTGGGGTAAAGACATTTTCTCAGATTGAATCCCTTTTCCGATTGTTTGGGGCATCCGGAAAAATTATTGTCCGGAGAAGACAAGGTGAGCGGTATCATCAGTCCTGTGTCATGCCAACAGTAAAGCACCCTGAGACCATTCATGTGTGTGGTTGCTTCTCAGCAAAGGGAGTGGGCTCACTCACAATTTTGCCTAAGAACACAGCCATGAATAAAGAATGGTACCAACCCATCCTCCGAGAGCAACTTCTCCCAACCATCCAGGAACAGTTTGGTGAAGAACAATGCCTTTTCCAGCATGATGGAGCACCTTGCCAAAAGGCAAAAGTGATAACTAAGTGGCTCGGGGAACAAAACATCAATATTTTGGGTCCATGGACAGGAAACTCCCCAGACCTTAATCCCATTGAGAACTCCTGGTCAATCCTCAAGAGGCAGGTGGACAAACAAAAACTCACAAATTCTGACAAACTCCAAGCATTGATTATGCAAAAATGGGCTGCCATCAGTCAGGATGTGGCCCAGAAGTTAATTGACAGCATGCCAGGGCGGATTGCAGAGGTCTTGAAGAAGGGTCAACACTGCAAATATTGACTCTTTGCATCAACTTCATGTAAGTGTCAATAAAAGCCTTTGACACTTATGAAATGCTTGTAATTATACTTCAGTATTCCATAGTAACATCTGACAAAAATATCTAAAGACACTGAAGCAGCAAACTTTGTGGAAATTAATGTTTGTGTCATTCTCAACATTTTTGGTCTCGAATGTGTAATAGGCCAGTTCTCTTTTTTTATTAATTGTTTCACCTCTCTGAAGTATCACCCCTGGGGGCAAGTTCAGTAGGACAATGTTGTGGAGCTTTGCAGACAGAAATGTTATGAATAGAGCTGGCGTGATACTGTATTCTACACATCAGAGAGGCATGTCGGTTCTAGAAATGGTATTTCTATCTGAACATTCCAACCACTTTGTTAGCCTGTTGAACGCAGCCCTGCTCCGATGCCCCTTTTACTACTCGTCACCATATAAAACACGTACATGATGTCTACCATACAAATCACTGGTGGTGGGTGACGTACATTAGTTAATTTAAATGTATTTATTTTTCCACGTCTTGATTTCCGGTTTGCAATTAACTAAGTGCTAGCGCTTGAGTAAAGTCTGAAGTCCAGTCCTTCGTGTCATACAAGGAGTGGAATGACAGCACAAACAGACTGGTACCTGGGCTAGAGAATAAGATAGCGCAGTATGTTGTCTTTGGTGTGTTAGTACTGTAACTTTAATAGTAATCTACGTCTCTCTGGGCTGCTTTCACAGACCTACATTTAAACGGCTCGATTCAATCCGTATCTCTGAAGATCCGCTCTCCAGTGTGATATCAATTTAAAGGTAATCTTCCTGCGTTCACAGTAAATGCTGCATTGTTTCGGCTCAATCGGAAATAGCGCTTGAATTTCAAATCGCGCTATAACTTCCGTGATCCGGGTTGAATCGAGCCCTAAACTTACCTGGACCAAACTGCACTTACTTTATACAGACCACTGAAAAATCGTGTCGTTGTTTGGCCATGGATAGAATCCACTTCGTCTAACTCATTCAGGAAAGTGCTTAAAAAAAATATATATATACATAAAGAATCCCTTTAGTAGAAAATTGTGGTTGTGATCATTGTGATTCTGCTTTACATACATTGACTCGATTTAGCTTGACCATAGCTCAACAACAAAAAAACATGCTTTCATGTTGAGAATATTAATGTAGGTCTATGAAACCGGCCCTCAGTAATACCGTGGTACATCCCTTCAACGTGGAATATGCATTAGGCGAAACAGCGCCCCCCCGGCACCTTTTATTGGCTTTATGGATGAAACGGTCAGGTGAGGTGCCGTCGAGCAGTGTGGTACAAATCAATCGTAGTAGTACATATTCTTCTGTTCCATCAAGCATTGGGGGGGTCATTGTTGGCAGTAACTTGAACTTCGGTTATATCCAAAACAAACATGTTAATTTCACCATTAAGGATGAAACAATGAGCTTTAAATACTATAATCAGTGTAATTGTTGATCCACATCACATGTACTGTATTCTATAGAATAAATGCACATTTTATATAGTTGGTATAATGGGGGGGGGGGGTGTATGGATTATATCACAAGAGTTTAAAACTTTAACTACTGTTTATATGTTATTATAAACTGGGTGGTTCGAGCCCTGAATGCTGATAGTACAACTTAAACAGCAATAAGGTACCTCGGGTTTGTGGTATACGACCAATATACCACGGCCTTAAGAGCTGTATCCAGGCACTCCTCGTTGCGTCGTGTATAAGAACAGCCCTTTACCCGCGGTATATTGGCCATATGCCACAAACCAGAGGTGCCTTATTGGTTAAATATCTCACTCAGATAACATAAGCCGATTCCCTCTCAGAAGAATAGCTATTCTAAATAAAAAACATTTAAATAAAGTCTTACCTGATACAAAAATGTGTATGGGTCAACTTTTGTATTTTTTTGTGCTCAATTGTTTGCTTTTGTATTTATTTTTAATCAGAGAAAGGCATCGAATACACACACAAGCTATTCAAAGACTATTGATTCGTTGGCACATGCATTTTCTGTAAAGATGCATCTGAGAAATGCTAAATATTCGTATCGGTAAGTAACAGAAGGACGGACGTGTGTCAAGAGACTCCAGGTCCAGATCTTCTAATCCAGGCTCATGTCCTCGTCATCGTCCTTCTTGTCTTTATCCTTGTCAGTCCCTTCCATGGCTTTGGCAAACGCTTCCACATCTAAAATAGAATTTACATTTTAGTTTTTAGTTTTTTAAACATGGGGGTTTCAGTGCTTTGCTCAAGGGGGCAGCAGATGGTATATTGATGCCAACCTCTGGTTACGAGCCTGTCTCTAACTTCAAGGCAACTGCTGCCCCCTGTTTGCCACATGAGCTTACTGCTTGTGTGAGGATGTGTAAATTATGATGTGTGAGTGTGTGTGTGTGTGTGGGGGGGGGGGGGGTCACCTCCTTTGTTTGCTGCATCAACAGCCGCAGAGGGCAGACCAAACTGGTTCATGAGAGGTCCGAGCTGTCCTGATGCCAAGGCACTGCTGAACATACTCATCGCCTGGGAAGAGACACACACACACAGAGAGAGAGAGGAGTTTAGCATTTAAGGGAATGTTGAGGAGGTCCTTTGGCAGTCATACCCAATCAAATGTTTCTTTATAAAACTAGGAGATGACCTGTCGTGACTGTCCGTTTAAAAAATAATATTTTTTAAAATCCTTAACCTGTTGGAACTGTGGCGAGGTGAGTGTGTTCTGGATCTCTTCTGCACTCTGAGGTAGAGACTCTCCCGAGGGCAGGTAGGGTAGGAGCCTCTGCTGTACCTCAGAGTTAGACAGGATAGGAGCCATGATCTCTGGGGTACACACACTGGCCAGGTCCACTGAGGAGAGGGTCAACACAATGATGAAAATATACACTATTAATTCATAAAGATAAAAATCTAAAAAGAAAAATGTCCACGTGAACTGCAGTCATGTATTGCCTACAATTTATTATTCAACTACACTCTTCTAACAAAACAAAAAGATTTAGCCATCTAAAAACAAGCTAATTGTTACGAAAAGTGAGAAAAACAAAAGCCACTAATTATCTGTAGAATGTATACATACTACTTCTCTCCGTCAATTTCCATTTCTGTCGTCCACTTACCGTCACCTCCCTGTACGGCGACGGCAGCCGACATGGCCGGTACGTTCATAGTGGCCAGGATACTCTGCAGGTCGCTGAGCTGGATGGGCTGGGTGGGGGAGCCGACGGCTGCCGGCACGACGGGGGTCTGGGCTGCAGCAACAAATCGAATCAACGTTTATTCGCCACAGACGGGACGTGGCCTAGGGTGCTAAAGCCGAAACCTCAAAACACAAATGTCTACAGTGTCGGTGACCACTGCCCTTTAACACAAGCTCTCCATCTTCCCCCCTCTCTTTCTACATATTCAATAAACTAACAAAATGTGTGTGTGCGCACACATAAATAAATACACAAAAGTATGTGGACACCCCTTGAAATTAGTGGATTCGGCTATTTCAGCCACACCATTTCACAACTTGCAGATTTGTTTACATGTTGCCCATTGAGACCGTGTCTGTGCCTCCATCTAGGTTGGACAAAACTAAACATGGCGGTGTTCGCCTTAGCAATCTCACTAGGATAAAGACCTCCTCCATTCCTGCCATTATTGAAAGAGATCGTGATACCTCACATCTCAAAATAGGGTTTTACTTCATGTTAGATCCCTCACTTCAAAGGCAGTTGTAGTCAATGATCATCATCTTGATGTGATTGGCCTGACTGAAACATGGCTTAAGCCTGATTAATTTCCTGTCTTAAATGAGGCCTCACTTCCTGGTTACACTAGTGACCATATCCCCCGTGCATCCCGCAAAGGCGGAGGTGTTAACATTTACGATTGCAAATTTCAATTTACAAGAACAAAACAAAAAAGACCTCTTTTGAGCTTCTAGTCATGAAATCTCTGCAGCCTACTCAATCACTTTTTATAGCTACTGTTTACAGGCCTCCTGGGCCATATACAGCGTTCCTCACTGAGTTCCCTGAATTCCTATCGGACCTTGTAGTCATAGCAGATAATATTCTCATGGAAAAGTCCACAGACCCACTCCAAAAGGCTTTCAGAGCCATCATCAACTCAGTGGGTTTTGTCCAACATGTCTCCGGAAAAAGCTGTTGCGCAGCAACTCACTGCCTTCCTGAAGACAAACAATGTATACGAAACACTTCAGTCTGGTTTTAGACCCCATCATAGCACTGAGACTGCACTTGTGAAGGTGGTAAATTACCTTTAAAAAATAGCATCAGACCGAGGCTCTGCATCTGTCCTCGTGCTCCTAGACCTTAGTGCTGCTTTTGATACCATCGATCACCACATTCTTTTGGAGAGATTGGAAACCCAAATTGGTCTACACAGACAAGTTCTGGCCTGGTTTAGATCTTATCTGTCAGAAAGACATAAGTTTGTCTCTGAATGGTTTGTCCTCTGACAAATCAACTATAAATGTCGGTGTTCCTCAAGGCTCTGTTTTGGGACCACTATTGTTTTCACTATACATTTTACCTCTTGGGGATGTTATCCGAAAACACAATGTTAATTATCACTGCTATGCGGATGACACACAGCTGTACATTTCAATGAAACATGGTGAAGCCCCAAAATTGCCCTCGCTAGAAGCATTTGTTTCAGACATAAGGAATTGGATGGCTGCAAACTTTCTACTTTTAAACTCGGACAAAACAGAGATGCTTGTTCTAGGTCCCAAGAAACAAAGATCTTCTGTTGAATCCGACAATTAATATTGATGGTTGTACAGTCGTCTCAAATAAAACTGTGAAGGACCTCTGCGTTACTCTGGACCCCGATCTCTCTTTTGACGAACATATCAAGACTGTTTCAAGGACAGCTTTTTTCCATCTACGTAACATTCCAAAAATCTGAAACTTTCTGTCCAAAAATTATGCAGAAAAATGAATCCATGCTTTTGTTACTTCTAGGTTAGACTACCGCAATGCTCTACTTTCCGGCTACCCGGATAAAGCACTAAATAAACTTCAATTAGTGCTAAATACAGCTGCTAGAATCCTGACTAGAACCAAAAAAAATGTGATCATATTACTCCAGTGCTAGCCTCCTTACACTGGCTTCCTGTTGAGGCAAGGGCTGATTTCAAAGTTTTACTGCTAACCTACAAAGCATACATGGGCTTTCTCCTACCTATCGCTCTGATTTGGTCCTGCCGTACATACCTACACGTAAGCTACGGTCACAAGACGCAGGCCTCCTAATTGTCCCTAGAGTTTCTAAGCAAACAGCTGGAGGCAGGGCTTTCTCCTATAGAGCTCCATTTTTATGGAATGGTCTGCCTACCCATGTGAGAGACGCAGACTCGGTCTCAACCTTTAAGTCTTTACTGAAGACTCATCTCTTCAGTGGGTCATATGATTGAGTGTAGTCTGGCCCAGGAGTGTGAAGGTGAACGGAAAGGCTCTGGAGCAACGAACCGCGACTTGCCCTCTCTGCCTGGCCGGTTCCCCTCTTTCCACTGGGATTCTCTGCCCCTCACCCTATTACAGGGGCTGAGTCACTGGGGCTCTCTCATGCCGTCCCTAGGAGACGTGCGTCACCTGAGTGGGTTGAGTCACTGACGTGATCTTCCTGTCTGGGTTGGCGCCCCCGGGTTGTGCCGTGGCGGAGATCTTTGTGGGCTATACTCAGCCTTGTCTCAGGATGGTAAGTTGGTGGTTGAAGATATCCCTCTAGTGGTGTGGGGGCTGTGCTTTGGCAAAGTGGGTGGGGTTATATCCTTCCTGTTTGGCCCTGCCTGGGGGTATCATCAGATGGGGCCACAGTGTCTCCTGACCCCTCCTGTCTCAGCCTCCAGTATTTATGCTGCAGTAGTTTATGTGTCGGGGGCTAGGGTCAGTTTGTTATATCTGGAGTACTTCTCCTGTCTTATCCGGTGTCCTGTGTGAATTTAAGTGTGCTCTCTAATTATCTCCTTCTCTCTTTCCTCTCTCGGAGGACCTGAGCCCTAGGTCCATGTCTCAGGACTACCTGGCATGATAACTCCTTGCTGTTCCCAGTCCACCTGGCTGTGCTGCTGGTCCAGTTTCAACTGTTCTGCCTGCGGCTATGGAATCGTGACCTGTTCACCGGACGTGCTACCTGTCCCAGACCTGCTGTTTTCAACTCTCTAGAGACAGCAGGAGCGGTAGAGATCCTCTTAATGATCGGCTATGAAAAGCCAACTGACATTTACTCCTGAGGTGCTGGCTTGCTGCACCCTTGACAACTACTGTGATTATTATTATTGGACCATGCTGGTCATTTATGAACATTTTAACATCTTGGCCATGTTCTGTTATAATCTCCACCTAGCACAGCCAGAAGAGGACTGGCCACCCCTCATAGCCTGGTTCCGCTCTAGGTTTTGGCCTTCTAGGGAGTTTTTCCTAGCCACCGTGCTTCTACAGCTGAATTGCTTGCTGTTTGGGGTTTTAGGCTGGGTTTCTATATAAATACATTTGATGTGTATAAAACCAAGCACACAGCCATGCAATCTCCATAGACAAACATTGGCAGTAGAATGGCCTTCCTGAAGAGCTCAGTGAATTTCAACGTGGCACAGTCATATGATGCCAACTTGCCAACTTTCCAAATTTATGCCCCGCTCGAGCTGCCCCTATCAACTTTAAGTTCTGTTTTTGTAAAGTGGAAACGTCTAGGAGCAACAACGGCTCAGCCGCGAAGTGGTAGGCCACACAAGCTCACAGAACGAGACTGACGAGTGCTGAAGCGCATAGCGCGTTAAAATGGTCTGTCCTCAGATGCAACACTCGCTACCGAGTTCTAAACTGCCTCTGGAAGCAACGTCAGCCCAATAACTTTGTCAGGAGCTTCATCAAATTGGTTTCCATGGGTTTCCATGGCCGAGCAGCTGCACACAAGCCTAACATCACCTTTTGCAAAGCCAGGAGTGGTGTAAAGCTCTCAGCCATTGGACTCTGGAGCAGTGGAAACATGTTCTCTGGAGTGATGAAATACGCTTGGAAGATGTTAGGACAACGCTACCTGACAAAATGCATAATGCCAACTGTAAAGTTTGGTGGATGAGAAATAATGGTTCAGGCCCCTTAGTTCCAGTGAAGGGAAATCTTAACACTACAGTATACAATGACATTCTAGACGATACTGTGCTTCCAACTTTGTGGCAACAGTTTGGGGAAGGCCCTCTCCTGTTTCAGCATGACAATGCCCCGTGCACAAAGAGAGGTCCATACAGAATTGGTTTGTCGAGATCGGTGTTGAAGAACTTGACTGGCCTGCACAAAGCCCTGACCTCAACCCCATCGAACACCTGAATTGGGATGAATTGGAACGCCGACCATGAGCCAGGCCTAATCGCCCAACATCAGTACCCAACATCACTAATGCTCTTGTGGCTGAATGGAAGCAAGTCCCTGCAGCAATGTTCCAACATCTAGTGCAAAGCCTTCCCAGAAGAGTGGAGGCTGTTATAGCAGCAATGTTCCAACATCTAGTGGAAAGCCTTCCCAGAAGAGTGGAGGCTGTTATAGTAGCAATGTTCCTACATCTAGTGGAAAGCCTTCCCAGAAGAGTGGAGGCTGTTAAAGCAGCAATGTTCCTACATCTAGTGGAAAGCCTTCCCAGAAGAGTGGAGGCTGTTATAGCAGCAAAGAGCCAACTCCATATTAATGCCCATGATTTTGGAATGAGACGTTGGACGAGCAGGTGTCCACATACTTTGGGTCATGTAGTGTGTGATATATATATATAAGTGTAGATATAGTGTGTGTGATATATATATATACACACACACTTTGACATTGCACCGTTTACACTTCGCTTTGTTGCAGACAGGCAGAATACAATGGGGTGTAAACGAGACAATAAAATATAAAAGTATAAAAGGTAATAACCAATAAGGTGCAATACTATAGACAGAAGACATGGTAATAACAGTACCAGCAGGAGTGGTGGGGGTGACAGTGGGGGAGGCAGCGGAGGTGGCAGCAGGGGTAACTGGAGTGGTGGGGGCCACGGTCGAACTGATCCGGGTGGTGGTGGAACCGGAGGAGGGGGTGACGGCCGCAGACTGACTACGGGAGCTGTGGTGGGGAGGGAAGAGGGGAGGAATTATAATGATTTGTTATGACGCGTACTGTGGTCGTAGTGTAGCTTGTATCTAGCACTCTGACCTTTGCAACATTGTTTCCATTTTGAAATGCAACATTGTTTCCATTTTGAAATGCAACATTGTTTCCATTTTGAAATGCGATCTCAACCGGCCCACAGAGAATGAAAGCGTCAGGACGAGACAGCAGTTCTGAGACAGGTGAAAGAATGCATCAAACTGTTTATGGATATACACAAAAACCATGTCAACAGAACTGGTCGAAATTTAATTTAATGCAGCTGGGTTTCCGTCTCTCCAACGTCGGTCTGACGTGATTGGTTTAGCGGTGTAGTTGGCTGGCTAGGGAGCCAAAGGAACAGCTTCTTTAGCACGGCTGTGCTGATCTAGGGTACTCTGCTCCGCCTCGACCGCAGCACAGCTGTAAAAGTCGTATCACACACTCTCCCCCCACCACCCTGCTAGGGCCTCTTACCTGGAGGATGAGGAGCTGGTAGCAGGGCCTCCACTGCCTAACAGACTGGCGAGACCTGGTCCTGCTAGGGCGCCTAGACCACCAAGTCCTCCCAGACCAGTTGGTCCAATCAGCTGCATCAGCTGTGTGTGGCTCATGTTACCCAGGAGGCTTTGCAGGCCACCCTCACCTGGGGGAATAAAAAAATAATAATTCTAAAATTTAAAAATAATTCTGACCTTAAGAGACGAAACAATTCAAATAAATTGTTATAAAAATGTTGAGTGGTCTGTGTGTGTCCTACCTCCTAGAGCAGACAGCTCGTGGCTGCTACTGCCTCCACTGCCCAGTGTTCCAGGCATGGGAGGGTTGTTCAGGTACTCATTCACCTTACGGCAATACTCCTCGTCCTTGTCCGATTTAGGCTCCTGGTGATCACAGGAATCAATAACATTAACAGTATTGTATCAAACAGTATCAAAAGTATTGGCTCTTGGTGACAAGAGAAATGGATAACATCAGAGAATGAATAAAGTATAAAAAGACCATGTGAAGTGAAGTAAAAAAAATGAAGTAAAAAAATGAAGTAAAAAAAAGTGAAGTAAAAAAATGTGAAAAAAAATAATAATAAAAAAGTTGTTCTATATCATACTTTAAAAACAGCTGATGAAACTAACACTGTAATAGTGTGAAAACATATGACCGCCGTTCTTTTCTGACAGTTGAAAATACAATCAACACTGGACCTTCTAAATCAACAGGTTTGCATAGGGTGGGAGTTTATTCCCCCCAAATCAAATCAAATTTTATTTGTCACATACACATGGTTAGCAGATGTTAATACGAGTGTAGCGAAATGCTTCTAGTTCCGACCATGCAGTATTCCATGGTGACCTCACCATACGTAAACAAAATAATAATAGGTTAACAGACCAATAACAAAGAGCGTTCCAAATCTCTCTACCAATAACAAAGAGCGTTCCAAATCTCTCTACCAATAACAAAGAGCGTTCCAAATCTCTCTACCAATAACAAAGAGCGTTCCAAATCTCTCTACCAATAACAAAGAGCGTTCCAAATCTCTCTACCAATAACAAAGAGCGTTCCAAATCTCTCTACCAATAACAAAGAGCGTTCCAAATCTCTCTACCAATAACAAAGAGGGTTCCAAATCTCTCTACCAATAACAAAGAGGGTTCCAAATCTCTCTACCAATAACAAAGAGCGTTCCAAATCTCTCTACCAATAACAAAGAGCGTTCCAAATCTCTCTACCAATAACAAAGAGGGTTGCAAATCTCTCAACCAATAACAAATAGCGTTCCAAATCTCTCAACCAATAACAGCTAGGATTCAGTTCTAGCTTGAGAAATAGTTATTTGGCTCATTTGTTATATATTTTTTGCACATTTTAATGTTAATCTATTACAGTAAGATACTGAATTGTTCCCAAGAAAACATTGAATATATATATTTTTTTAAACAGCTGCTTTGGGCCTTTAAGTGTCTAATAAAATCCCTTAATTTCCTTGACTGGTCCCAGACCCATTTATACTGTCTTGCCAAACTCCTATGGTCATTGTCACACATTTGGCAAGACAGTACCAACAGACCTGGGACCACCAGGCTAATTAATTCTCACCTTGCCTGCTATAGTTCCATGTCAAAAGAAATGGTATTATGTTAAATGTTTTGTGTAATGTTAATTCAACCCTCACCTGCATCCAGAAGAACAGCCTCTTGGATCCAGCCTTGAACTTGAGCACAAACACACGCCCAGTGGTACACTGGCTCACCTTCTTGAACTCACAGTCATCAGGGAAGATGATCAGGTCCTGGAATCAAAAACAAACAAGCAAGGATATTATAAATCTTACCGGAAACAGTCACCTTTTCTTTTTACTGGGTTAATATTGTATAAAGTCGTTAGATATTCTTCAGTTTATATACTGTTTCACTACCAGAGACATCATAGCCTGGTACAAGATTCTGTTTGTGCAGTTTTACAATCTCCATTGCTGCCATCTTTGGGCAAACCAAAATTGGGACCAGTCTAGAGACACTACGCCATCTGATTCAACTTGATCTGATTCAACATGATCTGATTCAACTTGATCTGATTCAACATGATCTGATTCAAGATTCTGTCTGATTCAACTCCATTGCTGCCATCTGATTCAACATGATCTGATTCAACTTGATCTGATTCAACATGATCTGATTCAACTTGATCTGATTCAACATGATCTGATTCAACTTGATCTGATTCAACATGATCTGATTCAACATGATCTAAATCCAGCAATCCACTCACATCATCAACATTTCCAGATCCCCGGTCCTTCCAGCAGAAGTGGATGAGGGAGTCGTCCGTCTGTTGGACGTACACACTGCCCTTACGTTTGTCCGGTGTCACTGTGCTACCCTTCATGGTCATCTTACCGGCACGAAACTCCACCAGATATTTACTGGACGAGCCCCGGGAGCCTGATACCAGGCTGGGGAATAGGGCACCTGAAGACATGATGATCCTCGGGTTGTTGACAGACACGTAGGCTTGTTGGTTTAATTCTAAAGTGGGAGGAGACAATAAAAAAATAAAATAATGTTTTCCTGACCTAGCAGACAGTAGCACGAGCATGCTTAAAAATGACTAGTGCAGTGACACGTAATTTTGAACTACTATTGAAAATGCGCTTTGTAATTACTTGGGACATTATATACTGAACAAAAATACATTAAAAACACAACAATTTCAAAAGGTTTTACTGAGTTTATATAAAAAGGAAGAAATCTCAATTGAAATGAATGAATTAGGCCCTAAATCTATGGATTTCACATGACTGGGCAGGGACACAGTCATGAGTGGGCATAGGCTTGAGAGCTAAGCCCCCAGCCATTCAGAATGAGTTCCCCCCCCCCCCCACAAAGGGGATTTATTACAGACATAATAAACTCCTCAGTTTCATCAGCTGACGGATGGCTGGTCTCAGATGATCCCGCAGGTGAAGAAGCCGGATGTGGAGGTCCTGGGCTGGCGTGGTTACACGTGGTCTGTAGTTGTGAGGCCGATTGGACGTACCTACCAAATTCTCTAAAACGACGTTTGGAGGCTGGTTATAGCAGAGAATTGAACATTACATTCTCTGTCAGCAGCTCTGGTGGATATTCCTGTAGTCAGCATGCTGATTACACCCACCCTCAAATCTTGAGACATCTGTGGCATTGAGTGGTGACACAAAACTCCAAATTTTAGAGTGGCCTTTTACTGTCCCCAGCACAAGGTGCACCTGTGTAATGATCATGCTGTTTAATCAGCTTCTTGATATGCCACACATGTGGTGGGATCTGAAGTGGCGCAGCGGTCTAAGGCAATGCATCACAGTGCTAGAGGCATCACTACAGACCCAGGTTCGATTACGGGGGAGATTTGGCCAGGGAAGGAAGTCATTGTAAAATTAGAATTTGTTCTTTACTGACTTGTCTAGTTAAATAAAATATTCAATTAAAAAAAAAAAACTCTAAACTGTCAGGTTGATGGATAATCTTGGCAACGGAGAAATGTTCACTAACAGGGATGTAAACAACTTTGTGTGCTGAATCTCAGAGGAGAAACTCCGTGCGTATGGAACATTTCAGGTATATTTTATTTCAACTCATGAAAAACACTTTACATGTTGCGTTTATTTAATTTTTGTTCTGTGTAACGAGCTAGAAAAATATTTCATTGGACAATTAAAACTGCAGTTTCAAGACGAGACAAATCAACCAAAATGTTGTTTGGCTAACTATCAATAAGAAATTGATAGGATGGATACGTATAATCTAAAACAACATTTCGCTTGTGTCTGGCTGTGTCATGATACCTGCTAGCTAGTTAGCATAAGCTAAGTAGCTAGCTAACGTTAGCTCATGACAAGGCTAAAAACTCTAAGCTGAGGACGGGACTAGTTTTTCAAAACCGTCATTCTGAAGAAAAACACATATCGATGTTCTCACAAATTTAACTGAATAATTCATCTTTTTACATTTCACATACCGTATACAATTTTTTTTAAATTGAATTACCTGAAGTTTAGCTGGCAACAAAAGTTATGTATCAGACTTCCTCGTTGCTCTTCTTCGTGGGTTTGCGTGAACTGTTCGCTTCTTCTATGGTGACTCTTTCGCAATTCTACCAGTAGAAAACGTGACCATCGCCACTCAAATAGAAATGGCAAGCACATTGGATTTCCTGTGTGGTTTTTATTTTCCTGGATCTTAAATCCAAGGATATACTGCTCAATTAAAACATGTAAAAAATGTGTTGTCCTGTGAGACTTTGTAAACAGAGATTAAAGGCTCCCAATAGTGTATAACAAAAAAAAAGTGTATCATGGAAAGTCAAATATGACTTTATCATTACAAATAAAGTGTATTACAACGAATGCCCCTTGCTTAGATAGGCATTGTCCTCGTTTGCTACACTAGTGTCAAATGTGGGTCTCGAGGCTACCAAAGACAATAGAACTCTAGGATGGTCATAGTTCTATTTAATTCTACATGTGCAATGCATGCCTCTCTGATGACCTCACAGGCGCCATCCCACTTCTGACACCAGTGTCTCATATGCACGGCAACTGGGAAGTAGTCCTCCATAGGAATGAATGGAATTCTACAGTATTTCAATTACATTTTTTCAAGGATAAAATTACATGTATTTAAATATTGTTGTCATGGGGACAGTAACAGTAGAACATTCCAGAAATTATACTTTAAGGAAAAGGTTGTATATATGTGTATGTTTAGCTCACATAATATTTCTTACACAAGCATTTTGCTACACCTGCAATAACATCTGCTATATATGTGTATGTGACCAATAACATTGTACTTGTTTTAAAAGTAAGCATGATGGTGTCTGGAATAGAATAAACATGTCAAAAAAAATGTCGACATTAATAAATAATAACATCAAAATACATTTTTACAACGGTGGAGGAGTAACAAGATGAAGGCTTCAAAACAGCGCCTCCTATTAGTCACATCTAGTGTATATATATAAATCATTGTTAGGTAAACTAGTAACAAGCCTACCTAAGCAAGACTTGTTACAAATCAATGCCAGGTTAGACCTATCAATACAGTTCCAAAATCTGATGCAGGAACGGGTTCATGTATTTCTTCATCAAAGACTAGCTTTTAGAGACGTTGAAGGATAGATCAGACATGTTATAGAAAGATATTGTAAAGTGGACTTTGGGAAAAGGGGGAAACGCTACTCAATTTTTCTCGATTACATCACTCAGGACGGATTTGCGGAAGAACAGAAAAAGGACGTGAAAAACAAAATCCCCCGTTTTGGTCGAGATCAGAAAATAATTGTGCGAACAACTTTTGTTATATCGTGAATACAATACAATTATTTTGTGATCGACAAAACGAGGGAATATTTTGATTTTATTAATATGACTTCTGTGCGAATTCCCTCATACCTCCCACTTTTCCAAACACCTGGGGTGCCTACATTTCAATTGAACCTGTGCTACATTGCGGGAACGATTTCTCCAAAAAGTTATTCTATGTACTTGAACAAAGGGTGTAATTCATTATGCCAATTTTGTTGCAAAATATATCTTAAACGGAAACAAACCGAACGAAGCAAACCCCTCCGTAGTTTAAAAAAAAAAATGTTTTAATTTTATTTACATAATGGTCGTTCAGTACAACACTGTTTCCGTTATATGTTTTCGTGATGAACGCAGCCCCCGGATGTGGGAGGGATTGACAGCCAACCAGGACCGCTTCTCGTTCAGCTAGTTTACTACGTGCTCTTTATTTAATTTGATTTTATTTATTGAGTGCTCAACCAAAGGAAGCTTGCGTTGTGTACTGTTGCTGTTTTGTTGTTGTTGTTGGTATGCGAACAAACATAGATACTTTTTTTCAAAATCGAAAGATCAACTGTGCCCAAAGTAGCTAAAACGGTAAGAAGTGCATTTGGATAGTATATTTCCTATCTCCCCCCCGGTGTGGCATCATGGTAGTATGCTTCTCCACCCGGCCTTGGATTAGAGAGCTAATGTTAGTGAATGGGTGGATGGTGTCAGCTAATCTAGTAACCACTAACCCAACATAGATGATGTGTTTCCCTTTTTGATACGGTAGCAAGAGATTATCTGCGTTACCGTTTTGTCTTCCGATCTTTATTTTATATTTTATAGACAGCTAGTGGGAGATTGCTTATAGGTTGGTTTTATAACGTTTAATTATTATTATTTTTATTTTTTTAAAGCCAATTCATCATGGCCCGGTTAACGTTAGCTGGCTAGTAAATTTACCTATATTTTTAGTTAACTATTTAACTAGATAAACATCTCAAATTTAATATCCAGCTAACATGGACCCCGGTGAGTAATTCTGGATTTGCTGTAAATGGGACCGGTGATTTTATATCTAACTACCTAGCTAGTTAACGTCAGTTGTTGTCGATGTTTGTCATAACAAATGTTTTATCTACTTTATATATATATATATATATATAACACTAAGTCATGTTAAGGTCCCCCTGATCAAAGATTCGTTATGTTCTTTAGCCAGCTAGTTAAACAAAATCGGATTTATTTTGCCTTGCTTGGACACTTTTACATGAATCTAGTTCCTGTTAGCTATTTAACTGATCAGCTGATGCCAGTACTAGCCATGTCATGCCTTTGCCATTTTAAGAAGAACAGCTCAAACGTATTGTATATTGAGTCCAGTGAGGCCAACCCACACATACAGTAAGTCTGTGGGCCAAAACAAGCCCTTTATTCCACAACACGAGTTACGGTAGGATTCTGGTCACTATAATGGAAATAAGCCACTTCTCATACAGACTGGATGCATGATTTAGTGATGTAGACAGCAACACCACATAGCATGCATATGCCTGCAATTTCCTCCAAAAACCAACACGCATTTAGCATCGTGTGCACATTTTCTGAAGGGAGTTGTTTCATTATGTTGTCATCAAAAATATAGGCATCACTGACTCTGACAATGGCTGACTGAGTGACTATAGGTCCTTCTGTAGCTCAGTTGGTAGAGCATGGCGCTTGTAACGCCAGGGTAGTGGGTTCGATTCCCGGGACCACCCATACGTAGAATGTATGCACACATGACTGTAAGTCGCTTTGGATAAAAGCGTCTGCTAAATAGCAAATATTATTATGTTATTATTATATTATTACTATAGAGGATATCATAAATCAAACGGGTGGTTCATTATTATTATTATGTCACACATCCAATCCTGCATCCGAGGCACCGAATCTCAGTGTCCCTACAGACCCTGGTTCGATTCCAGGCTGTATTACAACCGGCCGTGATCGGGAGTCCCATAGGGCGGCGCACAATTGGCCCAGCGTCGTCCTGGTTTGTGTTTGGCTGGCATAGGCTGTCATTGTAAATAAGAATTTGTTCTCAAATGACTTGCCTAGTTAAATAAAAAAATATGGCCAACCTTCATTTGAGCTCATTTGAGGGTGTGGATTAGCGGCATAACTAGCGACCTAGCTAGTGTCAACAACTTCATTGTGTGTGTGTATAGGCCTAAAACTTGTGCTATTGACAGTCTTACTGCTTCAGGCAAGCTGTGGGTGGAGCTGACCATTAACTTACAGTATTTGTTTGAATGTTGTTGACCCAACATATGTTTGAGGTGGTGGTTACCGGTGATGTAGTGGTAATAAAATTGGTGGGTAAAGTCTGATTGCCGGTCGTGGTGGAAAAAAGTAACGCTTTCTATGGGTGGGTGGGCACACTGTCCCAGGGGGTAAACTGTCCCAGAGGGGGGGGGGGCACACTGTCCCAGGGGGTAAACTGTCCCAGGGGGGGGGCAAACTGTCCCAGGGGGTAAACTGTCCCAGGGGGGGCACACTGTCCCAGGGGGTAAACTGTCCCAGAGGGGGGGGGGCACACTGTCCCAGGGGGTACACTGTCCAGAGGGGGGCACACAGGGGGTAAACTGTCCCAGAGGGGGGCACACTGTCCCAGGGGGTAAACTGTCCCAGAGGGGGGGCACACTGTCCCAGGGGGTAAACTGTCCCAGAGGGGGGGGGCACACTGTCCCAGGGGGTAAACTGTCCCAGAGGGGGACACACTGTCCCAGGGGGTAAACTGTCCCAGAGGGGGGACACACTGTCCCAGGGGGTAAACTGTCCCAGAGGGGGGGGACACACAGGGGGCTGTCCCAGGGGGGGGCACACTGTCCCAAAAAACTGTCCCAGGGGGTAAACTGGGGGGGGCACACTGTCCCAGGGGGTAAACTGTCCCAGAACTGTCCCAGGGGGGTAAACTGTCCCAGAGGGAGGGAGAGGAAAAGGTGGATAAACTGTGTTTACCCTCCATTACTGGCTAGTTTCTATCCATGGTACCAGAGAGGATGGGCCTACTTCTCCTTTCAGGCATGTCGAGAGCAGTTTAACTCGTTGATCTTTGTGTCTTGTAATCTCTGTCCCAATACATTGTTCAACTTTCACTTCCATTGTCCCTGCTCTCGCACACTCACTCTTCTCTCGCCGAATGACATTCTTCGCTAAGCTGCTGCTTCCACATGTGGAAAGGGGGCCACAATAGGGTTTGTAAATCAGCACTGTACACTGTCAACACAATGCACAGTAAGCATCCCATTGAGGAAAATACTGTGTTTCTGTCTCAAATGGTACCAGGGCCCTATGGGTAGTGCACTACTTTTGACCAGGGCCCTATGGGTAGTGCACTACTTTTGACCAGGGCCCTAAGGGTAGTGCAGTTTAACCAGGGCCTTTGTGTCTTTAGACCAGGGCCCTAAGGGTAGTGTTACTTTTGACCAGGGCCCATTGGTCCCTGCACTACTTTAGACCAGGGCCCTAAGGGTTCTCTACTTTAGACCAGGGCCCTATGGGTAGTGCACTACTTTTGACCAGGGCCCTATGGTTAGTGCACATTTGGACCAGGGCCACAAGGTAGTGCACTTTTTGACCAGGGCCCTACTGGGTAGTGCACTACAATTGCCAGGGCATCCCATGGGTAGTGCACTACTTTAGACCAGGGCCCAAAGGGTAGGGCCCTTTAGACCAGGGCCCTATGGGTAGTGCACTACTTTTGACCAGGGCCCTATGGGTAGTGCACTACTTTTGACCAGGGCCCTATGGGTAGTGCACTACTTTTGACCAGGGCCCTATGGGTAGTGCACTACTTTTGACCAGGGCCCTATGGGTAGTGCACTACTTTTGACCAGGGCCCTATGGGTAGTGCACTACTTTTGACCAGGGCCCTATGGGTAGTGCACTACTTTTGACCAGGGCCCTATAGGTAGTGCACTACTTTAGACCAGGGCCCTAGGTAGTGCACTACTTTTGACCAGGGCCCTATGGGTAGTGCACAATCTAGGGAAAAGGATGCAATTCCGTTGGCCGCTGCCCATTTAGTTAATTAATTGGATGCTTTTGCTTCAGAGGTCTATTCCAAAATGTTAAATTAGAGAGCTGAGCTGTGTGTGTGTGTGTGTGTGTGTGTGTGTGTGTGTGTGTGTGTGTGTGTGTGTGTGTGTGTGTGTGTGTGTGTGTGTGCGCAGAGGTTTCAGCAGCTGTGTTTACCTCGGAGCTTGTACCTCCTGTGTCATGTTACTTTGCTAACATTGATTGTACACAAGGCGGAAGGCCTTGGTTGTGGGACAGCTGATAGGACTGAAAGGGAAACCCATCTCCTCACCATTTAGGCTGGAGCACAGTAGGGCACGCTAGCTGCCTGGCAGTCTTGTTCATACTATTCCCTAGATACTGCATTAGTTTTGACCTGAACCCTCAGGGGGAATAGGTTGAGTCATTTGATTTCATGCGTATAGCCTCTGCAGCTGCTCTGTATATAAATGCAACATACAATTTTCCAAGATTTGACTGAGTTACAGTTTTATAAGGAAATCAGTCAATTTAAATATTTATTAGGCCCTAATTTATGGATTTTATATAACTGGGAATACAGATATGCATCTGTTGGTCACAGATACCTTTAAAATGATAGGGGGGGGTGGATCAGAAAACCAGTCAGTATCTGGTGTGACCATTTGTCTCATGCAGCACGACACATCTCCTTTGCATAGAGTTGATCAGGCTGTTGATTGGTGGCCTGTGGAATGTTGTCCTAATACTCGTCAATGGCTGTACGAAGTTGCTGGATATTGGCGGGAAATGGAACACGCTGTCGGTACACTTTGATCCAGAGCATCCCAAACATGCTCAATGGGTGACGTGTCTGGTGAGGATGCAGGCCATGGAAGAACTGGGACATTTTCAGCTTCCAGGAATTGTGTTCAGATCCTTGCGACATGGGGCCGTGCATTATCTTGCTGAAACAGGATGTGATGGCGGTGGATGAATGACACGACAATGGGCCTCAGGATCTCGTCACGGTATCTCTGTGCATTTTAAATTGCCATCGATTAAATGCAGTTGTGTTTTGTTGTCCGTAGCTTATGCTGCCTGTACCATAACCCCACCCCCACCACGAGCACACTGTTCACAACGTTGACATTTATCCCTTTACACTTGTGTGTGTATAAGGTAGTTGTTGTGAAGCTGTTGTGAAATTGTTAGGTTAGATTACTTGTTAGATAGTTATTACTGCATGGTCGGAACTAGAAGCACAAGCATTTCGCTATACACTCAGCATTAACGTCTGCTAACCATGTGTATGTGACAAATAAAATTAGATTTGATCAGCAAAACACTTGCCCACACAACGCCTGTGATCTGCCCGGTACAGTTGAAAGCGGGATTCATCTGTGAAAAGCTCACTTCTCCTGCGTGCCAGTAGTAGTCGAAGCATTTTGAAGTTAATTTACGACGCCAAACTGCAGTCCCGTCAAGACCCCGGTGAGAACGACGAGCAAGCAGACGAGATTCCCTGAGACAGTTTCTGATACTTTGTGTATAAATTATTTCATCAGTTGTCCGGGTGGCTGGTCTCAGACGATCCCGCATGTGACGAAGCCAGATGTAGATGTCCTGGGCTGGTGTGGTTAAACGTGGTCTGCGGTTGTGAGGCCGGTTAGATGTACTGCCAAATTCTCTGAAAACAACGTTTGATGCCGCTTAATGTAGAGAAATGAATACAAAATTATCTGGCAACAGCTCTGGTGGATAAAGCTACAGTCAGCATGCCAATTGCACGCTCCCTCAACTTGAGACATCTGTGGCTTTGTGTTGTGTGACACAACTGCACATTTTAGAGTGGCCTTTTATTGTCCCCAGTACAAAGTGAACCTGTTTAATGATCACGGTGGTTAATCAGCTTCTTGATATGCCACACCTGTCAGGTGGATGGATTATCTTGGCAAAAGGAGAAATACTCACTAACAGGGATGTAAACAAATTTGGTCACAAAATTTGACTGAAATACGCTTTTTTTTGTGCGTATGGAACATTTCTTCATTTTCTTTAAAAATAAAGTTTTATTATTTCAGCTCATGAAACATGGGACCATGTAGTGTTTGTATATGTTTGTTCAGTGTATTTTTGTTCAGTGTATTTTTGTTTGGGTTACGCTGTCTTGTGTGTTTATCTACATCCATTATGGAACTGAGAGGACATTGAAAGTGAATCAACTGATCTCTGTATAACTGTCTGAGACATTTAATTTTAATTAAAATTAATATTTAATAATAGCAGAACTGTCTCTTTAGGTCCAGGGATCGTAGTTCATATAGCCCACTCTTTGTTATCCTGAGTAGTGATAATTTTGGCAGCTATTTTAATTATTTGTCTTTAATATACCTTTTTAGTCTTTAGTCATATTTTAGTCATTTCATCCTGTTTTTAGTTATCAGTTGACTAAAATTGGACAAGTTTTGTTTAGTTTATCACTGACATTTTTAGTCACTGTCAAAAAAACAAAAAAAAATCTTCTATAAAACAATGAATATTTAGGCTACTGCCATTGTGGTCGTTCAGATATCCTTGTCCAACTCGGCCTACTATCCCCTAATATACCTTAGTTGGCAACGTGATATTGTGGCAGATGGTAACCAGTGCCAGCCATAATTAACCATATAATTATAAAGCCTTGGTAAGAGGGGGACCAATAGAAAGCTCTGATTTTTCTCTCCGTCATAACGGTCAATGGGGGTGAATAACAGTGGTTTCCTAGAGAAGGGGGAGAATTGGAGCTTTATGAAAATGACAGAAATATTACTGTACTCTTAATAAGTCAACAAATAGTATTTTTCCCCCCCTATATGTGTATGTACAGTATATATGTGTATGTACAGTATATATGTGTATGTACAGTATATATGTGTGATGGATGGATAGACATTATGAACAGTATGTGGATACAATGTATATGTGTAGAATACATGGATAGAATATGTAGTATATGGATAGAATATATAGTATATGAATATAGTATATGTGTAGAATACATGGATAGAATGTAGTATATGGATAGAATATATAGTATATGAATATAGTATATGTGTAGAATACATGGATAGAATATGTAGTATATGGATAGAATATATAGTATATGAATATAGTATATGTGTAGAATACATGGATAGAATGTAGTATATGGATAGAATATATAGTATATGAATATAGTATATGTGTAGAATACATGGATAGTATGTAGTATATGGATAGAATATATAGTATATGTGTAGAATACATGGATAGTATGTAGTATATGGATAGAATATGTAGTATATGTGTAGAATACATGGATAGAATATGTAGTATATGTGTAGAATACATGGATAGAATATGTAGTATATGGATAGAATATATAGTATATGAATATAGTATATGTGTAGAATACATGGATAGAATGTAGTATATGGATAGAATATATAGTATATGAATATAGTATATGTGTAGAATACATGGATAGAATATGTAGTATATGGATAGAATATATAGTATATGAATATAGTATATGTGTAGAATACATGGATAGAATGTAGTATATGGATAGAATATATAGTATATGGATAGAATATATAGTATATGGATAGAATATATAGTATATGAATATAGTATATGTGTAGAATACATGGATAGAATATATAGTATATGGATAGAATATATAGTATATGAATATAGTATATGTGTAGAATACATGGATAGAATGTAGTATATGGAGAATAGGATAGAATATATATGGATAGAATATATAGTAAATATAGTATATGTGTAGAATATATGGATAGAATATGTAGTATATGAATAGATAGTAGTATATCTGTAGTATGGATAGAATATATATGGATAGAATATATAGTATATGAATATAGTATATGTGTAGAATACATGGATAGAATATATAGTATATGGATAGAATATATAGTATATGAATATAGTATATGTGTAGAATACATGGATAGAATGTAGTATATGGATAGAATATATAGTATATGTGTAGAATACATGGATAGAATGTAGTATATGGATAGAATATATAGTATATGAATATAGTATATGTGTAGAATACATGGATAGAATGTAGTATATGGATAGAATATATAGTATATGAATATAGTATATGTGTAGAATACATGGATAGAATGTAGTATATGAATATAGTATATAGTATATGTGTAGAATACATGGATAGAATGTAGTATATGTGTAGAATACATGGTATATGAATATAGTATATGTGTAGAATACATGGATAGAATATGTAGTATATGTGTAGAATACATGGATAGTATATGTAGTATATGTGTAGAATACATGGATAGTATATGTAGTATATGTGTAGAATACATGGATAGATTATGTAGTATATGTGTAGAATACATGGATAGAATATGTAGAATACATGGATAGATTATGTAGTATATAGAATACATGGATAGATTATGTATATATGTGTAGAATACATGGATATTATGAATATAGTATATGAATATAGTATATGAATATAGTATATGTGTAGAATACATGGATAGTATATGTGTAGAATACATGGATAGATTATGTAGTATATGTGTAGAATACATGGATAGTATATGTAGTATATGTGTAGAATACATGGATAGTATATGTGTAGAATACATGGATAGATTATGTAGTATATGTGTAGAATACATGGATAGTATATGTGTAGAATACATGGATAGTATATGTGTAGAATACATGGATAGTATATGTGTAGAATACATGGATAGTATATGTGTAGAATATGGATAGTATATGTGTAGAATACATGGATAGATTATGTAGTATATGTGTAGAATACATGGATAGTATATGTGTAGAATACATGGATAGATTATGTAGTATATGTGTAGAATATATGGATAGAATATGTAGTATGTGTAGAATATGTAGTATATATGTAGAATATATGGATAGAATATGTAGTATATCTGTAGAATACATGGATAGAATAAAGGGAATATATGGATAGAATATCCATCTGTAGAATACATGGATAGAATAGGTGTACAACAATAGTTGAATAGGATGGACTTGACTAGAATATATTATATACATATGAAATGAGTAGAACCGTATGTAAACATTTACAAAAGGGACCAGCGTTCCATTACTAAAGGGACCCGTGTTCCATTACTAAAGGGACCCGTGTTCCATTACTAAAGGGACCAGTGTTCCATTACTAAAGGGACCAGTGTTCCATTACTAAAGGGACCCGTGTTCCATTACTAAAGGGACCAGTGTTCCATTACTAAAGGGACCAGTGTTCCATTACTAAAGGGACCAGTGTTCCATTACTAAAGGGACCAGTGTTCCATTACTAAAGGGACCAGTGTTCCATTACTAAAGGGACCAGTGTTCCATTACTAAAGGGACCCGTGTTCCATTACTAAAGGGACCAGTGTTCCATTACTAAAGGGACCAGTGTTCCATTACTAAAGGGACCCGTGTTCCATTACTAAAGGGACCCGTGTTCCATTACTAAAGGGACCAGTGTTCCATTACTAAAGGGACCAGTGTTCCATTACTAAAGGGACCCGTGTTCCATTACTAAAGGGACCAGTGTTCCATTACTAAAGGGACCCGTGTTCCATTACTAAAGGGACCCGTGTTCCATTACTAAAGGGACCCGTGTTCCATTACTAAAGGGACCCGTGTTCCATTACTAAAGGGACCCGTGTTCCATTACTAAAGGGACCCGTGTTCCATTACTAAAGGGGCCAGTGTTCCGCTACCAAAGGGACCCGTGTTCCGCTACCAAAGGGACCCGTGTTCCATTACTAAAGGGACCCGTGTTCCATTACTAAAGGGGCCAGTGTTCCGCTACCAAAGGGACCACCAGACATGGTGTTCCCTCCTCCCCCCCCTGTCAGATAATACTGACATGGTGTTCCCTCCTCCCCCTGTCAGATAGTACTGACATGGTGTTCCCCTCCTCCCCCCTGTCAGATAATACTGACATGGTGTTCCTCCTCCCCCTGTCAGATAATACTGACACGGTGTTCCCTCCTCCCCCTGTCAGATAGTACTGACATGGTGTTCCCTCCTCCCCCTGTCAGATAATACTGACAAGGTGTTCCCTCCTCCCCCTGTCAGATAATACTGACACGGTGTTCCCTCCTCCCCCCCCTGTCAGATAATACTGACATGGTGTTCCCTCCTCCCCCCCCTGTCAGATAATACTGACATGGTGTTTCCCCCTGTCAGATAATACTGACATGGTGTTCCCTCCTCCCCCTGTCAGATAATACTGACATGGTGTTCCCTCCTCCCCCTGTCAGATAACTGACATGGTGTTCCCTCCTCCCCCTGTCAGATAATACTGACATGGTGTTCCCTCCTCCCCCTGTCAGATAATACTGACATGGTGTTCCCTCCTCCCCCTGTCAGATAATACTGACATGGTGTTCCCTCCTCCCCCCTGTCAGATAATACTGACACGGTGTTCCCTCCTCCCCCTGTCAGATAATACTGACATGGTGTTCCCTCCTCCCCCTGTCAGATAATACTGACATGGTGTTCCCTCCTCCCCCTGTCAGATAATACTGACACGGTGTTCCCCCCTCCCCCTGTCAGATAATACTGACATGGTGTTCCCCTCCCCCCCTGTCAGATAATACTGACATGGTGTTCCCTCCTCCCCTGTCAGATAATACTGACATGGTGTTCCCTCCTCCCCCTGTCAGGTAATACTGACATGGTGTTCCCTCCTCCCCCTGTCAGATAATACTGACATGGTGTTCCCTCCTCCCCCCTGTCAGATAATACTGACATGGTGTTCCCTCCTCCCCCTGTCAGATAATACTGACATGGTGTTCCCTCCTCCCCCCTGTCAGATAATACTGACATGGTGTTCCTCCTCCCCCATGTCAGATAATACTGACATGGTGTTCCTCCTCCCCCCTGTCAGATAATACTGACATGGTGTTCCCTCCCCCATGTCAGATAATACTGACATGGTGTTCCCCCCCCCCATGTCAGATAATACTGACATGGTGTTCCCTTCCCCCATGTCAGATAATACTGACATGGTGTTCCCTCCTCCCCCTGTCAGATAATACTGACATGGTGTTCCCTCCTCCCCCCCCGGTCTGATAACTGACATGGTGTTCCCTCCTCCCCCTCCGGTCAGATAGTACTGACATGGTGTTCCCTCCTCCCCCTGTCAGATAATACTGACATGGTGTTCCCTCCTCCCCCTGTCAGATAATACTGACATGGTGTTCCCTCCTCCCCTGTCAGATAATACTGACATGGTGTTCCCTCCTCCCCCTGTCAGATAATACTGACATGGTGTTCCCTCCTCCCCCTGTCAGATAATACTGACATGGTGTTCCTCCTCCCCCTGTCAGATAATACTGACATGGTGTTCCCTCCTCCCCCTGTCAGATAATACTGACATGGTGTTCCCTCCTCCCCCTGTCAGATAATACTGACATGGTGTTCCCTCCTCCCCCTGTCAGATAATACTGACATGGTGTTCCCTCCTCCCCCCTGTCAGATAATACTGACATGGTGTTCCCTCCTCCCCCTGTCAGATAATACTGACATGGTGTTCCCCCTCCCCCCTGTCAGATATTACTGACATGGTGTTCCCTCCCCCCTGTCAGATATTACTGACATGGTGTTCCCCCCCCCTGTCAGATATTACTGACATGGTGTTCCCTCCTCCCCCTGTCAGATAATACTGACATGGTGTGTCCCCCCCCGGTCCTGACATGGTGTTCCCCCGTCAGATAACTGACATGGTGTTCCCCCCTGTCAGATATTACTGACATGGTGTTCCCTCCTCCCCCTGTCAGATAATACTGACATGGTGTGTGCCCCCCCCGGTCTGATAACTGACATGGTGTTCCTCCTCCCCCCTGTCAGATAATACTGACATGGTGTGTCCCCCCGGTCTGATAACTGACATGGTGTTCCTCCCTCCCCCTGTCAGATAATACTGACATGGTGTTCCCTCCTCCCCTGTCAGATAATACTGACATGGTGTTCCCTCCTCCCCCTGTCAGATAATACTGACATGGTGTTCCCTCCTCCCCCTGTCAGATAATACTGACATGGTGTTCCCTCCTCCCCCTGTCAGATAATACTGACATGGTGTCCCCCCCGGTCGGATAACTGACATGGTGTTCCTCCTCCCCCTGTCAGATAATACTGACATGGTGTCCCCCCGGTCTGATAACTGACATGGTGTTCCCTCCTCCCCCCCTGTCAGATAATACTGACATGGTGTTCCCTCCTCCCCCTGTCAGATAATACTGACATGGTGTTCCCTCCTCCCCCTGTCAGATAATACTGACATGGTGTTCCCTCCTCCCCCTGTCAGATAATACTGACATGGTGTTCCCTCCTCCCCCTGTCAGATAATACTGACATGGTGTTCCCTCCTCCCCCCCTGTCAGATAATACTGACATGGTGTTCCCTCCTCCCCCCCGGTCTGATAACTGACATGGTGTTCCCTCCTCCCCTGTCAGATAATACTGACATGGTGTTCCCTCCTCCCCCGGTCTGATAACTGACATGGTGTTCCTCCTCCCCCCTGTCAGATAGTACTGACATGGTGTTCCCTCCCCCCCCTGTCAGATAATACTGACATGGTGTTCCCTCCTCCCCCCTGTCAGATAATACTGACATGGTGTTCCCTCCTCCCCCCCTGTCAGATAATACTGACATGGTGTTCCCTCCTCCCCCCCCTGTCAGATAATACTGACATGGTGTTCCCTCCTCCCCCCCCTGTCAGATAATACTGACATGGTGTTCCCTCCTCCCCCTGTCAGATAATACTGACATGGTGTCCCCCCCCGGTCTGATAATACTGACATGGTGTCCCCCCAGTCTGATAACTGACATGGTGTCCCCCCCGGTCTGATAACTGACATGGTGTTCCCTCCTCCCCCCCCTGTCAGATAATACTGACATGGTGTTCCCTCCTCCCCCCCCGGTCTGATAACTGACATGGTGTTCCCTCCTCCCCCCCTGTCAGATAATACTGACATGGTGTCCCCCCCTCCCCCCTGGTCTGATAATACTGACATGGTGTCCCCCCTCTGATAACTGACATGGTGTCCCCCCCCCCGGTCTGATAACTGACATGGTGTTCCCTCCTCCCCCTGTCAGATAATACTGACATGGTGTTCCCCCCCGGTCTGATAACTGACATGGTGTTCCCTCCTCCCCCCCTGTCAGATAATACTGACATGGTGTCCCCCCCCCTGTCTGATAACTGACATGGTGGTCCCTCCTCCCCCTGTCAGATAACTGACATGGTGTTCCCTCCTCCCCCTGTCAGATAATACTGACATGGTGTCCCCCCCCTCTGATAACTGACATGGTGTTCCCTCCTCCCCCTGTCAGATAATACTGACATGGTGTTCCCCCCCATGTCAGATAATACTGACATGGTGTTCCCCCCCCGGTCTGATAACTGACATGGTGTTCCCCTGTCAGATAATACTGACATGGTGTGTGTCCCCCCGGTCTGATAACTGACATGGTGTTCCCTCCTCCCCCTGTCAGATAATACTGACATGGTGTCCCCCCGGTCTGATAATACTGACATGGTGTCCCCCCAGTCTGATAACTGACATGGTGTCCCCCCGGTCTGATAACTGACATGGTGTTCCCTCCTCCCCCTGTCAGATAATACTGACATGGTGTCCCCCCCCCCCGGTCTGATAACTGACATGGTGTTCCCTCCTCCCCCCTGTCAGATAACTGACATGGTGTTCCCTCCTCCCCCCTGTCAGATAATACTGACATGGTGTCCCCCCGGTCTGATAACTGACATGGTGTTCCTCCTCCCCCTGTCAGATAATACTGACATGGTGTCCCCCCAGTCTGATAACTGACATGGTGTCCCCCCGGTCTGATAACTGACATGGTGTTCCCTCCTCCCCCCCTGTCAGATAATACTGACATGGTGTTCCCCCGGTCTGATAACTGACATGGTGTTCCCTCCCCCCCTGTCAGATAATACTGACATGGTGTCCCCCCCCCCCCGGTCTGATAACTGACATGGTGTTCCCTCCTCCCCCTGTCAGATAACTGACATGGTGTTCCCTCCTCCCCCCCTGTCAGATAATACTGACATGGTGTCCCCCCCCCGGTCTGATAACTGACATGGTGTTCCCTCCTCCCCCCCTGTCAGATAATACTGACATGGTGTTCCCTCCCCCCCCTGACATGGTGTTCCCCCCCGGTCTGATAACTGACATGGTGTTCCCCCCCTGTCAGATAATACTGACATGGTGTGTGTGTCCCCGGTCTGATAACTGACATGGTGTTCCCTCCTCCCCCTGTCAGATAATACTGACATGGTGTCCCCCCCCCGGTCTGATAATACTGACATGGTGTGTCCCCCCGGTCTGATAACTGACATGGTGTCTCCCCGGTCTGATAACTGACATGGTGTTCCCCCCCCCCTGTCAGATAATACTGACATGGTGTGTGTCCCCCCGGTCTGATAACTGACATGGTGTTCCCTCCTCCCCCTGTCAGATAATACTGACATGGTGTCCCCCCCCCCGGTCCTGACATGGTGTTCCCTCCTCACCCCCCGATAACTGACATGGTGTTCCCTCCTCCCCCTGTCTGATAACTGACATGGTGTTCCCTCCTCCCCCCCTGTCAGATAGTACTGACATGGTGTTCCCTCCTCCCCCCCCTGTCAGATAATACTGACATGGTGTTCCCTCCCCCCTGTCAGATAATACTGACATGGTGTTCCCTCCTCCCCCTGTCAGATGATACTGACATGGTGTTCCCTCCTCCCCCCTGTCAGATAATACTGACATGGTGTTCCCTCCTCCCCTGTCAGATAATACTGACATGGTGTTCCCCTCCTCCCCCTGTCAGATAATACTGACATGGTGTTCCCTCCTCCCCCTGTCAGATAATACTGACATGGTGTTCCCTCCTCCCCCCCCTGTCAGATAATACTGACATGGTGTTCCCTCCTCCCCCTGTCAGATAATACTGACATGGTGTTCCTCCTCCCCCTGTCAGATAATACTGACATGGTGTTCCCTCCTCCCCCTGTCAGATAATACTGACATGGTGTTCCCTCCTCCCCGGTCTGATAACTGACATGGTGTTTCCCCCCTGTCAGATAATACTGACATGGTGTTCCCTCCTCCCCCTGTCAGATAATACTGACATGGTGTTCCCTCCTCCCCCTGTCAGATAATACTGACATGGTGTTCCCTCCCCCCCTGTCAGATAATACTGACATGGTGTCCCCCCCCCGGTCGGATAACTGACATGGTGTTCCCTCCTCCCCCCCTGTCAGATAATACTGACATGGTGTCCCCCCTGTCAGATAGTACTGACATGGTGTTCCCTCCTCCCCCTGTCAGATAATACTGACATGGTGTTCCCTCCTCCCCCTGTCAGATAATACTGACATGGTGTTCCCTCCCCCCTGTCAGATAATACTGACATGGTGTTCCCTCCTCCCCCTGTCAGATAATACTGACATGGTGTTCCCCCCCTGTCAGATAATACTGACATGGTGTTCCCTCCTCCCCCTGTCAGATAGTACTGACATGGTGTTCCCTCCTCCCCCTGTCAGATAATACTGACATGGTGTTCCCTCCTCCCCCTGTCAGATAATACTGACATGGTGTTCCCCTCCCTCCCCCTGTCAGATAATACTGACATGGTGTTCCCCCCCCTGTCAGATAATACTGACATGGTGTTCCCTCCTCCCCCTGTCAGATAATACTGACATGGTGTTCCCTCCTCCCCCTGTCAGATAATACTGACATGGTGTTCCCTCCTCCCCCTGTCAGATAATACTGACATGGTGTTCCCCTCCTCCCCCTGTCAGATAATACTGACATGGTGTTCCCTCCTCCCCCTGTCAGATAATACTGACATGGTGTCCCCCGGTCTGATAATACTGACATGGTGTCCCCCCCAGTCTGATAACTGACATGGTGTCCCCCGGTCTGATAACTGACATGGTGTTCCCTCCTCCCCCCTGTCAGATAATACTGACATGGTGTCCCCCCCCCGGTCTGATAACTGACATGGTGTTCCCTCCTCCCCCTGTCAGATAATACTGACATGGTGTCCCCCCCGGTCTGATAATACTGACATGGTGTCCCCCCAGTCTGATAACTGACATGGTGTCCCCCCGGTCTGATAACTGACATGGTGTTCCCTCCTCCCCCCCTGTCAGATAATACTGACATGGTGTTCCCTCCTCCCCCCCCCGGTCTGATAACTGACATGGTGTTCCCTCCTCCCCCCCCGGTCTGATAACTGACATGGTGTTCCCTCCTCCCCCTGTCAGATAACTGACATGGTGTTCCCTCCTCCCCCTGTCAGATAATACTGACATGGTGTCCCCCCCCCCTGATAACTGACATGGTGTTCCCTCCCCCATGTCAGATAATACTGACATGGTGTTACCCCCCCCGGTCTGATAACTGACATGGTGTTCCCCCCCCTGTCAGATAATACTGACATGGTGTTCCCTCCCCCTGTCAGATAATACTGACATGGTGTCCCCCGGTCTGATAACTGACATGGTGTTCCCTCCTCCCCCTGTCAGATAATACTGACATGGTGTCCCCCCCCCGTCTGATAATACTGACATGGTGACCCCCCAGTCTGATAACTGACATGGTGTCCCCCCCCGGTCTGATAACTGACATGGTGTTCCCTCCTCCCCCTGTCAGATAATACTGACATGGTGTTCCCTCCTCCCCCCGGTCTGATAACTGACATGGTGTTCCCTCCTCCCCCCCCGGTCTGATAACTGACATGGTGTTCCCTCCTCCCCCCCTGTCAGATAATACTGACATGGTGTTCCCTCCTCCCCCCCTGTCAGATAATACTGACATGGTGTCCCCCCCGGTCTGATAACTGACATGGTGTTCCCCCCCGGTCTGATAACTGACATGGTGTTCCCCCCTGTCAGATAATACTGACATGGTGTTCCCCTCCCCCCTGTCAGATAATACTGACATGGTGTGTGTACCCCCCGGTCTGATAACTGACATGGTGTTCCTCCTCCCCCTGTCAGATAATACTGACATGGTGTTCCCTCCTCCCCCGGTCTGATAACTGACATGGTGTTCCCTCCCCCGGTCTGATAACTGACATGGTGTTCCCTCCTCCCCCCTGGTCAGCCTGGCCCTGCTGCTGTTGTTTTTCCTCCCTCTTCACACCTCACAACACAGAGGTATTAATATGCTGACGATGGATGATTTGGTCCTGGCCTGGTGCTTGACATCAGCAGACATCCAAAATAGCATAACTGGTGTATTTTAACACCAATAAACCCATCTGTTTAAAAATGAATTTAGTTTATGTCAATCGAGCAAACCAGTCAACTAAAAGCAACTTTCAAAAACAATGTTTTGGTTCATTTCTACCCTGTTAGCTTGTTCGCTAGTTAGCTTGTTCGCTAACGTTAATGACAAAGCAAAAAGTTTTGGGGAATTTTTTATTTATTTTTTAAACAAAACATGTAAATATCAAATTTTACATACCCATTCGGACGCATTACTCGTTACTTTGTTTAAAGAACTTTGGCAGTGATTAGAGCCTTGAGTCTTCTTGGATATGACACTACAAGCTTGGCACACCTGTATTTGGAGAGTTTCTCCCATTTTCTTCTCAGCAGATCCTCTCAAGCTCTGTCAGGTTGGATGGGGAGCATCGCTGCACAGCTATTTTCAGGTCTCTCCAGAGATGTTCGATCAGTTTCAGGTCCAGACTCTGGCTGGGCAACTCAAGGATATTCAGAGACTTGTCCCGAAGCCACGCCTGCATTGTCTTGGCTGTGGGCTTAGGGTTGTTGTCCTGTTGGAAGGTGAACCTTCGCACCAGTCTGAGGTTCTGGGCACTCTGGGGCAGGTTTTCATCAAGGATCTCTCTGTACTTTGCTCCGTTCATGGTGCCAGGTTTTCTCCAGATGTGACGCTTGGCATTCAGACCAAAGATTTCAATCTTGGTTTCATCAGACCAGAGAATCAGTCCTTCAGGTGCCTTTTTGCAAACTCCAAACTCTATGCAAATGTTGTTAATCACAAGGCTAATATAAGTCTCAAAAGGAAGGAAAAGTGATTGTCATCTGTAGCACCATAGACTCCACTGATCAGCCAAAACAAGCTCAATAATGCCGTGCATGAACACATTCCTATTGAATATGCATTCCCCTTTACTGTGAGTAGCCCTTATGCCGTTTTGCCATTTCAAAGCAAATTATTTTTTTGATTTTAAAATGTACACATTCATGCATAGATGGCTGTCTATTCTAAATTTGTCATCAACATTTTTTTACAAATTTTATGATGCTGAATATCGGCCTAAAATTTCGGCCATCTGCCTCCTGGACCCCAAAAAAATCGGCTTGGTCATCGACCCTAAAAAAAAATCCATATCGTTCGTTTCTATAAACCGGGGCACTCAGAGCTCTGTCTATTGTTCTGTTTTACGTCTCATTAGGCAGAATGATCCGGAATGACCTCGGGGGCCTCCTTTGTCTAGCTGGGATTACATTACGGTTTCTGGGCTATTGTGGCCCCTGGGGTGGTGGATGGAGCTAAAATGGCCCCTGGGGTGGTGGATGGAGCTAAGATATGGCCCCTGGGGTGGTGGATGGAGCTAAGATATGGCCCCTGGGGTGGTGGATGGAGCTAAGATATGGCCCCTGGGGTGGTGGATGGAGCTAAGATGGCCCCTGGGGTGGTGGATGGAGCTAAGATATGGCCCCTGTGGTGGTGGATGGAGCTAAGATGACCCCTGGGGTGGTGGATGGAGCTAAGATGGCCCATGGGGTGGTGGATGGAGCTAAGATATGGCCCCTGGGGTAGTGGATGGAGCTAAGATGGCCCCTGGGGTGGTGGATGGAGCTAAGATGGCCCCTGGGGTGGTGGATGGAGCTAAGATATGGCCCCTGGGGTGGTGGATGGAGCTAAGATGGCCCCTGGGGTGGTGGATGGAGCTAAGATGGCCCCTGGGGTGGTGGATGGAGCTAAGATGGCCCCTGGGGTGGTGGATGGAGCTAAGATATGGCCCCTGGGGTGGTGGATGGAGCTAAGATGGCCCCTGGGGTGGTGGATGGAGCTAAGATATGGCCCCTGTGGGGTGGTGGATGGAGCTAAGATGACCCCTGTGGTGGTGGATGGAGCTAAGATATGGCCCCTGGGGTGGTGGATGGAGCTAAGATATGACCCCTGGGGTGGTGGATGGAGCTAAGATATGGCCCCTGGGGTGGTGGATGGAGCTAAGATGGCCCCTGGGGTGGTGGATGGAGCTAAGATGACCCCTGGGGTGGTGGATGGAGCTAAGATGGCCCCTGGGGTGGTGGATGGAGCTAAGATGGCCCCTGGGGTGGTGGATGGAGCTAAGATATGGCCCCTGGGGTGGTGGATGGAGCTAAGATATGCCCCTGGGGTGGTGGATGGAGCCTGGCCCCTGGGGTGGTGGATGGAGCTAAGCTGGCCCCTGGGGTGGTGGATGGAGCTAAGATGGCCCCTGGGGTGGTGGATGGAGCTAAGATGGCCCCTGGGGTGGTGGATGGAGCATCACAGCTGCATCTTCCATTTTTTGGTTCATGGAGATAAGCTGGCCCATGGGGTGGTGGATGGAGCTAAGATGGCCCCTGGGGTGGTGGATGGAGCTAAGGTGGCCCCTGGGGTGGTGGATGGAGCTATATGGCCCTGTGGTGGTGTATGGAGCTAAGATATGGCCCCTGGGGTGGTGGATGGAGCTAAGATATGACCCCTGGGGTGGTGGATGGAGCTACAGATTTTCAATACATGGGGTGGTGGATGGAGCTAAGATTCCCCAATGTTTTGGTGGATGGAGCTAAAATGGCCCCTGGGGTGGTGGATGGAGCTAAGAAATCCCCTGTGGTGGTGGATGGAGCTAAGCTGGCCCCTGGGGTGGTGGATGGAGCTAAGATATGGCCCCTGGGGTGGTGGATGGAGCTAAGATATGGCCCCTGGGGTGGTGGATGGAGCTAAGATATGGCCCCTGTGGTGGTGGATGGAGCTAAGATATGACCCCTGGGGTGGTGGATGGAGCTAAGATATGGCCCCTGTGGTGGTGGATGGAGCTAAGATATGGCCCCTGGGGTGGTGGATGGAGCTAAGCTGGTCCATGGGGTGGTGGATGGAGCTAAGATGGCCCCTGGGGTGGTGGATGGAGCTAAGCTGGCCCCTGGGGTGGTGGATGGAGCTAAGATATGGCCCCTGGGGTGGTGGATGGAGCTAAGCTGGCCCATGGGGTGGTGGATGGAGCTAAGATACCCCTGGGGCTGGTGGATGGAGCTAAGATATGGCCCCTTGGTGGATGGAGCTAAGATGGCCCATGGGGTGGTGGATGGAGCTGCTGGCCCATGGGGTGGTGGATGGAGCTAAGATTTATGGCCCCTGGGGTGTGGATGGAGCTTTAAGATGGCCCAGGGGTGGTGGATGAACACTGAGGCTGGCCCCTGGGGTGGTGGATGGAGTTTTTGATGGCCCCTGGGGTGGTGGATGGAGCTAAGATGGCCCCTGGGGTGGTGGATGGAGCTAAGATTGCCCCTGGGGTGGTGGATGGAGCTAAGATGATGATCATTGATCTGTGGTGGGTGAATCACAGCTGCATCTTCCATTTTTTTAAATTAAATTATAATGTGAGATAATATAGATTGGTTGATCAAGGTGACCAGACATGTTATATTGCGACTCTTGAACACGTAAAGGCAAGGTTTCCCCTGTATTTATTTAGTAGTGGCACAGTTTTTCAATACATTTTCATATTTGGAGCCAATGTTCCCTCAATGTTTTTTGTTTTTTTAAACATTGATAAAATTTCAGGTCTGCTGTGCACCAACTTGAACGTTGTGAAAAATCCTGTTCAATTTCCAGCTCCCATTTACTGTGAACACTGAGGCTGTACCTGCTTTAAGTTAGTTTTACTGTGAACACTGAGGCTGTACCTGCTTTAAGTTACAGTTTTACTGTGAACACTGAGGCTGTACCTGCTTTAAGTTAGTTTTACTGTGAACACTGAGGCTGTACCTGCTTTAAGTTACAGTTTTACTGTGAACACTGAGGCTGTATCTGCTTTAAGTTACAGTTTTACTGTGAACACTGAGGCTGTAGCTGCTTTAAGTTACAGGTTTACAGTGAACACTGAGGCTGTACCTGCTTTAAGTTACAGTTTTACTGTGAACACTGAGGCTGTACCTGCTTTAAGTTACAGTTTTACTGTGAACACTGAGGCTGTACCTGCTTTAAGTTACAGTTTTACTGTGAACACTGAGGCTGTACCTGCTTTAAGTTAGTTTTACTGTGAACACTGAGGCTGTACCTGCTTTAAGTTACAGTTTTACTGTGAACACTGAGGCTGTACCTGCTTTAAGTTAGTTTTACTGTGAACACTGAGGCTGTACCTGCTTTAAGTTAGTTTTACTGTGAACACTGAGGCTGTACCTGCTTTAAGTTACAGTTTTACTGTGAACACTGAGGCTGTACCTGCTTTAAGTTACAGTTTTACTGTGAACACTGAGGCTGTATCTGCTTTAAGTTACAGTTTTACTGTGAACACTGAGGCTGTAGCTGCTTTAAGTTACAGTTTTACTGTGAACACTGAGGCTGTACCTGCTTTAAGTTACAGTTTTACTGTGAACACTGAGGCTGTACCTGCTTTAAGTTACAGTTTTACTGTGAACACTGAGGCTGTACCTGCTTTAAGTTACAGTTTTACTGTGAACACTGAGGCTGTACCTGCTTTAAGTTAGTTTTACTGTGAACACTGAGGCTGTACCTGCTTTAGGTTACAGTTTTACTGAGGCTGAACACTGAGGCTGTACCTGCTTTATTATGTTAGTTTTACTTATTATGAGGCTGTACCTGCTTTTATGTTAGTTTTACTGTGAACACTCAGGCTGTACCTGCTTTATTATGTTACAGTTTTACTGTGAACACTGAGGCTGTACCTCTGCTAATTACAGTTTTACTGTGAACACTGAGGCTGTACCTGCTTTTAGTTAGTTTTCCTACTGTGAACACTGAGGCTGTACCTGCTTTAAGTTAGTTTTACTGTGAACACTGAGGCTGTTCCTGCTTTATGTTAGTTTTACTGTTAACACTGAGGCTGTACCTGCTTTAAGTTACAGTTTTACTGTTCCTACTGAGGCTGTACCTACCTATTATGCTACAGTTTACCTATTATGTTTTCTGTGAACACTGAGGCTGTAGCCGCTTTACCTATTACAGTTTTACTGTGAACACTGAGGCTGTAGCCTCTTTAAGTTACAGTTTTACTGTGAACACTGAGGCTGTAGCCGCTTTAATTACAGTTTTACTGTTAACACTGAGGCTGTTCCCGCTTTATGCTAGTTTTACTGTGAACACTAGAGGCTGTACCCACTTTTATGCTAACATTGGCAGTAGGCTACTATGCTAGCCTTTGATCCTAATGCTAGGCCTACCAGATGGCCTACCATTCAAAAACATTATGCTAGCCTAAATGCTCCCATTATGCTATTTTAACATTAATTAGCTGTTCTACCATTATGCTAGCCTACCTAGCTATTATGCTAGCCAATTCCTGGTGTTCAATGCTAGAACCCTACCTACTATTCCTATGAGACTCTAGCTGGGGGAAAAACATGCTAGGGCTTGACCTATTATGCTAGCCTTAATCCACTTGTCCTTCCTACCTATTATGCTAGACTGGAAATGCTGCCTTTCCTGTGATTTGATACAAGAAACCTCTTTACAAAATAAAAGGCATTATTATTCCTGTAACATTATTACAAAGAATCTGACAAATTATGCTAGCCTCTTCCTACCTATTATGCTAGCCTCTTCCTACCTATTATGCTAGCCTCTTCCTACCTATTATGCTAGCCTCTTCCTACCTATTATGCTAGCCTCTTCCTACCTATTATGCTAGCCTCTTCCTACCTATTATGCTAGCCTCTTCCTACCTATTATGCTAGCCTCTTCCTACCTATTATGCTAGCCTCTTCCTACCTATTATGCTAGCCTCTTCCTACCTATTATGCTAGCCTCTTCCTACCTATTATGCTAGCCTCTTCCTACCTATTATGCTAGCCTCTTCCTACCTATTATGCTAGCCTCTTCCTACCTATTATGCTAGCCTCTTCCTACCTATTATGCTAGCCTCTTCCTACCTATTATGCTAGCCTCTTCCTACCTATTATGCTAGCCTCTTCCTAAGCCTTTCTCAAAATACATCTCTGCCCCTTTAAGACAAAAAATATATATATTTGAACTAACTTGCTTTTCAAAGGTGTCTAGAAATGTTTTGTACTCTTGTAAGAAATGATCACTCCCCTATTGCTGACTACAAATGATCTATAACTGGGCTAATAACTCACTAACTGGGCTAATAACTCATTAACTGGGCTAATAACTCACTAACTTGCAACGGATATAAACAAAATATGCACACGTGGCTACATGCAGCTCTTGCTGTGATTCAAAACAAGAGCATCTACTTACGACCGCTCATGCTGTAAACACAGTCCAGTTCAAAGTAAATGTCACAGGTCTATATATGGCAATGGTATTTGCATATAGGCCTACTGCAGCTCTGATTTGGTTATGCCGCATTGGTCTGTGTAGACTAGTATGGGCGGAGTCATGCACAGCAGAATCCCACTCCGATGAGTCCTGCCTACGACAAAATCTCTTGCGTTGTTCGTTATGTTGCATTGAAAGTGGCTAATATTGCGTTTATTAGATCACAATTGCCACAGTAAAGGGAAATGTTGATAGTGTTAACAGGTAAAACTCCAGAACAGTGGTCACCAACCTTTTCTGAGTCAAGATCCCTTTTCTGAGTCAAGATGCAAGCCTAGATCAACCGCTCAGTTTTTTTTAATTTTTAACATGACTTGAAAAAACGTAAGCCTGTCACATTATCTACCCCCCCCAATAAAAGCCATAGTACAACCTATGTGCTGTGGTAATTTCATTGTTTACTCTGTAACCTGTTAGTTCATATGCCTCGACACCGTGATACACAGGCCTAGAGGCCGAGACAATAAGAAGACACAGTGGCAGAATCAATTCAACCACACCTTTTTTTTTTTTTTGATCACAAAACCGTAGCGCAACCTCTGTCCTGTGAAGTCCGCAAAGCATTATTGTATGTAACAGACCCGTTACATGACCTACAGCATGTTAATGTTTATGACGTGTTCGGACTACTGCCTCCACTATTCCAGTGTCATATCATCTAATCCTTCGTTTAATACAGTGACATCTCAAAAGATACCAAAAACAATGGTCATACAGTACACACTTCTTTTTTTTTGTTGCTGTCCTAGGCTACCTGGCTAAATTACTTACTCGCTAGCCTAACTTCCTTTCACGGGGCAACAATGCGCAGGGCCAGCTAGTTAACATTAATCTAGCGACATGTTGAACTTCCATCCTCAGGCCAGGGGGGTACAATGTATGAATTTATTTTACTTTATTTTTTTACATTTTTTTTTTTTAATCAATAATTTCTCGAATAAGGAGACTGGACATCATATACTGTAGTGTTAGCTCATCCAAAGGGCTTTGACTTCGGTATCTGTACAGCTGCCAACTGCTAACTTGATTTCCTTGTTTTTTTTTTCATTCTCCTCTCCGTTCCCGTTTTCTTAAATTTGATTGATGAGTTCCTAAGTTATCTTTTTGATTCAAATGTCACACGAGCTGAGGAGCAGAAGACCAGTAACTAACGTTTCGATCCGCGATGGCAAACGTGAATGGTAACAGCGCCGACTCCAGTCTAACCGTTAGTCCCATATGGTCACACAGATCTTCAGAACCTTACAGCTGCTACACTCGGCTCCAAACTGCCATCGACGTCGCTCTGGATGGTGTCCGAGCCGCTGCAATTGACGGCTTTGAACATGACCTGTGTGACTACTACATTGACAGTATAGTAGCCGTTGAGAAAACGGTCGCCTGTCTGCGCTTTTAAAAACCAAAAGCTGATTGACAAGACCGATGACCTTGGAATCCCGTTTACGCAGTTGCTGGGGTCTGGCCATCGTTCTGTCCATGAAGCTGGACAGAGCCCACCGCATTGGCCCCTTCCCCGGCGAGCAGAGATGCAGAACGGTTTCTATCGGTACCTACTATGAACAATGGCGACAGGGCTGCTTGCACACCTATTAAAACGCAGCGCTAACTGCCCGTCTGATTTCCCCAAATTTAAAGATTCCTCTCATAGCTTGATTTCTGACCCTACGGGGATCGACAAAACCTTCAAATATTTGTTTTATTCCTTCCTGTAGACGTCTGAATATCCATCAGATAAAATATGACTAGATTTTTGAGGGTGTGAACTGGAGACTCCCACAGTTGAGACTAAAACTGTTTTTAGTTTTGTAAGCTAGGCTATCCTATTTAATTTATGGGGCTTGATTTATGGATCAAGCCTCATTCTGATCTGATTCCCAATGATCAGTGTAAAAAATAAAATAAAAAATATCTACCCCCTTTTCTCCCCAATTTCGTGGTATCCAATTGTTAGTAGTTACTATCTTGTCTCATCGCTACAACTCCCGTACGGGCTCGGGAGAGACTAAGGTCGAAAGCCATGCGTCGCCCGAAACACAACCCAACCAAGCCGCACTGCTTCTTAACACAGTGCGCATCCAACCCGGAAGCCAGCCGCACCAATGTGTCGGAGGAAACACTGTCCACCTGGCAACCTTGGTTAGCGTGCACTGCACCCGGCACGCCACAGGAGTCGCTGGTGCGCGATGAGACAAGGACATCCCTACCGGCCAAAACCCTCCCTAACCCAGACGACGCTAGGCCAATTGTGCGTCACCCCACGGACCTCCCGGTCGCGGCCTGCTGCGACAGAGCCTGAGCATGAACCCAGAGTCTCTGGTGGCACAGCTAGCGCCGCGATGCAGTGCCCTAGACCACTGCGCCACCCGGGAGGCCAAATATGTCTCCTTTTGATAAAACAGGCAGTGTAAAGATGTCTCCTTTTTGATAAAACAGGAAGTGTAAAGATGCCTCCTTTTTGATAAAACAGGAAGTGTGCAGATGATAGTTTATTATGTTGCGGTTCTGAATTTGTGACGCGGATGGGGGGCCGTATGGTCTACGGTAGGCTAGAGGTCTGATGTGATAGTCTGCCTATAATTCTGTTCCTGTTCTACTCGGAGATAATCAAATTGGAAATCAGGCTGGAAAATGCAATGCAATGCATGTCTGTTAAATGTGGAACACTCGGCCCCGCGTACTCATCCAGTCAGGAGCCGCTACTGTGTTGTGGACCTGGTATAATCCTTTTAACTAAATGACACGTGCTAAAAATCTAATCAAATGTATTGGTCACATACACACCTTTTGGCAGATTGTTATTGCGGGTGTAGTGAAATGCTTACGCTGCAACAGTACAGTAGTATCTAACTAAATGCTTGTGTTCCTGGCTCCAACAGTACAGTAGTATCTAACTAAATGCTTGTGTTCCTGGCTCCAACAGTACAGTATTATCTAACTAAATGCTTGTGTTCCTGGCTCCAACAGTACAGTAATATCTAACTAAATGCTTGTGTTCCTAGCTCCAACAGTACAGTAGTATCTAACAAAATGCTTGTGTTCCTGGCTCCAACAGTACAGTAGTATCTAACTAAATGCTTGTGTTCCTGGCTCCAACAGTACAGTATTATCTAACTAAATGCTTGTGTTCCTGGCTCCAACAGTGCAGTAGTATCTAACTAAATGCTTGTGTTCCTGGCTCCAACAGTGCAGTAATATCTAACTAAATGCTGCTGTTCCTGGCTCCAACAGTGCAGTAATATCTAACTAAATGCTGGTGTTCCTAGCTCCAACAGTGCAGTAATATCTAACTAAATGCTGCTGTTCCTGGCTCCAACAGTGCAGTAATATCTAACTAAATGCTGGTGTTCCTAGCTCCAACAGTGCAGTAGTATCTAACTAAATGTTCCTAGCTCCAACAGTGCAGTAATATCTAACTAAATGCTTGTGTTCCTAGCTCCAACAGTGCAGTAGTATCTAACTAAATGTTCCTAGCTCCAACAGTGCAGTAATATCTAACTAAATGCTGGTGTTCCTGGCTCCAACAGTGCAGTAATATCTAACAATTCACCACAATACACACAAAACTAAAATAATGGAATTAAGAAATATATAAGTATTGGGATGAGCAATGTCAGAGTGGCATTGACTAAAATACAGTAGAATAGAATACAGTATATACATGTGAGATGAGTAAAGCAGTATGTAAACATTGAAGTCGCCAGTGATTCCAGGTCTATGTATATAGGGCAGCAGCCTCTTAAGGTGCAGGGTTGAGTAACCGGGTTGTTGCCGGCTAGGGATGGCTATTTAACAGTCTGATGGCCTTGAGATAGAAGCTGTTTAACAGTCTGATGGCCTTGAGATAGAAGCTATTTAACAGTCTGATGGCCTTGAGATAGAAGCTATTTAACAGTCTGATGGCCTTGAGATAGAAGCTGTTTAACAGTCTGATGGCCTTGAGATAGAAGCTGTTTAACAGTCTGATGGCCTTGAGATAGAAGCTATTTAACAGTCTGATGGCCTTGAGATAGAAGCTGTTTTTCAGTCTCTCGATCCCAGCTTTGATGCACGTGCACTGACCTCGCCTTCTGGAGGTTAGTACGCAACGGTGAGTACAGAGTGCGTTGTATACCCGTGCTTAGTGTACGGAGAGTGTGTAACAAAGGAGCCAGGGCAAACTGATCTGCTGTCATCATGTTTTAGGAGGACGTGGCCTCCCCTGTTTGACTGACACGGTTAGTTCTGAAAATCTCCCTGTTCTGTGTTAGTAGAAGACGAAGAACCTGGAGGTGGAGCGAAGGGTTGAGCCTGTGATCGTAACGCAGGACGACAGTCCGAGAACACACTGACCTGCCCCAAACACACTTAGCCGTCCATGTACAAGGACCTGTCTATATCAGACACGGTCACTGGAGCGGGATCCGAGCAGCATCGCCATGCTCTTTAGTGTCGTGGCAAGGAAACAAAACACACAGCAGATCTAACTTATTTAGGAAAACATCCCTGGTGTTGGAAACAAACATCATTATGATGTCATCCAGACATTATGATGTCATCCAGACATTATGATGTCATCCAGACATTATGACATTATGATGTCGTCCAGAGTCACATGTATTTCTTTTCCAGGTTACATACAGAAGGTTTTTAAAGGACAGGTTTTTTTCTGCCATGGAAAGATTTGCAATATTTGAGATACTGGTATTATCCCAGCCCTAACAATCAACACATACTTCCCTAAGCCTGCCATATACACACACAGCTAACCACCAACGTGTACTGACCTGCCCATAGCTAATACTAACACACAGCTAACACACAGCTAACCACCAACGTCTACTGACCTGCCCATAGCTAATACTAACACACAGCTAACCACCAACGCGTACTGACCTGCCCATAGCTAATACTAACACACAGCTAACCACCAACGTCTACTGACCTACCCATAGCTAATACTAACACACAGCTAACACACAGCTAACCACCAACGCGTACTGACCCGCCCATGCATACATAGCTAACACTAACACACAGCTAACCACCAACGTCTACTGACCTGCCCATAGCTAACACACAGCTAACCACCAACGCGTACTGACCCGCCCATGCATACATAGCTAATACTAACACACAGCTAACCACCAACGTGTACTGACCTGCCCATAGCTAATACTAACACACAGCTAACCACCAACGCGTACTGACCTGCCCATAGCTAACACACAGCTAACCACCAACGCGTACTGACCTGCCCATAGCTAACACACAGCTAACCACCAACGCGTACTGACCCGCCCATAGCTAATACTAACACACAGCTAACCACCAACGTGTACTGACCTGCCCATAGCTAATACTAACACACAGCTAACCACCAACGTGTACTGACCTGCCCATAGCTAATACTAACACACAGCTAACCACCAACGTGTACTGACCCGCCCATAGCTAATACTAACACACAGCTAACCACCAACGTGTACTGACCTGCCCATAGCTAATACTAACACACAGCTAACCACCAACGTGTACTGACCTGCCCATAGCTAATACTAACACACAGCTAACCACCAACGCGTACTGACCCGCCCATAGCTAATACACAGCTAACCACCAATGTCTACTGACCTGCCCATAGCTAATACTAACACACAGCTAACCACCAACGCGTACTGACCTGCCCATAGCTAATACACAGCTAACCACCAACGCGTACTGACCCGCCCATGCATACATAGCTAATACTAACACACAGCTAACCACCAACGCGTACTGACCTGCCCATAGCTAATACTAACACACAGCTAACCACCAACGCGTACTGACCTGCCCATAGCTAATACTAACACACAGCTAACCACCAACGCGTACTGACCTGCCCATAGCTAATACTAACACACAGCTAACCACCAACGCGTACTGACCCGCCCATGCATACATAGCTAACACTAACACACAGCTAACACACAGCTAACCACCAACGCGTACTGACCCGCCCATGCATACATAGCTAACACTAACACACAGCTAACACACAGCTAACCACCAACGCGTACTGACCCGCCCATGCATACATAGCTAACACTAACACATACTAACTGTCTGAAAGCTGTAAAACATAGAAACAGACGCCGCTGGTTAACAGGATGCCTGGTTTAATGGCATGGCTTTAGTGGCTCCATCTAGGCAGCGGAGCCTCCGCTTGGTCGGTCAGTGTATTGGAGTGTGTATCAGTGTGTTTAGGCCTAGTGAGGGTTGTTATGGCGACGTGGCGGGGTGTCGACCATCTGGTAAGGGTTTTAGTGAACAGGCCCCTACACACACACACACACACACACAGACTCCTAATGGCAGCTGTGGCAACAGGATTCTGTAACCACGGCGACTCTACTTCTATCCCTCACGGTCTCATATTTTTTTTTTTTTTTTTTTGTCCTCAACACCTGATGTATATATCACCTCCCTTTATTCTGAACATGGCATCGCTTGAAAACAGTCTAACTTGAATAGCCGCTAACCAGGCAGAATTGTCAACCCCCCCATTGGTAGCTGCTATGACTAGCTACACATGGTATGTTTCTGTACATGGGGGAGGGAGGGGGGGTAGTAGGTTAATTCACATTGACACATCAATAAGAGGCAATGGTGTAATTAAGGAAGCGGCTTTCTGCCCAGATATCACCTGAGGTGACGTGCCACACTTAAACCCCTCCCCCTTAAGCGCTATGCCCCCCCCACACACACTAGCCTTTAGTTACTGATCTAGGACCAGTTTAGGTTACCCATAGCCTAAACCCTAACCACTATGGAGGCATATAAAATAATGATCTCAGATCAGTCAGTGTCTAGGGCTCTCCACCCCTGGTTAATCCCAACAGGGCTCTCAGGAAATGATCAGATTATCCTGAACCAGCGGGCTGTCCTCCTGCTACTTGGTGGTGAGCCTGTTCTTCCTGCCTGCCTGTCGGGGTTATTTTAGTGCACAAGCCCTGTCAGAACAGGCAGGCAAAGTGAGACCGAGGCCATGAATAGCCTAAAAAAAAATACCCAGAGGGAGAGGGTCATGGAGTTTGGACTTGCTATAAAAAAAAAAGTTTTTTTTTTTAAAAGTGTGAGGAAAGGTCAACTCCTTTGTCTGTTGGCTAATAGGCTGCATGGCTTTCATGAGCTGAACCAGTCCTGTGACCCATCAGATTATACTGTCAAACAACAAGCGTACAGGCCTTCTCTAGGAGAACAGGTAGATCAGTGGGAGGCCTTCCAGGCCAGAGAAGGGAATCATGGTAGTGTGTAGAACCAGTCAGTCAGTAACGCATAGTAATGTTAGATTAGATTAGTTGGCCTGAATGAGTTCCCAGGTTCCTAAATTAACCAATGAACCAGGGGTTGGCCTCTTTCTGTGTGTGCCAATCAGTCGGTGAAGAGGAGAATAGTCTGTCTCTCCGAGCCCCACGGCGTGACACACACACACACACACACACACACACACACACACACACACACACACACACACACACACACACACACACCATGGCTCGTAGTGAGCCGGCTGGCCCTCGGTGGCTGTGAGGGGTGATCCGGCTGGCCCTCGTTGGCTGTGAGGGGTGAGCCGGCTGGCGCCGTGCCACGGATGAAGTGTGATTTCTACCAGCAGCTAGCCAGGGTTTGCCTGGGGTTTTCTCATAAGGGGGCAAAAAAATCAGTCCTCTCCTCCGTGACCCAGAAACTGATGTGGTCGAAGAGTGTCAATTCGTTAGTAGGAAGACTGTCATCCCCTCCTTTTGGCAAGGAAGCACACCCCTCTGGAATGCAGCCTTGCTCCCATCACAGAGACCGACACGCATATTTCTCTCTCACAAGGATATGTTATGTAGGCCAAATGCTATGAGGTTGTCATGGTGCATTAAGTGTGTAATCCGTGTGACTATTTTGTCTGAGATGCGGGCAGGTTTTTCCATGAAATTCGAGGATATTTGAAGGAAACAAGATCAAAGTATGATGGAAAAAGGACTCTTGCTACGGGTTCCCTTCATGTTAAAACACCTGGATTCATTATTAAAGGGACAAAGTGACATCACCCTAACTCTCATTTTAATACACCAATAGGAACCTTCTCTTGCCTAATTTAAATAAGTACCGTCTTGTAGTCAACATCGGGAGAAGGCATGTTTGCAGAGGGCCGTGGTTTATATAGCTAGATAGCTACTCTACTGGTGCCAATATTTGACTGTAGGGTGTCAGCTAATATGATTAAAAGTTGACCCTATTAATTTATGGCAAAGATACTTATGTTCCCCTTTCATCTGTGTCTGGTTGGTAGCTAGTGATTGGCTAGCTAGGTCTTCATCTGTCTGGTTGGTAGCTAGTGACTGGCTAGCTAGGTCTTCATCTGTCTGGTTGGTAGCTAGTGACTGGCTAGCTAGGTCTTCATCTGTCTGGTTGGTAGCTAGTGACTGGCTAGCTAGGTCTTCATCTGTCTGGTTGGTAGCTAGTGACTGGCTAGCTAGGTCTTCATCTGTCTGGTTGGTAGCTAGTGACTGGCTAGCTAGGTCTTCATCTGTCTGGTTGGTAGCTAGTGACTGGCTAGCTAGGTCTTCATCTGTGTCTGGTTTTAGCTAGTTACAGGTTAGCTAGGTCTTCATCTGTGTCTGGTGTTAGCGAGTGACTGGCTAGCTAGGTCTTCATGTGTCTGGTTGGTAGCTAGTGACTGGCTAGCTAGGTCTTCCTCTGTCTGGTTGGTAGCTAGTGACTGGCTAGCTAGGTCTTCATCTGTCTGGTTGGTAGCTAGTGACTGGCTAGCTAGGTCTTCATCTGTCTGGTTGGTAGCTAGTGACTGGCTAGCTAGGTCTTCATCTGTGTCTGGTTTTAGCTAGTTACAGGTTAGCTAGGTCTTCATCTGTCTGGTTGGTAGTTAGTGACTGGCTAGCTAGGTCTTCATCTGTCTGGTTTTAGTAGCTTAGTGATCTGGTCTGGTGTTAGCTGACTGGTCTTCTTCTGTCTGGTTGGTAGCTAGTGACTGGCTAGCTAGGTCTTCATCTGTCTGGTTGGTAGCTAGTGACTGTAGCTAGGTCTTCACTGGCTGGTTGGTAGCTAGTGACTGGTCTTCATCTGTGTCTGGTTTTAGCTAGTTACAGGTTAGCTAGGTCTTCATCTGTCTGGTTGGTAGTTAGTGACTGGCTAGCTAGGTCTTCATCTGTCTGGTTGGTAGCTAGTGACTGGCTAGCTAGGTCTTCATCTGTCTGGTTGGTAGCTAGTGACTGGCTAGCTAGGTCTTCATCTGTGTCTGGTTTTAGCTAGTTACAGGTTAGCTAGGTCTTCATCTGTGTCTGGTTTTAGCGAGTGACTGGCTAGCTAGGTCTTCATGTGTCTGGTTGGTAGCTAGTGACTGGCTAGCTAGGTCTTCATGTGTATGGTTGGTAGCTAGTGACTGGCTAGCTAGGTCTTCATCTGTTTGGTGTTTGCTTGTGACTGGCTAGCTAGGTCTTCATCTGTCTGGTTGGTAGCTAGTGACTGGCTAGCTAGGTCTTCATCTGTCTGGTTGGTAGCTAGTGATTGGCTAGCTAGGTCTTCATCTGTCTGGTTGGTAGCTAGTGACTGGCTAGCTAGTTCTTCATGTGTCTGGTGTTAGCTAGTGACTGGCTAGCTAGTTCTTCATCTGTCTGGTTGGTAGCTAGTGACTGGCGAGCTAGGTCTTCATCTGTCTGGTTGGTAGCTAGTGATTGGCTAGCTAGGTCTTCATCTGTCTGGTTGGTAGCTAGTGACTGGCTAGCTAGGTCTTCATCTGTCTGGTTAGTAGCTAGTGACTGGCTAGCTAGGTCTTCATCTGTGTCTGGTTGGTAGCTAGTGACTGGCTAGCTAGGTCTTCATCTGTGTCTGGTGTTAGCGAGTGATTGGCTAGCTAGGTCTTCATGTGTCTGGTTGGTAGCTAGTGATTGGCTAGCGAGGTCTTCAGGCAGGCAGCATGGAACAAAAAGGGGGAGGGTCATTCCAAACTCAACACATTTATCAGTGCCGCTGATAACCCTATCACAAGAGACATGCGAAATGTGTAGATATTTCTATTTTGTAAAGTGATCTCATTAACTAAGTTTCCATCCAATTGGCGACCAGACTTTCATGCGAATATTTAAAAAATCTGTTTATTTCCCGGCGGAGGTGTTTCAACCACACTGACTTGTTGATGATATAAATCAGTAATGACGTAGTGCAAACAATGGTACTTTTTCTCTTCAGTTTTCATGTACCGAATAAAAATATATGTTCAATAATGTTTCCATCACAAAGAGCTGTCAGTCAAGGCGAGCTCATGAATATAAGCTTCCCCGCCCACTCAGCCTGTCATTTCAAACTTCCTGGTAGTTAACCATGAGAGGAAGTACTTTTCAAAATGACTGTCCAAGACCTAAAAAAAAAAAAAGAAGTTTTATTTTAATGTTTTTGTGAAAAATCACGAGCAGTGATGTCGACTTTCTCAACTTCCTAATATTGAGCAAATGATACTCGTTGGATCTAGAGGTCTTCACGGGTCCAAAAACAAATGATACTCGTTGGATCTAGAGGTCTTCACGGGTCCAAAAACAAATGATACTCGTTGGATCTAGAGGTCTTCACGGGTCCAAAAACAAATGATACTCGTTGGATCTAGAGGTCTTCACGGGTCCAAAAACAAATGATACTCGTTGGATCTAGAGGTCTTCACGGGTCCAAAAACAAATGATACTCGTTGGATCTAGAGGTCTTCACGGGTCCAAAAACAAATGATACTCGTTGGATCTAGAGGTCTTCACGGGTCCAAAAACAATGATCTGGATACTATCTAGAGGTCTTCACGGGTCCAAAAACAAATGATACTTGGATCTAGTTGGATCTAAAAACAAATGAGGTCTTCACGGGTCCAAAAACAAATGATACTCGTTGGATCTAGAGGTCTTCACGGGTCCAAAAACAAATGATACTGTTGGATCTAGAGGTCTTCACGGGTCCAAAAACAAATGATACTCGTTGGATCTAGAAAAACAAATGTCTTCACGGGTCCAAAAACAAATGATACTCGTTGGATCTAGAGGTCTTCACGGGTCCAAAAACAAATGATACTCGTTGGATCTAGAGGTCTTCACGGGTCCAAAAACAAATGATACTCGTTGGATCTAGAGGTCTTCACGGGTCTGATACTCGAGGTCTTCACGGGTCCAAAAACAAATGATACTCGTTGGATCTAGAGGTCTTCACGGGTCCAAAAACAAATGATACTCGTTGGATCTAGAGGTCTTCACGGGTCCAAAAACAAATGATACTCGTTGGATCTAGAGGTCTTCACGGGTCCAAAAACAAATGATACTCGTTGGATCTAGAGGTCTTCACGGGTCCAAAAACAAATGATACTCGTTGGATCTAGAGGTCTTCACGGGTCCAAAAACAGATGATACTCGTTGGATCTAGAGGTCTTCACGGGTCCAAAAACAAATGATACTCGTTGGATCTAGAGGTCTTCACGGGTCCAAAAAAGGGGGGTGGCTCGCAAAACTACGGGGACGTCAAAATAATAAACTATTTACCAAATCTATACATTTTGAAATGTTGATTTACTTCTCCTCGCCATTGTCATTTATCTGATTAAGACAAGACATGAAGAAGAAAGGCTAGGACTTGTTATGTGGTCCCTGGGTCGCCAGTATACCTGGGTGGGGGGGTCCCTTGTCAAGAAAAGGTTTAGGAACCCTGGGCTATTTATTTATTTAACCAGGTAGGCCGTCTGTCTGTCTGCTAGTGTCGTCTGTCTGCTAGTGTCGTCTGTCTGTCTGCCTGCTAGTGTCGTCTGTCTGTCTGCTAGTGTCGTCTGTCTGTCTGCTAGTGTCGTCTGTCTGTCTGCTAGTGTCGTCTGTCTGTCTGCTAGTGTCGTCGGGCCAGTTGTCTGTCTGCTAGTGTGGTCTGGCCGTCTGTCTGTCTGCTAGTGTAGTCTTTCTGTCTGTCTGCTAGTGTAGCCTTTCTGTCTGTCTGCTAGTGTAGCCTTTCTGTCTGTCTGCTAGTGTAGTCTTTCTGTCTGTCTGCTAGTGTCGTCTGTCTGTCTGCTAGTGTCGTCTGTCTGTCTGCTAGTGTAGAGTCATGTTTTATTTGATCATAGATATTTCTAGAATCTCACCGTCACTGAGTTTCCCCCCCCCCCCCTCCCCCTCTCTCAGACTGGTGAGGAGTGAGTGAGTGTGAGAGACAGAAGGAGAGAGCGAGAAGGAGTGGTCGTCATGGCAGCTGAAGCGCAAAGACAGCGTTCTCTGTCTACGTCAGGAGACTCGCTCTACCTGGTCCTGGGGATCAACAAGAACGCCACACCAGAGGACATCAAGAAGTCCTACAGGTAACACTATACCAGGACATCAAGAAGTCCTACAGGTAACACTATACCAGGACAACAGGAAGTCCTACAGGTAACACTATACCAGGACAACAGGAAGTCCTACAGGTAACACTATACCAGGACAACAGGAAGTCCTACAGGTAACACTATACCAGGACAACAGGAAGTCCTACAGGTAACACTATACCAGGACAACAGGAAGTCCTACAGGTAACACTATACCAGGACAACAGGAAGTCCTACAGGTAACACTATACCAGGACAACAGGAAGTCCTACAGGTAACGCTATACCAGGACAACAGGAAGTCCTACAGGTAACGCTATACCAGGACAACATGAAGTCCTACAGGTAACACTATACCAGGACATCAAGAAGTCCTACAGGTAACGCTATACCAGGACAACAGGAAGTCCTACAGGTAACGCTATACCAGGACAACATGAAGTCCTACAGGTAACACTATACCAGGACATCAAGAAGTCCTACAGGTAACGCTATACCAGGACAACAGGAAGTCCTACAGGTAACGCTATACCAGGACAACATGAAGTCCTACAGGTAACACTATACCAGGACATCAAGAAGTCCTACAGGTAACGCTATACCAGGACAACAGGAAGTCCTACAGGTAACACTATACCAGGACAACAGGAAGTCCAACAGGTAACGCTATACCAGGACATCAAGAAGTCCTACAGGTAACACTATACCAGGACATCAAGAAGTCCTACAGGTAACACTATACCAGGACAACAGGAAGTCCTAAAGGTAACGCTATACCAGGACAACAGGAAGTCCTACAGGTAACACTATACCAGGACAACAGGAAGTCCTACAGGTAACGCTATAGGCACGCTACACCACATATTACAGGTCACCGTGTTACGACACAGCGCCGCTAGCCACACCAGAGGACAACAGGAAGTCCTATAGGCACGCTACACAGCGCCACAGGACACAACCAAGAGACTTTAAAAATGTTAAACACAGTCCACTGTGAGACAAGATCCACTAGAGGTCAACAGAGAGCTGGTGTGCTGCTGTTGCTGAACGACACTGAGTGTACTAAACATTAGGAACACCTGGTCTTTCCATGACATAGACTGACCAGGTGAATCCAGATGAAAAGCTATGATCTCTTATCGATGTCACTTGTTAAATCCACTTCAATCAGTGTAGAGATGAAGGGAAGGAGACGGGTTAAAGAAGGATTTGTAAGCCTCGAGACAATTGAGACAATGATTGTGTATGTGTGCCATTCAGGGTAAATGGCTGTGGTGTAAAAATACTTAATTAAAAATACTTAAGTTGTTTTTTTTGGGGGGGGGGGTATCTATACTTTACTATTTATATTTGACTACTTTGACTTCACTACATTCCTAAAGACAATAATGTACTTTTTAGTCCATACATTTTACCTGACACCCAAAAGTACACATTACATTTTGAATTTGTGGTTTGCGTTAATTTAAGGAATTTGAAACAATTTATACTTTTACTTTTGTTACTTAAGTATATTTTTTTACCAAATACTTTTAGACTTTTACTCAAGTAGTATTTTACTGGGTGACTTTTACTCAAGTAGTATTTTACTGGGTGACTTTTACTCAAGTAGTATTTTACTGGGTGACTTTTACTCAAGTAGTATTTTACTGGGTGACTTTTACTCAAGTGACTTTTACTCAAGTAGTATTTTACTGGGTGACTTTTACTCAAGTAGTATTTTACTGGGTGACTTTTACTCAAGTAGTATTTTACTGGGTGACTTTTACTCAAGTAGTATTTTACTGGGTGACTTTTACTCAAGTAGTATTTTACTGGGTGACTTTCGCTTTTACTTGAGTAATTTTCTATTAAGGTATCTTTACTTTTACTCAAGTATGACAATTGGGTACTTTTTCCACCTCTAGTAAATGGGCAAGACAAAAGATTGAAGTGCCTTTTGAACGAGGTATGGTAGTAGGTGCCGGTTTGTGGAAAGAACTGCAACTCTGCTGAGGTTTTTCACGCTCAGTTTCCCGTGTATATGGAGAATGGTCCACCACCCAAAAGACATCCAGCCAACTTGACACAACTGTGGGAAGCATTGGAGTCAACATGGGCCAGCATCCCTGTGGAATGCTTTCAACACTTTGTAGAGTCTATGCCCCCAACGAATTTAAGCTGCTCTGAAGGCAACTCTATATTAGGAATGTGTTCCTAATGTTTTGTACACTTAGTGTATGTGATAGGGCTGAAGTGATGTCGTTACATGAGGGTTCTAGAACTATGGAATGGAATGTTTGACGCAGACACCAGTCATAAACCTCTTCCTGTTCTCTGTCCAATCAGGAAACTGGCTCTGAAGTTCCACCCAGACAAGAATCCAGACAACCCTGAGGCTGCTGATAAGTTTAAGGAAATCAATAACGCCCACGCCATCCTGAACGACTGTACCAAGAGGAACATCTATGACAAGTACGGATCCCTGGGACTCTACGTGGCCGAGCAGTTTGGAGAGGAGAACGTCAACACCTACTTTGTCCTCTCCTCCTGGTGGGCTAAGGTAAGACAACATCTCGTGTTTGGAGAGGAGAATGTCAACACCTAAAGTTTAGCGATAGATGTGTCGTTATGGAGTCCCCAGTAAATGTAGTTATAGACATATTGAGTTATGATGGAGTCCCAAGTAAATGTCACCCCTCAAGATCAATAAAATGGTCATTAGTTTGTGTGTCTCACCTCCTTCCCTCTCCCTGACGGTCTCCTTTCTCTGCAGGGCCTGTTCATCTTCTGTGGCTTGGCGACTGGCTGCTACTTCTGCTGCTGTCTGTGCTGCTGCTGTAACTGCTGCTGTGGGAAGTGTAAACCGCGGCCTCCCATGGACCAGGAACCAGAGTTCTACGTCTCCCCTGAAGACCTGGAGGCACAGATGCAGCCTGACGAGAGAGGTGAGGAGTTTAATCAATCAACCAATAGAACTAGAGGTGAGAGGTGAGAGAGCTTCATCAACCAATAGAAATAGAGGTGAGAGGTGAGGAGTGTACTCAATCAACCAATAGAACTAGAGGTGAGAGGTGACAGAGCTTCATCAACCAATAGAAATAGAGGTGAGGGGTGAGGAGTGTACTCAATCAACTAATAGAACTAGAGGTGAGAGCTTCATCAACCAATAGAACTAGAGGTGAGAGCTTCATCAACCAATAGAACTAGAGGTGAGAGCTTCATCAACCAATAGAACTAGAGGTGAGAGGTGAGGAGTGTACTCAATCAACTAATAGAACTAGAGGTGAGAGCTTCATCAACCAATAGAACTAGAGGTGAGAGAGCTTCATCAACCAATAGAAATAGAGGTGAGAGGTGAGGAGTGTACTCAATCAACTAATAGAACTAGAGGTGAGAGCTTCATCAACCAATAGAACTAGAGGTGAGAGCTTCATCAACCAATAGAACTAGAGATGGAGAGACTTACTGAGGCCGTTGTTTAAATCAAATCCTTCCTGGGTACCAATTAAGTACCCTGCTGTGATCAAAAATAACTAGAAATAGCTTCTTAGCCTCGAGCAATTTCTCAAGCAAGAATTGTGCTAGGACTGTCTGGGAGTTGTCTGAGTGAGGAAGAGTTGTTGGCACTCTCTTTTTTTGATTGATCGATCTATCGATCTATCTATCTAATTTATCGCCTGATGATGTCACCAGCCAGGCCAAATCTCCATCCCACCGAAAACAGGCTGAAATTTCAGGCCATCTTTTCAAACAGCACTTACACTAAAAGGGCATTATCATTTTCGCAGTATTATTCCAACCTCAATGTGGAAATGTGTGTATATATATATAAAACACACAGGAAAATCACATTTTTGACTGCACTAGGCCTTTAAGTGGAGTGGATTTTCACTTGGTTGAACGAAGGGAAGTGTGACAGAGGGCAGTCGATCCCAGGCAGGCAAGGCGCTGTACTTAAGAACAGATTAACTCAGCTCCATCCCCTACAACCTGGGGGGACATTCAGTTACCGCTGCCTGCCTGTCACACGTACAGTTTATTTAGATTTGTAACGTGTGTGTTGTTCCCCCAGACGTTGGTGGTGATCCCATCATGGTGCAGCCGTCCGGAACAGAGTCCACCAGGCTGACGTCAGACAGCCACTCCAGCTACCGGACCGACACCGGATACAACTAAACACCCCCCTAAACCCTACGCCCTTCAAGACTCGGTCCTGCCCGAGAGAAGGTTTCTTCTTTGGCTGCCACTTGAAATATTAGCCTGATATTATCATCAAAACCCCATTTCACTCTGACAAACACAAGCATAATTCCCACCATCACCTATATCCACCGGCTCCTCCTTCTCCTCCCCAGCCACCGTCTCCTCCCCAGCCACCGTCTCCTCCCCAGCCACCGTCTCCTCCCCAGCCACCGTCTCCTCCCCAGCCACCGTCTCCTCCCCAGCCAACGGCCTCTCCGTCTCCTCCCCAGCCTCTCCGTCTCCTCCCCAGCCACCGGCCTCTCCGTCTCCTCCCCAGCCTCTCCGTCTCCTCCCCAGCCACCGGCCTCTCCGTCTCCTCCCCGACCTCTCCGTCTCCTCCCCAGCCTCTCCGTCTCCTCCCCGACCTCTCCGTCTCCTCCCCAGCCTCTCCGTCTCCTCCCCGACCTCTCCGTCTCCTCCCCAGCCTCTCCGTCTCCTCCCCGACCTCTCCGTCTCCTCCCCAGCCTCTCAGTCTCCTCCCCAGCCTCTCAGTCTCCTCCCCAGCCTCTCAGTCTCCTCCCCAGCCACCGGCCTCTCCGTCTCCTCCCCGACCTCTCCGTCTCCTCCCCAGCCTCTCCGTCTCCTCCCCGACCTCTCCGTCTCCTCCCCAGCCTCTCCGTCTCCTCCCCGACCTCTCCGTCTCCTCCCCAGCCTCTCCGTCTCCTCCCCGACCTCTCCGTCTCCTCCCCAGCCTCTCCGTCTCCTCCCCAGCCTCTCCGTCTCCTCCCCAGCCTCTCCGTCTCCTCCCCAGCCTCTCCGTCTCCTCCCCAGCCTCTCCTTCTCCTCCCCAGCCACCGTCTCCTCCCGAGCCACCGTCTCCTCCCCAGCCACCGGCCTCTCCGTCTCCTCCCCGACCTCTCCGTCTCCTCCCCGGCCTCTCAGTCTCCTCCCCAGCCTCTCCGTCTCCTCCCGGCCTCTCCGTCTCCTCCCCGACCTCTCCGTCTCCTCCCCAGCCTCTCCGTCTCCTCCCCGACCTCTCCGTCTCCTCCCCAGCCACCGGCCTCTCCGTCTCCTCCCCGACCTCTCCGTCTCCTCCCCAGCCACCGTCTCCTCCCCAGCCACCGTCTCCTCCCCAGCCACCGTCTCCTCCCCAGCCAACGGCCTCTCCGTCTCCTCCCCAGCCTCTCCGTCTCCTCCCCAGCCTCTCCGTCTCCTCCCCAGCCTCTCCGTCTCCTCCCCAGCCACCGGCCTCTCCGTCTCCTCCCCGACCTCTCCGTCTCCTCCCCAGCCTCTCCGTCTCCTCCCCGACCTCTCTGTCTCCTCCCCAGCCTCTCCGTCTCCTCCCCGACCTCTCCGTCTCCTCCCCGACCTCTCCGTCTCCTCCCCAGCCTCTCCGTCTCCTCCCCGACCTCTCCGTCTCCTCCCCAGCCTCTCAGTCTCCTCCCCAGCCTCTCAGTCTCCTCCCCAGCCTCTCAGTCTCCTCCCCAGCCTCTCAGTCCCCTCCCTGGCCTCTCAGTCTCCTCCCCGGCCTCTCCGTCTCCTCCCCAGCCTCTCCGTCTCCTCCCCGACCTCTCCGTCTCCTCCCCGACCTCTCCGTCTCCTCCCCGACCTCTCCGTCTCCTCCCCGACCTCTCCGTCTCCTCCCCGACCTCTCCGTCTCCTCCCCAGCCTCTCCGTCTCCTCCCCGGCCTCTCCGTCTCCTCTCTATCCACCAGAGAGGGGGAGTCTTATGCCACCATGCTCTGATAGTATTTCCTGAGCTCGGACTTTAACTGGGTCATTCTCGGTGAGGTGGGGAAGAGGAGTGGAGGGCGACCTGGACATGCATTTAATGGACATGACGTCGGCTTCCACGTGTGTGTGTGTGTGTGTGTGTGTGTGTGTGTGTGTGTGTGTGTGTGTGTGTGTGTGTGTGTGTGTGTGTGTGTGTGTGTGTGTGTGTGTGTGTGTGTGTGTACACTGAACAAAAATATAAATGCAACATGATTTTTCTGAATAACAGTTCATATGAGGAAATCAGTGAATTGAAATAAATTCATTAGGCCCTAATCTATTGATTTCACATGACTGGGAATACAGATATGCATCTGTTGGTCACAGACACCTCAGGAGCTTGTCACAGTATTTCTCTACATTCAAATTGGCATCGATAAAATGCAATTGTGTTCGTTGTCCGTAAACTTATACCTGCCCCATACCATAACCCCACCGCCACCATGGGGCACTCTGTTCACAACGTTGACATCAGCAAACCACTCGCCCACACGACACCATACATGGGGTCTGCACGTTTTAGAGTGGATTTGTATTGTACCCCAGCACAAGGTGCACCTGTGTAATGATCATGCTATTTAATCAGCTTCTTGATATGCCACACCTGTCAGGTGGATGGATTATCTTGGCAAAGGAGAAATGCTCACTAACAGGGATGTAAACACATTTGTGAACAAAATTTGAGAGAAATAACCTTTTTTTTTTCTTTTTCTTTTTTGCGCATGGAAAATGTCTGGAATCTTCTATTTCAGCTCATGAAACATGGGACCAACATTTTACATGTTGCCTTTTTTTTTAAATATTTTTTTGTTAAGTATATATTGTACGAGTTTAGACTGTGTAGAGACCATAACTAACCATCGTATTTCGTTAACACTGGGTGACCTGTCCACCCATCAGTGGCTCGATCCAACTTCACTTTAACATTTTAAGAGAAGTGGTGGGCCTGATATTCTTCCTGAGTTCTGAGCCATGTTCTACCATTCAGTTTGGACCATGAGTTGACCGCTGTAGGTGTTTCGACACGGTCCTCGGGCAGCGACAAGATATCCGTGTTGCGACTTGGCCACGGTTTCGTAGGTCCACAGCTGCCATGTCTTACAGGTTATCTTATACGGGAAAAAAACACACACACAAACGCTTCAAAAGAACGTTGATTAGTTTATCGTTGTGTACTGTAGACCGTGTGAACCATTTGCCTCCCTAACCATGTACTGATAAAAGGCACATGGTATTCTGCTTATGGACTAAACACTTGCGCTGCTTACAGATTCGTGGTTTTCTTTGTTGCGTTTTTTCTAGGATTTTTGTTCGTAGTTTCCATAAGACTAGTGAAATATGAGAAGCATGTGACTAGATAGAAAGGGAGCAGGAGACCACACTATGAAAAATGTGTGTGTTTTAATGAAGGGTAAACTCTGATTACACCTAGACCTACCCAGACTGTTACCGTGGATACGGTATAGCAGGGTTCTGACACTGATTACACCTAGACCTAGCTAGACTGTTACCGTGGATACGGTATAGCAGGGTTCTGACACTGATTACACCTAGACCTAGCTAGACTGTTACCGTGGATACGGTATAGCAGGGTTCTGACACTGATTACACCTAGACCTAGCTGGACTGTTACCGTGGATATGGTATAGCAGGGTTTTGACACTGATTACACCTAGACCTAGCTGGACTGTTACCGTGGATATGGTATAGCAGGGTTCTGACACTGATTACACCTAGACCTAGCTGGACTGTTACCGTGGATACGGTATAGCAGGGTTCTGACACTGATTACACCTAGACCTAGCTGGACTGTTACCGTGGATATGGTATAGCAGGGTTTTGACACTGATTAGACCTAGCTGGACTGTTACCGTGGATACGGTATAGCAGCGTTTTGACACTGATTAGACCTAGCTGGACTGTTACCGTGGATATGGTATAGCAGGGTTTTGACACTGATTAGACCTAGCTAGACTGTTACCGTGGATATGGTATAGCAGGGTTTTGACACTGATTAGACCTAGCTGGACTGTTACCGTGGTTTTAGATTTGTCTTTGAGGAAGTAATGTGAACCGTATTGGTTTAGATTTTATTAAGTTGTGTATATTTGAGTTTTGAAGAAAAAAAAAATGTAGATTTCTTTTCTCTTTTTTTTTTCTCTCTACAATAGATTGTTTTGTTTCTTATTTATGTCGTCAAAATAGAGAATAACATTCTATATATCCAAAGTGGTGGTTATGCCTGTTGGCTATATCTCTGTATTTAGTCCGACTGAATATGAGAGTATGGCTGTATCTCCCTATGTAGGGCACACTTTAAAAAACACGTTTTTTAACCAGAGCCCTACTCATGGGACCTGGTCTAAAGTAGTGCACTAGATAGGGAATAGGGTTCTATAGGGTCCTGGTCTAAAGTAGTGCACTATATAGGGAATAGGGTTCTATAGGGTCCTGGTCTAAAGTAGTGCACTGTATAGGGAATAGGGTGCCATTTGGGATTCATCCTAAAAGACCAGTTTACTACAATGAAGCAGCAGCTGCATCATCAGGTTCTAGGTGTTCCAACACCCTCAGTAGTCACGCCGACTCGCTAGCCAATCATCTTTGAGCAGCATGTGTGATGTAATGCGTTGATGAATCTCATTTGTGTTTTTAGATGTTATATATATTGGTGTTAGATTTTGTTTTACCTCATGTTAGCAGGCTGTGTTATACTCAAGACTTTTCAATGTCAATCCAAAATTTTTATCCACTTGTCATTTTGTCCTAACCTGAGTGCCAGTCCGTTTGTGCTATCATACCAACTCCTTGTCACTCATTGGCACTCGGCTTGAAAAGGACATTTAATGGGGTTGGCAAGAGCACAAACAGGTCTGGGACCAGCCTCCAATTTGTTGAGCTCCATGTGTAAGAAAGAGTAAAAATCCGTCCGAGAGCATCTTCCTTTATATTCCTTTTCTTTTCTTTCTTTAGAAGGTTCAATTATCAAGTCAACATTTTTTAATTGGTTGTAGTTAATTGGCCTGCCCCACTACTTACTCATTTTTAATTGGTTGTAGTTAATTGGCCTGCCCCACTACTTACTCATTTTTAATTGGTTGTAGTTAATTGGCCTGCCCCACTACTTACTCATTTTTAATTGGTTGTAGTTAATTGGCCTGCCCCACTACTTACTCATTTTTAATTGGTTGTAGTTAATTGGCCTGCCCCACTACTTACTCATTTTGATTTGATTTGATTCTATTATCAGAATATCTGTTAACATGAAGACATTGACAAATGAAAATTACATTTCTGTTACCAAACAAATCCTTGCTGTGGTTTCTTTCACTTTTGAGGTGTTGAAATACATGCAACTTGTCGGAGAGAAAGTTTGCTAAAGAAACAACATTGTGTTAAACTGTTTAAAACAACAACAACAACAACAACAACAAGAAATGTTGGTGCAAATATATAGTGGTAAGAATAATAATGAAGCATTGTTTTATTTTGTATCTTTTTTTTAAATAAATGAATATATATATATATATATATATATATATATATATATATATATATATATATATATATATATATATATATACATATATATATAGCTTAAATGGTATGTAAACTAGGTGTGTGGTCATTTGAATGAATGGTTGAGTTCTCCTGTAAATACAGTGGAAGTGAATAGAAGATAGGATGTATGGTCATCTACTGTCTGAAAGAGAAGACGGGGGTGTCATTTATCTGCTGTTTGTTGTAAAATAAATGTTTCTGATGCTGAAACAAGTCTCATTTGTGGCTCCTTTTTTTTTTTTTTTTTTAGAAAGTAAATTACGTCTACGCATTCTGTATTGTAAACTCAACAACAACGAAAAAGAGACGTCCTCTCACTGTCAACTGCGTTTTTTTTTTTTTCTCAGTAAACTTAACATGTGTAAATATTTGTATGAACATAACAAGATTCAACAACTGAGACATAAACTGAACAAGTTCCAACATGTGACTAACAGAAATGGAATAATGTGTCCTGAACAAAGAGGGGGGGTCAAAATAAAAAGTAACAGTCAGTATCTGGTGTGGCCACCAGCTGCATTAAGTACTGCAGTGCATCTTCTCCTCATGGACTGTACCAGATTTGCCAGTTCTTGCTGTGAGATGTTACCCCACTCTTCCACCAAGGCACCTGCATGTTCCCGGACATTTCTGGGGGGAATGGCCCTAGCCCTCACCCTCCGATCCAACAGGTCCCAGACGTGCTCAATGGGATTGAGATCCGGGCTCTTCGCTGGCCATGGCAGAACACTGACATTCCTGTCTAGCAGGAAATCACACACAGAATGAGCAGTATGGCTGGTGGCATTGTCATGCTGGAGGGTCATGTCAGGATGAGCCTGCAGGAAGGGTACCACATGAGGGAGGAGGATGTCTTCCCTGTAACGCACAGCATTGAGATTGCCTGCAATATAATATATAATAATAATAATAATATATGCCATTTAGCTGACGCTTTTATCCAAAGCGACTTACAGTCATGTGTGCATACATTCTACGTATGGGTGGTCCCGGGAATCGAACCCACTACCCTGGCGTTACAAGCGCCATGCTCTACCAACTGAGCCACAGAAGGACCACAATGACAACAAGCTCAGTCCGGTGATGCTGTGACACACGGCCCCAGACCCTCCACCTCCAAATCGATCCCGCTCCAGAGTACAGGCCTCGGTGTAACGCTCATTCCTTCGACGATAAACGCGAATCCGACCATCACCCCTGGTGAGACAAAACGGCAACTCGTCAGGGAAGAACACTTTTTGTCAGTCCTGTCTGGTCCTGCAATGGTGGGTTTGTGCCCAAAGGCGATGTTGCAAGTAGGGTCTGGTGAGGACCTGCCTTACAACACTCCTACAAGCCCTCAGTCCAGCCTATTGCGGACAGTCTGAGCACTGATGGAGGGATTGTGCATTCCTGGTGTAACTCGGGCAGTTGTTGTTGCCATCCTGTACCTGTCCCGCGAGTGTGATGTTCGGATATACCGATCCTGTGCAGGTCTTGTTACACGTGGTCTGCCACTGTGAAGAAACGATCAGCTGTCCGTCCTGTCTCGCTGTCTTAGGCGTCTCACAGTACGGACCTTGCGATTTATTGCCCTGGCCACATCTGCTCCAGCTGCTGTTTCCTGAAGCATCGACCACTGTCAGTTTGTTTTATAGAAACGCCATGCATCGACCACTGTCAGTTTGTTTTATAGAAACGCCATGCATCGACCACTGTCAGTTTGTTTTATAGAAACGCCATGCATCGACCACTGTCAGTTTGTTTTATAGAAACGCCATGCATCGACCACTGTCAGTTTGTTTTATAGAAACGCCATGCATCGACCACTGTCAGTTTGTTTTATAGAAACGCCATGCATCGACCACTGTCAGTTTGTTTTATAGAAACGCCATGCATCGACCACTGTCAGTTTGTTTTATAGAAACGCCATGCATCGACCACTGTCAGTTTGTTTTATAGAAACGCCATGCATCGACCACTGTCAGTTTGTTTTATAGAAACGCCATGCATCGACCACTGTCAGTTTGTTTTATAGAAACGCCATGCATCGACCACTGTCAGTTTGTTTTATAGAAACGCCATGCATCGACCACTGTCAGTTTGTTTTATAGAAACGCCATGCATCGACCACTGTCAGTTTGTTTTATAGAAACGCCATGCATCGACCACTGTCAGTTTACTGCAAAAGTAGGTGATGTCACTATTCTGAGATCTCTGAGTTATTCTAGGTGTATATCTATCTAAAGAGTTATCGGGTGTTTCATTGAAGTCTCCAGCTATTATAAGCTATGAATTTGTATACTTGTTTCGCAGCTCAGTCCAGTTTATCAGCGAGATCCAAAAATAAAGTCCTATTTGAGGTGTGAGAATTGTACCCATACACATTGCATATAATAAAACAAGCAGTATCTAGTTTTGAGATCAATTTAACCAATCTTCCATCTTTGGACACACAACACTCTGAAATAGCACCTCTAAACGTATGAAGAAATATATAGTATTAGCTGAGTGGTTCGATCCATGACTACAATAAACAGTGACTTCCAAAAACTAGAATCTGGTTCGCAAGGAGTGAGTCTCCTGGAGTAGAATGACATTTTCATTTGAGTGTTTACAAAATAAAGAAGTGATTTTATTTGAATGATGTCTTGTAATCCCCTGGCCTTTAGAGATGCAACATTAAATGCATTTAATTCAAAACTTAAACATAATCTGACAATAAAAAATGTTGTTTTAAATAAGAAAACATAAACAGTGCAGTGAATAACTGGTTAACTAGTTGACCTGGTAAGCTCGGTAGTGAATAACTGGTTAACTAGTTGAACTGGTAAGCTCGGTAGTGAATAACTGGTTAACTAGTTGAACTGGTAAGCTCTGTAGTGAATAACTGGTTAACTAGTTGAACTGGTAAGCTCGGTAGGGAATAACTGGTTAACTAGTTGAACTGGTAAGCTCGGTAGTGAATAACTGGTTAACTAGTTGACCTGGTAAGATCGGTAGTGAATAACTGGTTAACTAGTTGAACTGGTAAGCTCGGTAGTGAATAACTGGTTAACTAGTTGACCTGGTAAGCTCGGTAGTGAATAACTGGTTAACTAGTTGAACTGGTAAGCCCGTTAGTGAATAACTGGTTAACTAGTTGAACTGGTAAGCTCGGTAGTGAATAACTGGTTAACTAGTTGAACTGGTAAGCTCGGTAGTGAATAACTGGTTAACTAGTTGAACTGGTAAGCTCGGTAGTGAATAACTGGTTAACTAGTTGAACTGGTAAGCTCGGTAGTGAATAACTGGTTAACTAGTTGAACTGGTAAGCTCGGTAGTGAATAACTGGTTAACTAGTTGAACTGGTAAGCTCGGTAGTGAATAACTGGTTAACTAGTTGACCTGGTAAGCTCGGTAGTGAATAACTGGTTAACTAGTTGACCTGGTAAGCCCGGTAGTGAATAACTGGTTAACTAGTTGAACTGGTAAGCCCGGTAGTGAATAACTGGTTAACTAGTTGAACTGGTAAACTCTGTAGCTAGTAAGGAAACCTGAGTTTAGAGAAGGAACTGTACCGCCCTCAACCGAGGTAGTTGTGTTGTGATCAAAATGATGAGCCTGTTTTCAGATTTACCTGATGATATAAAATAGGTCTTGATGTAATAATGACAATCGACTTATTACTCAAGAATAACTTGGCTTGGAAAGAATTGTAGATACATGTCACTGTAGGTACGGTATATACCTGAGCACACAGTATTTTCAAGTCTTTCAGAGCTCTCTGTCTCTCTGTCTCTCTGTCTCTCTCTCTCTCTCTCTCTCTCTGTGTGTCGGCTGTAAAATCGGGGCAGGAGAGACGCTTTGACAACGCCATCCACTGACGCCGGAAAAGGCACATGCTGGAAGTTCATCATCGAGCAAAAATGTATGAAAAATAAAATAAAAAAATAGGCAATTTTTAAAAATATTTTTTAAGTCTTAATTTATGGTAAGATACAGGGTTTTTACTGTTAAGCTTAAAATAAGATAGCGAAGTAGAAATAGGCGGGGTTTGTGACTGGTATCTAACACTTTTCACGCCACTTTCGATACAGAAGTGACTTTTTCGTAGCAGGTGAGGAGACTGATGTTAAGGTTAGCGAAAATGCTCTTAAAATCATGAAAATCACTTCTCATCGAAATGGCGTGAAAAGAGTGTGTCCATTTATTGGTGTGAGTAGGTAGTATTTAGGGTGTATTCATTACGCAGATTCTACATAAACCGTTTCCTCTAAACGGATAAAAACGTTTTTGCAACGAAAATAAGAGTTTCTATTGGACACATTCAGATAGATCCCGTTCTTATTATAGCGGTAGGGCCCGTCCCCGTTTGGTTCTTAAACGGTAAACGGTTTCCGGTGCGAGACGTAATGAATACACCCCTTGTTCAGTGTACGTCTCCCTCGACGTGTTTTGTTATTGTGGAATCCTGTCAAACACACGGAGAGGCTCAAAGGTTTCAATTGATTGAGTGGACGGCGCTGTGCTTAGCCACCTTTTAAAATTATATATAATCTAACTTACATATTTATTTTTGTTTGTTGCTATAAAGCTCCCCCCCAAAAAAAACTCCGCTCAATTCGACGCCATGGACGTTGGTCAAGGTAACGTTTATTACTGACATGTAAATTGTTGTTGAATATGAGACATGTTTGGCCTAACGTTGGTTGATATATGTGTTTGTGATGGTGCACACTGTAGCTATGAATGCAACTTGGGGCCCGACGCAGCAACACAGCCGTTCTGGAAAATGGGGGACCGGAGAGAGACGTGTTACTATGATGACATTTCTTTTGTTGAAACCTTTTTCAATTAACACGGTTTACTCCTTTTTTTTTTTAGATATTGTTTTTTAAAATATTTTTTTATCTTACAAAAAAATTAATTAACGATATTTGTGCTTTTTAATAGCGTATATATATATTTTTTTGTATACAAAGGCTAGTTAGCTAGTACGCTATTTAGCTCTCACAAGCTAACGTTAGCTGGTAAGGCACGGTGCTACTTGGGATCCTTGGGACGTCCCCACAATAACAACTAGTCCAGGGGTGTCAATCTCATTCCATGGAGGGCCCTGTGTAGTAGGCATGTCCCCTCCCCCCTTTCAATTAAGACCTAGACAACCAGATGAGGGGACTTCTTTTAATTAGTGACCTTTTTTAAATGAATTAATCAAGTAGAAGGGATGACCGAAAACCCCGCAGACACTTGGACCCTCTGTGGAATGAGTTTGCCCGTCCCCTATAATAACCCTTTGTGTTTACCATTTAGACATGTAAACTTCAAGCGACGTAACGTTGACACCCGTTGGGACGTCCCAATGAGCCAAGGTTGCAGGGACCAGCCAAGAACTCACCCAGGTAGCTTATTAGTCTGCCAGCTCAAGTTTAGTTGACAGTGACGCATCTACTAGTGATTGGCAGTCCGCGAACGCTAAGGTATTTTTAAACAACTCTTTTTACTGACTCGATATGTTTTTCTTTACTATTTTTATGAACTTCACTGAGGAGAATGTTCCTCCCATTCCTCCACTCACATTAACCTATTAAAAACAGTACTGGACCAATTAGATATTTTTTTTTAAATTTAACTAGGCAAGTCGGTTAAGAACTAATTCTGATTTACAATGACGGCCTACCGGGGAACAGTGGGGTTCACTTCTGTGATCAGGAGAAGAACGACACATTTTTTAAAACCTCATCAGCTCGGGGATTCAATCCACCAACCTTTCGGTTCCTGGACCAACGCTCTAACCACTCGAACCACTAGGCTACCTGCTGCCCCATAGGCTATAGGCCCAATACATTATCACTGCATGTTGGCTGTGCTTGAATTGCCCTGCCAATGCTATTCTTCTCAGACCATATAGAAATTATATTTCAACGTGTTAGGTACGTGATCACACGGGTAATAGAACGAGTTATATCAAAATGTGGCTTTTTAAAAATGTTTACTGGACTGATGACCTGCACCTGATGATCAGGCTTAGAGGAGGGAGTAACGGAGAGGCTGTTCCGTTCTCCCTCCCTCCCCTCCGCTGAGAAAATGGAACAATGTCTTCCCAGTTGATGGTGAAACTCAAGTCGCACTGCATTGTTTTCTGCCTGATGCACCAATTCATGTGGTTAATTGGAGACGCACTGCTAATAATAATAACAATGCAAGCTAATCCAAAAACACTTTGCTATATATATATATGAGATAGATAGCATTCATTCATTCATTGCAGCTGCAGTGCTGTTCGTAGCACATTTTATGGCTTAGAAAAGTGTTTTCTAATGTGTTGACAGTTCAACTTACTCAAATACAGCAGCTCTTTGCTTTCTTTGTTGATTTTTTTTAAATCTCACAGTATCAACTTTCCTGTGTGCTCAAGGTTTCTTTTTTTTACAGTCCTATGGCTCGAAGGTAACTCTGCAGACACTGTGATCTGAGCTATCTGATTGGCCTTGTGGTCGGCTTGTAGGTGCACTTGATTTGCTCTCTGGACCTGCCATGTAGGCAGAGTTCTACCATCAGACACGTGAAATTTGTTCAAAATGGGAACGCTTTGCCTTCCCGGCGCTAGGGCTGCTGAATCAAGTGCACCTAAAGCCATCAGCGCTAGGGCTGCTGAATCAAGTGCACCTAAAGCGATCAGCGCTAGGGCTGCTGAATCAAGTGCACCTAAAGCCATCAGCACTAGGGCTGCTGAATCAAGTGCACCTAAAGCCATCAGCACTAGGGCTGCTGAATCAAGTGCACCTAAAGCCATCAGCACTAGGGCTGCTGAATCAAGTGCACCTAAAGCCATCAGCACTAGGGCTGCTGAATCAAGTGCACCTAAAGCCATCAGCGCTAGGGCTGCTGAATCAAGTGCACCTAAAGCCATCAGCACTAGGGCTGCTGAATCAAGTGCACCTAAAGCGATCAGCGCTAGGGCTGCTGAATCAAGTGCACCTAAAGCGATCAGCGCTAGGGCTGCTGAATCAAGTGCACCTAAAGCCATCAGCACTAGGGCTGCTGAATCAAGTGCACCTAAAGCCATCAGCACAAAAATAGGAATGCAAGGCTTATCATTGTTTATAGAAATGTTTGGTGATCGACTAGGAATGCCTTGGGAGGTCGACCGCGATCGGCTGGTTGGTGACCACGGAGTTAGAGTTTAATGGCTGTGATGGGAGAACTGAGGATGGATCAACAACATTGTAGTTACTCCACAATACTAACCTAATTGACTTAGTGAAAAGAAGGAAGCCTGTACAGAATAAAAATATTCCAAAACATGCATCCTGTTTGCAACAAGTCACTAAAGTAAAACTGCAAAAAAATTGACTAAGCAATTAACTTGTTCTCCTGAACACAGTGTTATGGGGCAAATACAACATATTACTGAGTACCCCTCTCCATATTTTCAAGCATAGTGGTGGCTGCAGCATGTTATGGGTATGCTTGTAATTGTTAAGGACTGGGGAGTTTATGGATACAAACATTTTTTTAATGAAGCAAACCACAGGCAAAATCCTAGAGTAAAACCTGGTTGTCTGCTTTCCACCAGACTCTGGGAGACAAATTGACATTTCAGCAGGAAAATAACCTAAAACAGAAGACCAAATGTACACTGGAGTTGGTTACCAAGACAACGTTGAGTGTTCCCGAGTGGCCTAGTTATAGATTCGGACTTAAATTGGCTTGAAAAGCTACGACAAGACTTGGAAAAGGGCTGTTTAGCAATGATCAACATCTTTTTGACAGAGCTTGAGGAATAAATGTTTTTTTTTTTTTTTTTTAAGAGCAATGTGCAAATATTGTACAATCCCAGTGTGCAACTCTCTTACAGACAGAAGGACTCTGTTGTAATCGCTGCCTACGGGCGTTCTAACAACATGTATTGACTCAGGGGTGGGAAATACTTATGTAAATTAGATTTCTGTATTTAATTTACAAAAAATGTTGCTGCAATTTCTAACGTGTGTGTGTGTGTGTGTGTGTGTGTGTGTGTGTGTGTGTGTGTGTGGCAACAACAAAAACATATTTTAATCCATTTAGAATTTGGGCTGTCCCAAAAATGTGGAGTAAGTCGAGGGGCAGGAATACGTTCTGAAGGCACACTGTAGCTAGCTACCTGAGAAATGTGCAGTTGTGCTGTGAATTCTAGCAGCCACCGTCCTTATGAATATGTATGATGTAATCATCGTGCCGGCCAATCAAGATGCCAACTGAGCTCAACCTGCCGAAGACAGACAAACGATAAAGAACTAGGACCGGATGCCAGGGCAGGGCCTCTTCTCGCCCTGCCCTGGATACTGTAGCTACTCGTTACGGTTGATAGGACGTGATTAGGGTCACATGCGTTCATCCTCAAACGTGCTACAATGTGGCATCGAGTCAAGTGGGGAGTGGAGGCAGGAAGCCTCGTGGTTAGAGCGTTGGGCCAGTAACCGAAAGGTTGCTAGATCATATCCCCCGAGCTGACAAGGTACAAATCTGTCATTCTTCCACTGAACAAGGCAGTTAACCCCACTGTTCCTAGGCTCTCATTTGAAAATAACTATTTGTTCTTAACTGACTTGCCTAGTTAAATAAAATAAATAAAGCGGGCTTGGTCTCAAATGTCTAGACTACAGACATCTCATTTCAGTGTGTAACTAGGTTACTCTGTTAGCCAGCTATATAATTGCTTCATGTTGACCCCGTGGTGATCTATTAAACACGAAGAGGTGTTGTACAGTACTACAACATGTCTTACCTAGGGCCGGGACGATGCCTGAATCACCGTACTCGTTAGTCTGAAACTATAACTAGGCCACTCGGGAACGCTCAACGTTGTCTTGGTAACAGAACAATATTCTGCTTTTTGGAGTCACGCAATGATATGGTGTGTGTTTGGTCCTCCCACTACGACGCGGGGAAACCATGCAGTTTATTAGGCTACGAAGTTTATTAGGCTGTGAACGGACCCAAGGTCCACTGTCACTCGGGAGCCAGTGTCCGAGACATCGACTCCCTCGTGCCCATGGTTCTGGCCAACTACTGTGATATTGACACCATCGTCACACACAACCTTTGCTTTAGGTGATCAGAGGGAGGACTACAAAATGTTTTTTTTTTAAAGACCCTCGCTAGCGCAGCGAAGAGAATTACTTTTTATATTTATTAATTCTGTTACTTTTAGATATGTGGGAATTGTTAGATATTACTGCACTGTTGGAGCCAGGAACATTTAGTTAGATATTACTGCACTGTTGGAGCTAGGAACATTTAGGTAGATATTACTGCACTGTTGGAGCTAGGAACATTTAGTTAGATTTTACTGCACTGTTGGAGCTAGGAACATTTAGTTAGATATTACTGCACTGTTGGAGCTAGGAACATTTAGTTAGATATTACTGCACTGTTGGAGCTAGGAACACAAGCATTTAGTTAGATATTACTGCACTGTTGGAGCTAGGAACACAAGCATTTAGTTAGATATTACTGCACTGTTGGAGCGAGGAACACCAGCATTTCCAGACACCCGCAATAACATCTGCTGAATATGTGTATGTGACCAATACAATTTGATTAAATGTTGAATTACCTCTGAGCCCCACCCCTCCCTTGATATTGAAGAGTTTCGGGAACATTTCAACCGCCTCGTTGCCCTAAACGAATGAAGAAACGATGTGTTGACAGTAATGTCTGCTTTTGTGACACTTTTTTAAAAAACAATTTGCTGTGGCACATTTTTAAAAGAGACGGCCTTCACCCTGACCACAGGGGTTCCAGGATTATATCTAGCAACATTGCAAACTGTTTGACTGACAATCCAATATGGAGGGTGTTAGGAGATAGATGGGAGGGGTTGAATGGAGCTGAAGGGACTGGATGGTGTTGAGAGACAGATGGGAGGGGTTGAATGGAGCTGAAGGGACTGGATGGTGTTGAGAGAGAGATGGGAGGGGTTGAATGGAGCTGAAGGGACTGGATGGTGTTGAGAGATAGATGGGAGGGGTTGAATGGAGCTGAAGGGACTGGATGGTGTTGAGAGAGAGAGATGGGAGGGGTTGAATGGAGCTGAAGGGACTGGATGGTGTTGAGAGAGAGATGGGAGGGGTTGAATGGAGCTGAAGGGACTGGATGGTGTTAAGAGAGAGATGGGAGGGGTTGAATGGAGCTGAAGGGTGGGACCTAACAAGATAACAAATGAAAAACATACCGAGTCTGTAAAATATATATATATATATATATTGGTTCAGAACTTTTGTGAAATAGCACAGTTGCAAATAGAAATCAAACTGGATGGACATCAGAAATAGAGGAAGGACTAAAAACAAACTAAATGTAACTATTGTAAAATAGATTGTGTCTGTAAAAATGTGTTTAAAGATGTATAAACTGAAGGTAGAAGCCCATGTGTTATTGTTCATTAGTTTACTCCAATTAGGGGGAGGGGTGGTAGGGTTTGGGGAATAATTAAGAAAGGTATATTAAAAGTATATGTGTGTGTGTGTGTGTGTGTGTAATGTAACCATGTGTGTTTGTATATAATGTATGTATGTATGTATGGTAATGTAATGTGTGTATATAACCATGTGTGTTTGTATATAATATATGTATGTATGATTGGAAATGATGCAGACAATTACATATGATGGAAGCGAGACAATCTATCTGCAATATTAAAGCTGATCCACCCCTCTAAAACCAAAATAAACTGACTGATTTGGGTCTGGTATTGCTCCTCTGTCATTGGCTGATGAGGACATGGAAACATGGTATGTCCCGTAGTGCAGTTAAATGTTAGAGGAGGTCTTTTAACTCTCCTGATTTTAACTTTGTAAATCTAGCAGCTATCCGTGTCAAGATTGGGTTATTTAATTTTAATTTAACTAGGCAAGTCAGTTAAGAACAAATTCTTATTTTCAATGACGGCCTAGGAACAGTGGGTTAACTGCCTTGTTCAGGGGCAGAATGACAGATTTGTACCTTGTCAGCTCGGGGATTTGATCTTGCAACCTTTCGGTAACTAGTCTCTCGCTCTAACCACTAGGCTACCCTGCCGCCTCTACACTCTAACCACTAGGCTACCCTGCCGCCTCTACACTCTAACCACTAGGCTACCCTGCCGCCTCTACGCTCTAACCACTAGGCTACCCTGCCTCCTCTACGCTCTAACCACTAGGCTGCCCTGCCGCCTCTACGCTCTAACCACTAGGCTTGCCCTGCCGCCTCTACGCTCTAACCAATAGGCTACCCTGCCTCCTCTACACTCTAACCACTAGGCTACCCTGCCGCCTCTACACTCTAACCACTAGGCTACCCTGCCGCCTCTACGCTCTAACCACTAGGCTACCCTGCCTCCTCTACGCTCTAACCACTAGGCTGCCCTGCCGCCTCTACGCTCTAACCACTAGGCTACCCTGCCGCCTCTACACTCTAACCACTAGGGCTTATTATTCTTGGAGAACATTCATTCATGATGTTCTAGCTGGGGAGTTTCTTAACCTGTCAGAATCCTTTAACTTTGTACCCCCCCTTACGGTTCTGCTACTCTGTTTATTAGCCATGCATAGTTACTGTACCTCTACCTACATGTACATATTACCTCGACTAACCTTTGCCCCCGAACATTGACTCTGTACCGGTACCCCCTGTATATAGCCTCCACATTGACTCTGTACCGGTAACCCCTGTATATAGCCTCCACATTGACTCTGTACCGGTACCTCCTGTATATAGCCTCCACATTGACTCTGTACCGGTACCTCCTGTATATAGCCTCCACATTGACTCTGTACCGGTACCTCCTGTATATAGCCTCCACATTGACTCTGTACCGGTACCTCCTGTATATAGCCTCCACATTGACTCTGTACCGGTACCTCCTGTATATAGCCTCCACATTGACTCTGTACCGGTACCTCCTGTATATAGCCTCCACATTGACTGTACCGTAATACCCTGTATATAGCCTCCACATTTACTCTGTACCGTAAAACCCTGTATATAGCCTCCACATTGACTCTGTACCGTAATACCCTGTATACAGCCTCCACATTGACTCTGTACCGTAATACCCTGTATATAGCCTCCACATTGACTCTGTACCGTAATACCCTGTATATAGCCTCCACATTGACTCTGTACCGTAATACCCTGTATATAGCCTCCACCTTGACTCTGTACCGGTACCTCCTGTATATAGCCTCCACATTGACTCTGTACCGTAATACCCTGTATATAGCCTCCACATTGACTCTGTACCGTAAAACCCTGTATATAGCCTCCACATTGACTCTGTACCGTAATACCCTGTATACAGCCTCCACATTGACTCTGTACCGTAATACCCTGTATATAGCCTCCACATTGACTCTGTACCGTAATACCCTGTATATAGCCTCCACATTGACTCTGTACCGTAATACCCTGTATATAGCCTCCACATTGACTCTGTACCGTAATACCCTGTATATAGCCTCCACATTGACTCTGTACCGTAATACCCTGTATATAGCCTCCACATTGACTCTGTACCGTAATACCCTGTATATAGCCTCCACATTGACTCTGTACCGTAATACCCTGTATATAGCCTCCACATTGACTCTGTACCGTAATACCCTGTATATAGCCTCCACATTGACTCTGTACCGTAATACCCTGTATATAGCCTCCACATTGACTCTGTACCGTAACACCTTGTATAAAGCTTCCACATTGACTCTGTACCGTAATACCCTGTATATAGCCACGCTATTGTTATTTTCCTGCTGCTCTTTAATGATTTAAGATAAGCATTTCACCGAAGTCTACACCTGTTGTATTTGGTGCATGTGACCATACTCTTAATCTTGTCCTGTGTGTCTGAATATGGAGAATTTGGAAACTATTGATGTCTCAGTATTTTTAATGCTTTCTTCCCCGCCTCCTAATTCAAATCATTAAAATAAATCTGTCTGTTAGTAAATGGTTTTTCCATCCCACTGATTCTGTAGTCTTGTCTTCACACAGATGACTTGGTGAATGGTTTTTAATGACCTATGTCAAGATTACTTTAGAATATCCATAATACATTGTCTGCCTGTACCTGATTTTTATTTTAAATGACCACACTCGCTCTTTAAAAAAAAAAAAGTTAACTTAGACTAAATGACAGCGACATGCTCGCATCCCCCATCATCTCTGCCAATAGTTTTTACGATTCTTTACAGGAGATATAGAAAATATTAGATCCCAAAACTGACAGTAGTTGGCTCCATTACCAGCATTTCTGGTCAGGAGGCGCTTGAGGCAACTACTTTGACAGTTTGCGGCTTCCTTTTTGCACATTGGAGCAAATATCCTTTCGAGTTCCTCCTTGATATGTTTCCTCACATGAAGACCTTCTCCTGCCCCTTGGGCGTGGTCCCTACTTGACTCCTGTTGGCCCTAACATTCTGTCTATTGTAAATAGTTCCCTGTTGGCCCTAACATTCTGTCTATTGTAAATAGTTCCCTGTTGGCCCTAACATTCTGTCTATTGTAAATAGTTCCCCGTTGGCCCTAACATTCTGTCTATTGTAAATAGTTCCCTGTTGGCCCTAACATTCTGTCTATTGTAAATAGTTCCCCGTTGGCCCTAACATTCTGTCTATTGTAAATAGTTCCCCGTTGGCCCTAACATTCTGTCTATTGTAAATAGTTCCCTGTTGGCCAGTAACATTCTGTCTATTGTAAATAGTTCCCTGTTGGCCCTAACATTCTGTCTATTGTAAATAGTTCCCTGTTGGCCAGTAACATTCTGTCTCTGTTCCAACCTCTCATTTTATAAAGCCCGATCTAGACCACTCTTGACTAAATAATTATAGACCTTTCTCTATCTATCTACATTAAAAATACGATCTAAGATTTTGGAAAAAGTTGTTTTCAAGAAATTTGAGTATGAACAACTTATTTGGAAACCTCCAGTCGGGCTTCTGCCCACTTCACAGCACGAAAACGACTTTATTGAAAATCCGTAATGACCTTCTGTTGGCTGACGGTGAATGCTCTATCCTAGTTCATTTGGATCTCAGTTCTGTGTTTGATCATAGCATCCTTGTTGACTGGCTGGAGAGGTGGGTGGGAGTCTCCGGCGGTGCCCTCGACTGGTTCAGCTCATATCTTTTGTGGCAGATGTTTCTCAGTGAGAATGGGTGTTTCCGTATCGTCCCCGGCACCTATTCACTATGGTGTCCCCTCGGGTCAATTCTGAGACCAATCCCCCCCCTCCCCATGTATATCCTCTCCCTTGGTGACATCATTCGCAGCTTTCAGTTTCGCTGCTATGCAGATGAGACACAGCTCTATTGACAAAGACCCAGTGACCAAGCTAGCGCAGTGACCAAGCTAGCGCAGTGACCAAGCTAGCGCAGTGACCCGTCACCAGTGTCTTGCTGACAACCAAATGTTGAATGTCTGACAATTTTGTATTTTATTTTTTTTATAATTAAATTTTAAAAATTCAGCTCAATGATCTGTGGTGGTTCTATTTGACAGCCTGACGTGCTGGAACTCAGATTGTAAATAACCTCTGTTCATTTGTCCACAAATCTCCCTACGAGCCAGGATGCAGCCAGAGATTCTCTGGCAGGGCACTGTTGACCATTCCAAGGTCTTTAGGTTGATGGCGAAAAGGAGGCGTGGCTTTAGGACCCCTGGACTTAGTAGGAGTGGTCTGCCAGAGGAGATCAGTGCTGATCGTTGCTGAAGAGACACTTTTTTTTAAACATTTATTTTTTATGAAGATGCTTTGCATATCTGTTTTTAATTAGCTATCCTTTTGTTTACCTATTTTTGTTAGCACTTTTATTTGATGTGAAGCACTTTTGTTACTTGTATTGAAAAGCGCTGTATCAATAAAGTTTATTATTATTATTACTGTAGATGACACTAACACATCAATTCAAGGCCTTCTACTCTCTCTCAACTCAGCATGCCCCCCTGCCCCCACTCTCTCTCTTGACCCAGACATCAACCTGAACTCTCCCAACAAGGGCCTGGGCCCTGCAGGAGGAGCAGACCCTCGGACTGATGTCCCCGTGGAGTGCGGAGCCGTGGGGGTATCCTCCATCAACACGCTACCCCCGGGGCTCACAGAGGAGGAGGCTGAGGAGATCCGCTCCGAGCTCGTCAAGGTATGGTTCTGTCTGCCGGTGTCTGTCGGCTGGAATCAATATAGGCCGCGTGTTCTGTCTGTTGTCCCTGTGCTCTAATCTGATCACAACCCTTTTTGACTGAGTTTGATTTACTAATAATCGGTCCCACGGACATTTGAGTGGAACCTTTTTGTTTCAGACAAGGGTAATGTTCATAACTAGGTTTGGCCCAGCCAGTGGTTGACCGCTCTGGTGTGTTGCTGTCAGGTGGAAGAGGAGATCAGCACCCTGAGACAGGTGCTCCTGGCCAAAGAGAAGCATTCTGCTGAGCTAAAGAGGAAGCTGGGGCTGAGCCCCCTCAACGAGCTCAAACAGAACCTCACCAAGGGATGGCAGGATGTCCAGACCTCTAATGCGTAAGTAGAAGAAGATCCTTTAAAAATTTGAGACCTTACATTTAAAAAAAAAAATGTATCTGTAATATTCTTCTTCTTAGGTTGTTAAAATAACATCAAGTTATCGCTTGCAGTAACGTCAGGCAATCGATTGTTCTAGACGCTCTCTGCTGTTCCGTTCTATCCTTCTGGCCTGGTCAGGGCTTTTAGTAGTGGCCCTGTGAGTGCGGGCCCCCTGTGATCCGTAGGCTTTTACAATCACGTCCGTCTACTTCGACCCCTGACCCTACTCAAATATTCCTTTTGCCGTTTATGATGACTCGTTCTGTAACTCAACTGTAAGTTCAACGTTCAAACGGCCCCGTTGCGTTTTATATAAGTAGCATGATTCAAATCAAAATGTTATTGGTCACATATACACATGGTTAGCAGATGTTAATGCGAGTGTAGCGGGAAAAAATGCTTGTGCTTCTAGTTATATTCTAGCATATCATCGTAGCATCTTTTAGATTTTGAGTGAAGAAGCCATTTTAAATCGAGGCTTCTAAATTCTAAATCCTGTTTTCAGTCTTAAAATGCCACATATATTATCAAGTCAAAATAGAGGAAGCAAAAACCTTTTTATTTATTTTTTTGATGTTGATAGTGAAGGTGTATCAGTCAGCATCAGTGATTGAAGTTTCTGAAGTAGCCTTAGTTAATGGATTCTCTTCCTCCTCCTCAGATATAAATATTTAAATTAAGCTGATGTTTTTATCCAAAGAGACCTACAGTACAGTGAGTGCATACATTTAAAAAAATATATATATTTATTTTTTTGTATATGTGGAATTGAACCCACAACCTTTTAGCGTTGCTAGCATCATGCTCTACCAACAGAGGACTCGCCAGATATATCTTAGCACGACAAAACCTAAGCATACTGAATGCCTGATTTCTACTGTCGTGCTGGCCAGGCTACGTTTCTGGAGCCAATCTGGAAAGTTAGTGCTGAGCGATTTTAGTGCTTTTTTTTAATGTTCAGTTAATATATATTAATTATAATCATGGCTCTCTCTGTCTTTTGCTCTCTCTGTCTTTTGCTCTCTCTGTCTTTTGCTCTCTCTGTCTTTTGCTCTCTCTGTCTTTTGCTCTCTCTCTGTCTTTTGCTCTCTCTGTCTTTTGCTCTCTCTGTCTTTTGCTCTCTCTGTCTTTTGCTCTCTCTGTCTTTTGCTCTCTCTGTCTTTCGCTCTCTCTGTCTTTCGCTCTCTCTGTCTTTCGCTCTCTGCCATGCTTTAACGTGCCAATGTTGGTTTGCCAAATAGTTGCTGTCTATCCTCGACTAACCCCGTATAGTCCCTTCTGTCAGACTAGATCTCTTCTGCTTGGGGAAACTTCAAAGCCTGCTGTGTGAGACTGGGGAAATGGCTTGTTGTACTCCACTGAGGGAGCTCAAGCTCTAGATCCATCTCTTTTCCCTTTTGGATGGGTGGCTAACTGGCAATGACTCTCTGTCTCTCTTCTTCTATCACTTCCTGTTTCCCTGTGCTGTATTTCCTGTTAACACCCAGGATGTCACCTTGCTTTAAGGTGACATCCTCATTCCCACTTCCTCTGAACCAACAACTTAATATCTCTGATAGTTTTATAACTAGGTTTGGTCGCTCTCCCTATGTTCATAACATCCTTCTCTCGTCCTGGTATTGAAGGTATTACTGGCTTAGTACACGAGGGGGCGCCAAAAACAACCCAAATGCCCACTGGGTGTTAATTATCAGAATGCAGAAACAAAATTTAACACGAGTAATGGCAAATTTACATGAAGGCTGCTAGATAAATATGCCAACGACCGCAAACTAAAATAAACAAATTGCAAAAACAGGAAATCCCATCTATATATATAGGTATGAGTTACCGAATGTAATTTGTGGTGAGTTTGGACATTTACAAGCAAATGTGAACGAGAGACATTGTGCAAATGAACAACGTTTTGAAGCACGCTTGTCTGAAGGAAGAACAGCAGTGGCTCTGGAGCAGCATGTGAACACACTGTCTGTGTGGAGTCTGGAGTCGCTAGGGCAACGGGCCTACCTGCGCTACTCTGAGAATGGGAGGGGGGAGGCCGAGAAGGGAGAGGAGAGAAAAACGCAAAGAAATCAAGATGGTGGCAGCTGTACAAATAACTCATCCAAAGGACTTTGACTTCTCAGACACGGCAGCAAGTTACCACTGATGCCCAGTCACCTTATTTTAAATTCAGCAACGTAACACGACACCTTATGTTTAAGTTGCTAGTTAACACAGAATTCCATTTTTTATTTTTTTAACAGCATAGAAATATCTTGCTGTGTTTTTGTAAACGTAGATTTAAAATGCTTATTGTAATTTCTGCTTGGCATCAGACTAATTTTGTGCTTCGGTTGCACTTCTCCACTTGGATGAGAATTCACCAAAAGGCATTCTACCAGCAGAGAACACTCTGATGTGGAGCTACTGTTCTCCATCATTCTATCAGCAGAGAACACTCTGATGTGGAGCTACTGTTCTCCATCATTCTATCAGAAGGAGCTACTGTTCTCCATCATGCTATCAGCAGAGAACACTCTGATGTGGAGCTACTGTTCTCCATCATTCTATCAGCAGAGAACACTCTGATGTGGAGCTACTGTTCTCCATCATTCTATCAGAAGGAGCTACTGTTCTCCATCATGCTATCAGCAGAGAACACTCTGATGTGGAGCTACTGTTCTCCATCATTCTATCAGCAGAGAACACTCTGATGTGGAGCTACTGTTCTCCATCATTCTACCAGCAGAGAACACTCTGATGTGGAGCTACTGTTCTCCATCATTCTACCAGCAGAGAACACTCTGATGTGGAGCTACTGTTCTCCATCATTCTACCAGCAGAGAACACTCTGATGTGGAGCTACTGTTCTCCATCATTCTACCAGCAGAGAACACTCTGATGTGGAGCTACTGTTCTCCATCATTCTACCAGCAGAGAACACTCTGATGTGGAGCTACTGTTCTCCATCATTCTACCAGCAGAGAACACTCTGATGTGGAGCTACTGTTCTCCATCATTCTACCAGCAGAGAACACTCTGATGTGGAGCTACTGTTCTCCATCATTCTATCAGCAGACAGCACTCTGATGTGGAGCTACTGTTCTCCATCATTCTATCAGCAGAGAACACTCTGATGTGGAGCTACTGTTCTCCATCATTCTACCAGCAGACAGCACTCTGATGTGGAGCTACTGTTCTCCATCATTCTATCAGCAGACAGCACTCTGATGTGGAGCTACTGTTCTCCATCATTCTATCAGCAGAGAACACTCTGATGTGGAGCTACTGTTCTCCATCATTCTACCAGCAGAGAACACTCTGATGTGGAGCTACTGTTCTCCATCATTCTATCAGCAGACAGCACTCTGATGTGGAGCTACTGTTCTCCATCATTCTATCAGCAGAGAACACTCTGATGTGGAGCTACTGTTCTCCATCATTCTACCAGCAGACAGCACTCTGATGTGGAGCTACTGTTCTCCATCATTCTATCAGCAGACAGCACTCTGATGTGGAGCTACTGTTCTCCATCATTCTATCAGCAGACAGACTGATGTGGAGCTACTGTTCTCCATTCTATCAGCAGACAGCACTCTGATGGGGAGCTACTGTTCTCCATCATTCTATCAGCAGAGAACACTCTGATGTGGAGCTAATGTTCTCCATCATTCTATCAGAAGGAGCTACTGTTCTCCATCATGCTATCAGCAGAGAACACTCTGATGTGGAGCTACTGTTCTCCATCATTCTATCAGCAGAGAACACTCTGATGTGGAGCTACTGTTCTCCATCATTCTATCAGAAGGAGCTACTGTTCTCCATCATGCTATCAGCAGAGAACACTCTGTGGAGCTACTGTTCTCCATCATTCTATCAGCAGAGAACACTCTGATGTGGAGCTACTGTTCTCCATCATTCTACCAGCAGAGAACACTCTGATGTGGAGCTACTGTTCTCCATCATTCTACCAGCAGAGAACACTCTGATGTGGAGCTACTGTTCTCCATCATTCTACCAGCAGAGAACACTCTGATGTGGAGCTACTGTTCTCCATCATTCTACCAGCAGAGAACACTCTGATGTGGAGCTACTGTTCTCCATCATTCTACCAGCAGAGAACACTCTGATGTGGAGCTACTGTTCTCCATCATTCTACCAGCAGAGAACACTCTGATGTGGAGCTACTGTTCTCCATCATTCTATCAGCAGACAGACTGATGTGGAGCTACTGTTCTCCATTCTATCAGCAGACAGCACTCTGATGGGGAGCTACTGTTCTCCATCATTCTATCAGCAGAGAACACTCTGATGTGGAGCTACTGTTCTCCATCATTCTATCAGCAGAGAACACTCTGATGTGGAGCTACTGTTCTCCATCATTCTATCAGCAGAGAACACTCTGATGTGGAGCTACTGTTCTCCATCATTCTATCAGTAGACAGACTGATGTGGAGCTACTGTTCTCCATTATTCTATCAGCAGACAGTCTGATGTGGAGCTACTGTTCTCCATCATTCTATCAGCAGAGAACACTCTGATGTGGAGCTACTGTTCTCCATCATTCTATCAGCAGACAGACTGATGTGGAGCTACTGTTCTCCATCATTCTATCAGAAGGAGCTACTGTTTTTCAGTGTAACCAGACTACTTTTGGTAAAGATGCCAGATTAGGATGACATTGTTTCTATGATAAACATAAAAAAATATGATGTCCATGCATAATATTAGCTAAAACAAATATATAAAACTTGCTTTTTCATTGTAATCTCATTTACTTGTGTGACTGCCAGCCAAATAGTGTCACAAATGAAGCTGTTTTCTGACGAATGTGATCACTCTCTCTATTGAAGCAACAAAAAAAAACCACTTACTTTCAATATAAACCGCGACCCCCTGTCAATACACAGCTGGACTTCCATGTTCCCACTTTCTCCCGTTGTGCTATAGTTACAAACAAACACCCTGTTCTGGGGAACTACGATAAACTGCCATAATGTGGACCGGAGGAATAAAGAATTCTGTCTGGGGTTTTTTCTCCTAATGTATTGCACAAGTCGACTGCATGTATTTTTAGCTAAAATAGCTACAAATATAATAATGTATTGAGGATGTTGGAGAGAGAAAAAGCTTTTGCGTGGCTATTTCCATATAGCCAAGTATAGATTTCAAGCCTGCTCGGCAGCGTAGCCTAGTGGTTAGAGCGTTGGACTAGTAACCGGAAGGTTGCGAGTTCAAACCCCCGAGCTGACAAGGTACAAATCTGTCGTTCTGCCCCTGAACAGGCAGTTAACCCACTGTTCCCAGGCCGTCATTGAAAATAAGAATATGTTCTTAACTGACTTGCCTGGTTAAATAAAGGTAAAAAATATATATATATATATATATAAAAACTCCCTTCTGTTAGTTTGGCGGTTGATTTTTTTACGCTTAAAACGAGGGTAACTGGAATACATGGGGTAACGACGTTTTCCCCCTCTTTCACTATACATTTCATTATATCCTGCATCTGTGTGTTTTAAGGTAGTGAAACTACCACATCCACCGTTGCTGCAGAAAATGAAATTGTCCGAGGTGGCTGAAGGCCTACATGAAGACATGGTGCTTATTTGTCAGCTATCTTACACTGTCCTTTCAGCGCATAAATATAACACACACACACACACACACACACACAGAGAGAGCAGAGAGCAGAGTTTCTCCACCAGACAAACAGCACAGACCCACCACAGGATTGTGTGGGAGAGGAGAGGGGAGGATTGGAATGCGAGAGAGACTGAAAGAGAGCTGGACTGATAAACGACCATGGGCAGCGAGAGGGAGAGAAGGCGGTGGGCTGGTCCCCAAAAAACGGTTGTCTTGCTTGATCAGTCGCGTGACTCTGAGACGTCAGTCGCGTGACTCTGAGACGTCAGTCGCGTGGCCCGGGAGGCGTCAGTCGCGTGGCCCGGGAGGCGTCAGTCGCGTGGCCCGGGAGGCGTCAGTCGCGTGGCCCGGGAGGCGTCAGTCGCGTGGCCCGGGGGAGAGGGAGGCGTCAGTCGCGTGGCTCGGGGGAGAGGGTCACGCCAGTCGCGTGGCTCGGGGGAGAGGGTGACGTCAGTCGCGTGGCTCGGGGGAGAGGGTCACGCCAGTCGCGTGGCTCGGGGGAGAGGGTTACGTCAGTCACGTGGCCCGGGAGGCGTCAGTCGCGTGGCCCGGAGTGAGGATGTAGAATGAACGAGAGTGCCTGTGTAGGGATGACGCTATGGCTGTGATACGAGTATCAACAAATAATAAGAATAATTCATGGCAAAAAATGAAAACGTGAAACAGACTCGACTCTTTAGGTCTTTTTAAAACCTGCTGTATGTAAAATATTGTGTTCTATACCTTGGAAAATAAATGTTTTATTTCCAACATTAGGGCTTTGTCCTTAAACAAGTGAAATCCGCTTCGTGTTTTATTTCCAACATTAGGGTTTTGTCCTTAAACAAGTGAAATCCGTTTCGTGTTTTATTTCCAACATTAGGGCTTTGTCCTTAAACAAGTGAAATCCGTTTCGTGTTTTATTTCCAACATTAGGGCTTTGTCCTTAAACAAGTGAAATCCGTTTCGTGTTTTATTTCCAACATTAGGGCTTTGTCCTTAAACAAGTGAAATCCGCTTCGTGTTTTATTTCCAACATTAGGGTTTTGTCCTTAAACAAGTGAAATCCGTTTCGTGTTTTATTTCCAACATTAGGGCTTTGTCCTTAAACAAGTGAAATCCGCTTCGTGTTTTATTTCCAACATTAGGGTTTTGTCCTTAAACAAGTGAAATCCGCTTCGTGTTTTATTTCCAACATTAGGGTTTTGTCCTTACACAAGTGAAATCCGCTTCGTGTTTTATTTCCAACATTAGGGTTTTGTCCTTACACAAGTGAAATCCGCTTCGTGTTTTATTTCCAACATTAGGGTTTTGTCCTTAAACAAGTGAAATCCGCTTCGTGTTTTATTTCCAACATTAGGGCTTTGTCCTTAAACAAGTGAAATCCGCTTCGTGTTTTATTTCCAACATTAGGGCTTTGTCCTTAAACAAGTGAAATTCGCTTCGTGTTTTATTTCCAACATTAGGGCTTTGTCCTTAAACAAGTGAAATCCGCTTCGTGTTTTATTTCCAACATTAGGGTTTTGTCCTTAAACAAGTGAAATCCGCTTCGTGTTTTATTTCCAACATTAGGGCTTTGTCCTTAAACAAGTGAAATCCGCTTCGTGTTTTATTTCCAACATTAGGGCTTTGTCCTTAAACAAGTGAAATCCGCTTCGTGTTTTATTTCCAACATTAGGGCTTTGTCCTTAAACAAGTGAAATCCGCTTCGTGTTTTATTTCCAACATTAGGGTTTTGTCCTTACACAAGTGAAATCCGCTTCGTGTTTTATTTCCAACATTAGGGTTTTGTCCTTAAACAAGTGAAATCCGCTTCGTGTTTTTGTTTCTTTGCCACGATACAAACGAGTGTCGCCATACTGGTATGGTCCTGGGCCCTAGAAGACAGGTATTTTATTTGGTTTGTCTGTGTGTTGCGTGGGAGATCTCTTAATTGGGTCTAGACAGAATCATCAGTGTATCCGTGTTTTTACAGATGCATTAAAAAAAAGTCAATTTAAAAATTGTTTTTAGTCAGACTACAGCTACAATTTCCATTGTAGACAGCAGAACTAAAGCCTCATCCTCCTTTCCCATGCAGGTGACTGTACTGACAGGCATCTATCTATATATAGGAAGGTTGCGAGTTCAAACCCCCGAGCTGACAAGGTACAAATCTGTCGTTCTGCCCCTGAACAGGTAGTTAACCCACTGTTCCCAGGCCGTCATTGAAAATAAGAATGTGTTCTTAACTGACTTGCCTGGTTAAATAAAGGTAAAATTTAAAAAAAAATAATAATTAAAATATGTTTACATTACACTAACAATGATGTTCAGGCACTGTGTATGGTTTGTGCTCAACGAAGGACTAATCCAACAGGTTCTAATGCTTGACACATTTCGTCCATTTATGTTTATGAAAAGTATTACAAAGAGTTTATTTTTATTTTTTTTAAATCACTAAAAAACACAGATGTGACTGACAGCTACGTCCAAGCTTGAGGAAGGTGTTGTGTTGGGTCCTTGAATCAAATCAAATGAAATGAAATGTTATTTGTCACATACACATGGTTAGCAGATGTTAATGCGAGTGTAGCGAAATGCTTGTGCTTCTAGTTCCGACAATGCAGTAATAACCAACGAGTAATCTAACCTAACAATTCCACAACTACTGTCTTATACACAGTGTAAGGGGATAAAGAATATGTACATAAAGATATATGAATGAGTGATGGTACAGAGCAGCATAGGCAAGATACAGTAGATGGTATTGAGTGCAGTATATACATATGAGATGAGTATGTAGACAAAGTGGCATAGTTAAAGTGGCTAGTGATACATGTTAACCCTCTAACGCAGGGTTAACAAAACTCATGTGGCCTGGGTTGCTTTATTGCCCCCCCTCCCCCCAGCGCGACACAGCTGATTTTCAAATCATCAAAAGCTTGATGTCGTGTTTATTTGAATCAGCTGTGTAGCGCTGGACCCCAGGGACCGAGTTTTGAGAGAAACCCAGCTGTAATAAAACCGTAGAAATTCAGTATTCGACACTTCTGGAACTTTCCAAAGACTGATGCATTGTCGTAGGGTTACTATTGTTCAGTCAATGCACTATTCAAACAAATCAAAGTATTGTGGCATGTTTTTGGACTGTCTGTTATATTTGTGTGTGTGTGTGTTCTAGTTATGTAAACGTTTTTAAAGTCTCTAACTTGCTCTTTCCTTCCTCTGTAAGAAGTCAGTTAGTCATTTCATTGTCCTACTGTTTGTCCGTAGATATCTCACAGCGTCTGCTAAATGGCATATATTATTATATATTATATTATTATATATTATATTATTATATTATTCCTACTGTTTGTCCGTAGATATCTCACAGCGTCTGCAACTTTGGATGAAATTGCCAGATCTGAAGCGTGAGTTGATCTAATCTAATCTATTTTATTTTGCCTGAGTTGCATTTTGTTTCGGCAAGGGGGAGGGGCTTCTGACTGTTCATGCTGTTTGATTGGAGGGGGAGGGGCTTCTGACTGTTCATGCTGTTTCAGGGGGATCTGACTGTTCCTGCTGTTTGCCTGGAGGGGAGGGGCTTCTGACTGTTCATGCTGTTTGATTGGAGGGGGGGAGGGGCTTCTGACTGTTCATGCTGTTTGGCCTGGAGGGGGGAGGGGCTTCTGACTGTTCATGCTGTTTCGCCTGGAGGGGGGAGGGGCTTCTGACTGTTCATGCTGTTTGCCTGGAGGGGGAGGGGCTTCTGACTGTTCATGCTGTTTGCCTGGAGGGGAGGGGCTTCTGACTGTTCATGCTGTTTGATTGGAGGGGGAGGGGCTTCTGACTGTTCATGCTGTTTGATTGGAGGAGGGAGGGGCTTCTGACTGTTCATGCTGTTTGATTGGAGGGGAGGGGCTTCTGACTGTTCATGCTGTTTGATTGGAGGGGGGAGGGGCTTCTGACTGTTCATGCTGTTTGATTGGAGGGGAGGGGCTTCTGACTGTTTATGCTGTTTGATTGGAGGGGAGGGGCTTCTGACTGTTCATGCTGTTGCCTGGAGGGGAGGGGCTTCTGACTGCTCATGCTGTTTGCCCGGAGGGGGAGGGGCTTCTGACTGTTCATGCTGTTTGCCCGGAGGGGGAGGGGCTTCTGACTGTTCATGCTGTTTGATTGGAAGGGGAGGGGCTTCTGACTGTTTATGCTGTTTGCCTAGAGGGGGAGGGCTTCTGACTGTTCATGCTGTTTGCCTGGAGGGGGAGGGGCTTCTGACTGCTCATGCTGTTTCCCTGAGGGGGAGGGGCTTCTGACTGTTCATGCTGTTTCGCCTGGAGGGGGGAGGGGCTTCTGACTGTTCATGCTGTTTGCCTGGAGGGGGGAGGGGCTTCTGACTGTTCCTGCCTCTCTTCTGTTTGGCTGGTGGTATTTGGATGGCCCTGCACATGACCACCTTCACCTAAATCATGTGAGCTTGTGTGGGACAACAACAACAACAACAACAACAATGGTTATCGCTGTGGGTTATTTGAGAGGCTGGTTTTTAGTGCGACTGGGGTGCCTGCCCTCGTCTAGCTGAATGCACTTGCTTTTGTCTTGGTCATCACATCTCCTGGGGGGAACCTCTGACCCGCTGTACAAAGTGTAACAAGATGTCATTAATTGATTATCCACCAACTGCATAGTTTCTCCAACTGTCTTCTCAGTATTATCATACAGTTATCTATACCATTTTTGCATTGGTCAAGTCTGAATAGAAATCAATTTTCTGGGATAAAGACGAGAGGACTTAGACATACAGACTTGTGTACTGAACGGATAGCTAGTAAGACATGATTACTCGATCAGGGGTGACTTAACTTTTGATCACCTGCTTGTGCGAGGCCTGTACAGGGGTGGCACCAACACGCCTAACAGCCATCCTTTCAGAGGGCTGTGGTGGGCTTATAAAATGCTATGGGCAGGAATGTGTTCCGATCCGTTGTGGGACGTCTTGTTTAGAAGCCTGCGGTGGATGGTTCTATAAAGACTCCGTGTGGGATTTAAGCACAGTGTCTGGGTAGTTTTCTGCTTCAGGTTGGTACTGCAATACTAATGGGTCTAAATTCTTCTGTCCCAATTATTATTATTATTATTATTATTATTATTATTATTATTATTATTATAATTAAACATTTTCTGTTTAAAACATCTGAAATAAGTCTGAAATGCCCCGTTTGAAAGATCAGAGAAGTTTAAGCTGTTTTGTGCAATACCTGCTCTCTTTAACACTCCTCCTCACCCTACTGGGTTGGTAGTCCTCCTCACCCTACTGGGTTGGTAGTCCTCCTCACTCTACTGGGGGTTGGTAGTCCTCCTCACCCTACTGGGGTTGGTAGTCCTCCTCACTCTACTGTGGGTTGGTAGTCCTCCTCACCCTACTGGGTTGGTAGTCCTCCTCACCCTACTGGGGTTGGTAGTCCTCCTCACTCTACTGTGGGTTGGTAGTCCTCCTCACCCTTCTGGGGTTGGTAGTCCTCCTCACTCTACTGTGGGTTGGTAGTCCTCCTCACTCTACTGGGTTGGTAGTCCTCCTCACTCTACTGTGGGTTGGTAGTCCTCCTCACTCTACTGGGTTGGTAGTCCTCCTCACCCTACTGGGGTTGGTAGTCCTCCTCACTCCCTACTGGGGTTGGTAGTCCTCCTCACCCTACTGGGGTTGGTAGTCCTCCTCACTCCTACTGGGGTTGGTAGTCCTCCTCACTCTACTGTGGGTTGGTAGTCCTCCTCACTCTACTGGGTTGGTAGTCCTCCTCACTCTACTGTGGGTTGGTAGTCCTCCTCACTCTACTGGGTTGGTAGTCCTCCTCACTCCTCCTCACTACTACTGTTGGTAGTCCTCCTCACTCTACTGTGGGTTGGTAGTCCTCCTCACTCTACTGGGGTTGGTAGTCCTCCTCACTCTACTGGGTTGGTAGTCCTCCTCACCCTACTGGGGTTGGTAGTCCTCCTCACTCTAGTCTGTGGGTTGGTAGTCCTCCTCACCCTACTGGGGTTGGTAGTCCTCCTCACCCTACTGTGGGTTGGTAGTCCTCCTCACTCTACTGTGGGTTGGTAGTCCTCCTCACTCTACTGGGTTGGTAGTCCTCCTCACTCTACTGGGTTGGTAGTCCTCCTCACTCTACTGGGGTCCTTGGTAGTCCTCCTCACTCTACTGGGTTGGTAGTCCTCCTCACCTCCTCTACTGGGTTGGTAGTCCTCCTCACCTCTACTGTGGGTTGGTAGTCCTCCTCACTCTACTGGGGTTGGTAGTCCTCCTCACTCTACTGTGGGTTGGTAGTCCTCCTCACTCTACTGGGGTTGGTAGTCCTCCTCACTCTACTACTGGGTTGGTAGTCCTCCTCACTCTACTGGGTTGGTAGTCCTCCTCACTCTACTGGGTTGGTAGTCCTCCTCACTCTACTGGGTTGGTAGTCCTCCTCTGGGTTGGTAGTCCTCCTCACTCTACTGGGTTGGTAGTCCTCCTCACTCTACTGGGTTGGTAGTTGGTAGTCCTCCTCACTCCTACTGTGGGTTGGTAGTCCTCCTCACCCTACTGGGTTGGTAGTCCTCCTCACCCTACTGGGTTGGTAGTCCTCCTCACTGCTACTACTGGGTTGGTAGTCCTCCTCACTCTACTGGGTTGGTAGTCCTCCTCACTCTGGGGTTGGTAGTCTCTACTGGGTTGGTAGTCCTCCTCACTCTACTGGGTTGGTAGTCCTCCTCACTCTACTGTTGGGGTTGGTAGTCCTCCTCACTCTACTGGGGTTGGTAGTCCTCCTCACTCCCTACTGGGTTGGTAGTCCTCCTCACCCCTACTGGGTTGGTAGTCCTCCTCACTCTACTGGGTTGGTAGTCCTCCTCACCCTACTGGGTTGGTAGTCCTCCTCACTCTACTGGGTTGGTAGTCCTCCTCACTCTACTGGGTTCCTCCAGTCCTCCTCACCCTACTGGTAGTCCTCCTCACTCTACTGGGTTGGTAGTCCTCCTCACTCTACTGGGTTGGTAGTCCTCCTCACTCTACTGGGTTGGTAGTCCTCCTCACTCTACTGTGGGTTGGTAGTCCTCCTCACTCTACTGGGGTTGGTAGTCCTCCTCACTCTACTGGGTTGGTAGTCCTCCTCACTCTACTGGGTTGGTAGTCCTCCTCACCTGGGTTGGTAGTCCTACTGGTAGGGTTGGTAGTCCTCCTCACTCCTACTGGGGTTGGTAGTCCTCCTCACCCTACTGGGTTGGTAGTCCTCCTCACCCTACCTCCTCACTCTACTTGGTTGGTAGTCCTCCTCACTCTACTGGGTTGGTAGTCCTCCTCACTCTACTGGGTTGGTAGTCCTCCTCACCCTACTGGGGTTGGTAGTCCTCCTCACCCTACTGTGGGTTGGTAGTCCTCCTCACTCTACTGTGGGTTGGTAGTCCTCCTCACTCTCTGTGGGTTGGTAGTCCTCTCACTGTGGGTTGGTAGTCCTCCTCACTCTACTGGGTTGGTAGTCCTCCTCACCCTACTGGGTTGGTAGTCCTCCTCACTCTACTGGGTTGGTAGTCCTCCTCACTCTACTGGGTTGGTAGTCCTCACTCTACTGGGTTGGTAGTCCTCCTCACTCTACTGGGTTGGTAGTCCTCCTCACTCTACTGGGTTGGTAGTCCTCCTCACTCTACTGGGTTGGTAGTCCTCCTCACTCTACTGGGTTGGTAGTCCTCCTCACTCTACTGGGGTTGGTAGTCCTCCTCACTCTACTGTGGGTTGGTAGTCCTCCTCACTCTACTGGGGTTGGTAGTCCTCCTCACTCTACTGGGTTGGTAGTCCTCCTCACTCTACTGGGGTTGGTAGTCCTCCTCACTCTACTGTGGGTTGGTAGTCCTCCTCACTCTACTGGGGTTGGTAGTCCTCCTCACTCTACTGGGGTTGGTAGTCCTCCTCACTACTGTCCTCCTCACTCTACTGGGGGTTGGTAGTCCTCCTCACTCTACTGGGTTGGTAGTCCTCCTCACTCTACTGTGGGTTGGTTCCTCCTCACCCTACTGGTAGTCCTCCTCACCCCTACTGGGGTTGGTAGTCCTCCTCACCCTACTGGGTTGGTAGTCCTCCTCACCCTACTGGGTTGGTAGTCCTCCTCACTCCCTACTGGGGTTGGTAGTCCTCCTCACTCTACTACTGGGTTGGTAGTCCTCCTACTCCTCACTGGGTTGGTAGTCCTCCTCACTCTACTGGGTTGGTAGTCCTCCTCACTCTACTGGGGTTGGTAGTCCTCCTCACTCTACTGGGGTTGGTAGTCCTCCTCACTCACTGGGGGTTGGTAGTCCTCCTCACTCTACTGGGTTGGTAGTCCTCCTCACTGGGTTGGTAGTCCTCCTCACTCTACTGGGGTCCTCCTCACTCTACTGGGTTGGTAGTCCTCCTCACTCTACTGGGGTTGGTAGTCCTCCTCACTCTAGTCCTCCTCACTCCTACTGGGGTTGGTAGTCCTCCTCACTCTACTGGGGTTGGTAGTCCTCCTCACTCTACTGGGTTGGTAGTCCTCCTCACTCTACTGGGTTGGTAGTCCTCTCACTCTACTGTGGGTTGGTAGTCCTCCTCACCTCTACTGTGGGTTGGTAGTCCTCCTCACCCTACTGGGGTTGGTAGTCCTCCTCACCCTACTGGGGTTGGTAGTCCTCCTCACTCTACTGGGTTGGTAGTCCTCCTCACCCTACTGGGTTGGTAGTCCTCCTCACTCTACTGGGGTTGGTAGTCCTCCTCACCCTACTGGGTTGGTAGTCCTCCTCACTGTGGGTTGGTAGTCCTCCTCACTCTACTGGGTTGGTAGTCCTCCTCACTCTACTGGGGGTTGGTAGTCCTCCTCACTCTACTGGGTTGGTAGTCCTCCTCACTCTACTGGGGTTGGTTGGTAGTCCTCCTCAGTCCTCCCACTACTGGGGTTGGTAGTCCTCCTCACTGGGGTTGGTAGTCCTCCTCACCCTACTGGGGTTGGTAGTCCTCCTCACCCTACTGGGTTGGTAGTCCTCCTCACTCCTCACCCCTACTGGGTTGGTAGTCCTCCTCACTCTACTGGGTTGGTAGTCCTCCTCACTCTACTGGGTTGGTAGTCCTCCTCACTCTACTGGGTTGGTAGTCCTCCTCACTCTACTGGGTTGGTAGTCCTCCTCACTCTACTGGGTTGGTAGTCCTCCTCACTCTACTGGGTTGGTAGTCCTCCTCACCTCTACTGGGTTGGTAGTCCTCCTCACCCTACTGGGTTGGTAGTCCTCCTCACCCTACTGGGTTGGTAGTCCTCCTCACTCTACTGGGTTGGTAGTCCTCCTCACTCTACTGGGTTGGTAGTCCTCCTCACTCTACTGGGTTGGTAGTCCTCCTCACCCTACTGGGTTGGTAGTCCTCCTCACTCAGTCCTCTCACTGGGTTGGTAGTCCTCCTCACCCTACTGGGTTGGTAGTCCTCCTCACCCTACTGAACTCCTACTGGGTTGGTAGTCCTCCTCACCCTACTGGGTTGGTAGTCCTCCTCACCCTACTGGGTTGGTAGTCCTCCTCACCCTACTGGGTTGGTAGTCCTCCTCACCCCTACTGGGTTGGTAGTCCTCCTCACCCCTACTGGGTTGGTAGTCCTCCTCACTCCTACTGTGGGTTGGTAGTCCTCCTCACCCTACTGGGTTGGTAGTCCTCCTCACCCTACTGGGTTGGTAGTCCTCCTCACCCCTACTGGGTTGGTAGTCCTCCTCACCCCTACTGGGTTGGTAGTCCTCCTCACCCCTACTGGGTTGGTAGTCCTCCTCACCCCTACTGGGTTGGTAGTCCTCCTCACTCTACTGGGTTGTCCTCCTCACTCTACTGTAGTCCTCCTCACTCTACTGGGTTGGTAGTCCTCCTCACCCCTACTGGGGTTGGTAGTCCTCCACTCACTGGGGGTTGGTAGTCCTCCTCACTCTACTGGGTTGGTAGTCCTCCTCACCCTACTACTGGGTTGGTAGTCCTCCTCACTCTACTGGGTTGGTAGTCCTCCTCACCCTACTGGGTTAGTCCTCCTCACTCCTACTGTACTCCTACTGGGTTGGTAGTCCTCCTCACCCTACTGGGGTTGGTAGTCCTCCTCACTCTACTGGGTTGGTAGTCCTCCTCACCCTACTGGGTTGGTCCTCCACTCTACTGGGGGTTGGTAGTCCTCCTCACCCTACTGGGTTGGTAGTCCTGGGTTGGTAGTCCTCCTCACTCTACTGGGTTGGTAGTCCTCCTCACCCCTACTGGGTTGGTAGTCCTCCTCACTCAGTCCTCCTCACTCTGGGTTGGTAGTCCTCCTCACCCTACTGGGTTGGTAGTCCTCCTCACCCTACTGGGTTGGTAGTCCTCCTCACCCTACTGGGTTGGTAGTCCTCCTCACCCTACTGGGTTGGTAGTCCTCCTCAGTCCTCCTACTGGGGTTGGTAGTCCTCCTCACCCTACTGGGTTGGTAGTCCTCCTCACCCTACTGGGGTTGGTAGTCCTCCTCACCTCCTCACTCTACTGGGTTGGTAGTCCTCCTCACTCTACTGGGTTGGTAGTCCTCACCTACTGGGTTGGTAGTCCTCCTCACCCTACTGTGGGTTGGTAGTCCTCCTCACTCTACTGGGTTGGTAGTCCTCCTCACTCTACTGGGTTGGTAGTCCTCCTCACTCCTACTGGGGTTGGTAGTCCTCCTCACCCTACTGGGTTGGTAGTCCTCCTCTCTACTCTGGTAGTCTCACTCTACTGGGTTGGTAGTCCTCCTCACTCTACTGGGTTGGTAGTCCTCCTCACCCTACTGGGTTGGTAGTCCTCCTCACCCTACTGGGGTTGGTAGTCCTCCTCACCCTACTGGGGTTGGTAGTCCTCCTCACTCTACTGGGTTGGTAGTCCTCCTCACTCTACTGGGTTGGTAGTCCTCCTCACTCTACTGGGTTGGTAGTCCTCCTCACTCTACTGGGGTTGGTAGTCCTCCTCACTCTACTGGGTTGGTAGTCCTCCTCACTCTACTGGGTTGGTAGTCCTCCTCACCCTACTGGGTTGGTAGTCCTCCTCACTCTACTGGGTTGGGTCCTCCTCACCCTACTGGGTTGGTAGTTGGTAGTCCTCCTCACTCTACTGGGTTGGTAGTCCTCCTCACCCTACTGGGGTTGGTAGTCCTCCTCACTCTACTGGGTTGGTAGTCCTCCTCACTCTACTGGGTTGGTAGTCCTCCTCACTCTACTGGGGTTGGTAGTCCTCCTCACTCTACTGGGGTTGGTAGTCCTCCTCACTCTACTGGGTTGGTAGTCCTCCTCACTCTACTGGGTTGGTAGTCCTCCTCACCCTACTGTGGGTTGGTAGTCCTCACTCCACTGGGTTGGTAGTCCTCCTCACTCTACTGGGTTGGTAGTGGTAGTCCTCCTCACCCTACTGGGTTGGTAGTCCTCCTCACTCTACTGGGTTGGTAGTCCTCCTCACTCTACTGGGTTGGTAGTCCTCCTCACTCTACTGGGTTGGTAGTCCTCCTCACCCTACTGGGTTGGTAGTCCTCCTCACTCTACTGTGGGTTGGTAGTCCTCCTCACTCTACTGGGTTGGTAGTTGGGGTAGTCCTCCTCACTCTACTGGGTTGGTAGTCCTCCTCACTCTGGGTTGGTACTCTACTGGGTTGGTAGTCCTCCTCACCCTACTGTGGGTTGGTAGTCCTCCTCACTCCTACTGGGGTTGGTAGTCCTCCTCACTCTACTGGGGTTGGTAGTCCTCCTCACTCTACTGGGTTGGTAGTCCTCCTCACTCTACTGGGTTGGTAGTCCTCCTCACTCTACTGGGTTGGTAGTCCTCCTCACTCTACTGGGTTGGTAGTCCTCCTCACCCTACTGTGGGTTGGTAGTCCTCCTCACTCTACTGTGGGTTGGTAGTCCTCCTCACTCTACTGTGGGTTGGTAGTCCTCCACTCACTCTACTGTGGGTTGGTAGTCCTCCTCACTCTACTGGGTTGGTAGTCCTCCTCACTCTACTGGGTTGGTAGTCCTCCTCACTCTACTGGGTTGGTAGTCCTCCTCACTCTACTGGGTTGGTAGTCCTCCTCACCTCTACTGGGTTGGTAGTCCTCCTCACTCTACTGGGTTGGTAGTCCTCCTCACTCTACTGTGGGTTGGGTTGGTAGTCCTCCTCACTCTACTGGGGTTGGTAGTCCTCCTCACTCTACTGTGGGTTGGTAGTCCTCCTCACTCTACTGGGTTGGTAGTCCTCCTCACTCTACTGGGGTTGGTAGTCCTCCTCACTCTACTGGGTTGGTAGTTGGTAGTCCTCCTCACTCTACTGTGGGTTGGTAGTCCTCCTCACCCTACTGGGTTGGTAGTCCTCCTCACCCTACTGGGGGTTGGTAGTCCTCCTCACTCTACTGGGTTGGTAGTCCTCCTCACCTACTGGGGTTGGTAGTCCTCCTCACCCTACTGGGTTGGTAGTCCTCCTCACCCTACTGGGGGTTGGTAGTCCTCCTCACCCTACTGGGTTGGTAGTCCTCCTCACTCTACTGGGGTTGGTAGTCCTCCTCACCCTCCTGGTAGTCCTCACTCTACTGGGTTGGTAGTCCTCCTCACTCTACTGGGTTGGTAGTCCTCCTCACTGGGTTGGTAGTCCTCCTCACTCTACTGGGTTGGGTAGTCCTCCTCACTCTACTGGGTTGGTAGTCCTCCTCACTCTACTGGGTTGGTAGTCCTCCTCACCCTACTGGGGTTGGTAGTCCTCCTCACCCTACTGTGGGTTGGTAGTCCTCCTCACCCCTACTGGGGTTGGTAGTCCTCCTCACCCTACTGGGGGTTGGTAGTCCTCCTCTCACCCCTACTGTGGGTTGGTAGTCCTCCTCACCCCTACTGGGTTGGTAGTCCTCCTCACTCTACTGGGGTTGGTAGTCCTCCTCACTCTACTGGGTTGGTAGTCCTCCTCACTCTACTGGGTTGGTAGTCCTCCTCCTCACTCTACTGGGTTGGTAGTCCTCCTCACTCTACTGGGGTTGGTAGTCCTCCTCACTCTACTGGGTTGGTAGTCCTCCTCACTCTACTGGGTTGGTAGTCCTCCTCACTCTACTGGGTTGGTAGTCCTCCTCACCCTACTGGGTAGTCCTCCTCACCCTACTGGGTTGGTAGTCCTCCTCACCCTACTGGGGTTGGTAGTCCTCCTCACCCTACTGTGGGTTGGTAGTCCTCCTCACTCTACTGGGTTGGTAGTCCTCCTCACTCTACTGGGTTGGTAGTCCTCCTCACTCTACTGGGTTGGTAGTCCTCCTCACTCTACTGGGTTGGTAGTCCTCCTCACTCTACTGGGGTTGGTAGTCCTCCTCACTCTACTGGGTTGGTAGTCCTCCTCACTCTACTGGGTTGGTAGTCCTCCTCACTCTACTGGGTTGGTAGTCCTCCTCACTCTACTAGGTTGGTAGTCCTCCTCACTCTACTGGGTTGGTAGTCCTCCTCACTCTACTGGGTTGGTAGTCCTCCTCACTCTACTGGGTTGGTAGTCCTCCTCACTCTACTGGGTTGGTAGTCCTCCTCACCCTACTGGGTTGGTAGTCCTCCTCACTCTACTGGGTTGGTAGTCCTCCTCACCCTACTGGGTTGGTAGTCCTCCTCACCCTACTGGGTTGGTAGTCCTCCTCACTCTACTGGGTTGGTAGTCCTCCTCACCCTACTGAACTCCTACTGGGTTGGTAGTGCTCCTCACTCTACTGGGTTGGTAGTCCTCCTCACCCTACTGGGTTGGTAGTCCTCCTCACCCTACTGGGTTGGTAGTCCTCCTCACCCTACTGAACTCCTACTGGGTTGGTAGTCCTCCTCACCCTACTGGGTTGGTAGTCCTCCTCACCCTACTGAACTCCTACTGGGTTGGTAGTGCTCCTCACCCTACTGGGTTGGTAGTCCTCCTCACTCTACTGGGGTCTCTACTGGGTTGGTAGTCTCTACTGGGTTGGTAGTCCTCCCTCACCCTCTGGGTTGGTACTCCTACTGGGGTTGGTAGTCCTCCTCACCCTACTGGGTTGGTAGTCCTCCTCACCCTACTGGGTTGGTAGTCCTCCTCACCCTACTGGGTTGGTAGTCCTCCTCACCCCTACTGGGTTGGTAGTCCTCCTCACCCTACTGGGTTGGTAGTCCTCCTCACCCTACTGGGTTGGTAGTCCTCCTCACCCTACTGGGTTGGTAGTCCTCCTCACCCTACTGGGTTGGTAGTCCTCCTCACCCTACTGGGTTGGTAGTCCTCCTCACCCTACTGGGTTGGTAGTCCTCCTCACCCTACTGGGTTGGTAGTCCTCCTCACCCCTACTGGGTTGGTAGTCCTCCTCACCCCTACTGGGTTGGTAGTCCTCCTCACCCTACTGGGTTGGTAGTCCTCCTCACTCTACTGGGTTGGTAGTCCTCCTCACCCTACTGGGTTGGTAGTCCTCCTCACCCTACTGGGTTGGTAGTCCTCCTCACTCTACTGGGTTGGTAGTCCTCCTCACCCTACTGGGGTTGGTAGTCCTCCTCACCCTACTGGGTTGGTAGTCCTCCTCACCCTACTGGGTTGGTAGTCCTCCTCACCCTACTGGGTTGGTAGTCCTCCTCACTCTACTGGGTAGTCCTCCTCACCCTACTGGGTTGGTAGTCCTCCTCACTCTACTGGGTTGGTAGTCCTCCTCACTCTACTGGGTAGTCCTCCTCACCCTACTGGGTTGGTAGTCCTCCTCACCCTACTGGGTTGGTAGTCCTCCTCACCCTACTGGGTTGGTAGTCCTCCTCACCCTACTGGGTTGGTAGTCCTCCTCACCCTACTGGGTTGGTAGTCCTCCTCACCCTACTGGGTTGGTAGTCCTCCTCACCCTACTGGGTTGGTAGTCCTCCTCACTCTACTGGGTTGGTAGTCCTCCTCACTCTACTGGGTTGGTAGTCCTCCTCACCCTACTGGGGTTGGTAGTCCTCCTCACCCTACTGGGTTGGTAGTCCTCCTCACTCTACTGGGTTGGTAGTCCTCCTCACCCCACTACTGTGGGTTGGTAGTCCTCCTCACCCTACTGGGTTGGTAGTCCTCCTCACTCTACTGGGTTGGTAGTCCTCCTCACCCTCTACTGGGTTGGTAGTCCTCCTCACCCTACTGGGTTGGTAGTCCTCCTCACTCTACTGGGTTGGTAGTCCTCCTCACCCTACTGGGTTGGTAGTCCTCCTCACCCTACTGGGTTGGTAGTCCTCCTCACCCTACTGGGTTGGTAGTCCTCCTCACCCTACTGGGTTGGTAGTCCTCCTCACCCTACTGGGTTGGTAGTCCTCCTCACTCTACTGGGTTGGTAGTCCTCCTCACTCTACTGGGTTGGTAGTCCTCCTCACCCTACTGGGTTGGTAGTCCTCCTCACTCTACTGGGTTGGTAGTCCTCCTCACCCTACTGGGTTGGTAGTCCTCCTCACCCTACTGTGGGTTGGTAGTCCTCCTCACCCTACTGGGTTGGTAGTCCTCTACTGGGTTGGTAGTCCTCCTCACCTACTGGGGTTGGTAGTCCTCCTCACCTCCCTACTGGGGTTGGTAGTCCTCCTCACCCCTACTGGGTTGGTAGTCCTCCTCACCCTACTGGGTTGGTAGTCCTCCTCACCCCACTGGGTTGGTAGTCCTCCTCACCCTACTGTGGGTTGGTAGTCCTCCTCACCCCACTGGGTTGGTAGATAGGAACTCTTGCTAATTCCTCAGTATTTCTGGAGGGTTTTCCTCAGTATTTCTACATACTTGTTATTCTGCTCTTGTCTGTCAGACTTATTAACCCCTTAGTGGCAAAGAATCTTCCTTCTGCTTGCGACAGAGGCGTAATCTATTCTAAACTAAGTGAGTCCTGTTTTTCAATCATGTTCTAATGATATGTATATTGAGTGTATCTATCCTCTCCCGCCAGGTACAAGAAGACTCAGGAGACCCTGTCTGTGGCGGGACAGAAGACCACTGCTGCCTTCTCCACCATGGGAACTGCCCTCAGCAGGAAACTGGGAGACATGAGGTACAGACCAAGACTCAAAATGGCCGCCCTCAATCCCTTTCTGTAGTGCAGTTTCGGACAACCACGAAGTTGTAAAACCTAGAGGTGTCACCTCAGTCCTCTTTTCCATTAGGTTGCATACGTTTATTTGGTGAGGCCACAACAACCCTCTTTCTGGTGAGAGCTAGTCCCGCCTCCCTAATCTTAGAACACCTGATTCCACTGCACACCTGGGGCCTCATTTTATAACCGTTGGGTCAATTTGACACTCAATATCTGCGTGCTTCCTTTCATGAAAAGACTGCGCACAAATATTGGTTCATAATATACAGCGTATATCTCCTGTTATGAGTCAGACCTGTTGATAAACTGCGCGTGTGTCAACGAGCGTTGTCACGCTAACCTGGAAACGCCCATCATTCACCTTTTTACGATCTGCTCAATCGTGTCGTTTTTTTTTTTGTACTTTGTAAATGTGGAAATTAGGCCAAGCCCCTAGCTAAAGGAGATGGGAATGGTTGAAGGTGATTAAATGTCTTTGTTTGGCGGAACGTTTTCTTTTGCAGTGACCTTTGTTTGTTCCTGACCGTTTTTCTGAAAGACGACGACGATTTGCAAATTTGTTGTGGCCCTGTAAACATTACAAACTTTTTCTCTTTTTTTTTTCCTCGAACAGAAATAAGCTGCACTTGCCCACAAATTCTATAACGTTGTCTGCTCCGGTGGGGGGGGGGGCGGGGACACACTACAGTAGGCCTGTTTACAGTGGTAACCTACCCACTTCAATGCTAAAGATCAACCGTCTGTTCACCTGTTTAAATGAGGTACCGCGCTCCTTTTCAGATGCACAGAGCAAAAAAACTTGAAATTATAATAATAATAGCCTATCTAAGGCTCAATTAAATGATGTGTAATTTATTTTATGGCTACTTCAGGAAGTTGAGGGAGTTATTTTGCAATGGTTATTATATTTTATAAATGAAATATTATCTGTTGGGAGTAATGTCACCTTAAATTATTCATACGTAGCCTATAAACCTCGATGGTAAAGGTGAACTGTTTGTTCTACCGTTGAACTGCACTTCGGATCACAGAGCAAAGCTGATCTATTTACTACTACTAGTGGTTAGAGTGTAGAGGCGACAGGGTAGCCTAGTGGTTAGAGTGTAGAGGCGACAGGGTAGCCTAGTGGTTAGAGTGTAGAGGCGACAGGGTAGCCTAGTGGTTAGAGTGTAGAGGCGGCAGGGTAGCCTAGTGGTTAGAGTGTAGAGGCGGCAGGGTAGCCTAGTGGTTAGAGTGTAGAGGCGACAGGGTAGCCTAGTGGTTAGAGCGTAGAGGCGACAGGGTAGCCTAGTGGTTAGAGCGTAGAGGCGACAGGGTAGCCTAGCGGTTAGAGCGTAGAGGCGACAGGGTAGCCTAGCGGTTAGAGCGTAGAGGCGACAGGGTAGCCTAGCGGTTAGAGTGTAGAGGCGACAGGGTAGCCTAGCGGTTAGAGTGTAGAGGCGACAGGGTAGCCTAGCGGTTAGAGTGTAGAGGCGACAGGGTAGCCTAGCGGTTAGAGTGTAGAGGCGACAGGGTAGCCTAGGGTTAGAGTGTAGAGGCGACAGGGTAGCCTAGCGGTTAGAGTGTAGAGGCGACAGGGTAGCCTAGCGGTTAGAGTGTAGAGGCGACAGGGTAGCCTAGCGGTTAGAGTGTAGAGGCGACAGGGTAGCCTAGCGGTTAGAGCGTAGAGGCGACAGGGTAGCCTAGTGGTTAGAGCGTTCGACTAGTAACCGGAAGGTTGCAAGTTCAAACCCCCGAGCTGACAAGGTACAAATCTGTCGTTCTGCCCCTGAAAAAGGCAGTTAACCCACCTGTTCCTAGGCCGTCATTGAAAATAAGAATTTGTTCTTAACTGACTTGCCTGGTTAAATAAATAAAAAAACTACTGCATAAGTTAGGATGGGATATTTCACTGGTATGAAACCATCTGTCAGAAAAAGGTGAATTTATTCATGTAAATGAGACTGATGCTGATTCCTAAATATTTTACAATGTAAAGATTTTTAAAAATTTTTAAACTCAAATTATTTTTGCTCTTCTCACTAACGGTCAAATAATCGCATTTTTATTATATTTCGTTTTTTATAAAAAATAAAAAATATTAATTGTCATATATTCCTGCAGAAGGCTACTATAGCCTACTTACTGTTGCTTTCTGGGAATGTAATGATTCAAACACTAGACACTGTGCGTGCTCCTGGTCTAAAGGTTTGTGGGAGGATAAGCACATGTTCTTCCCACATGCTCACGTCAAGCTACGATTTTATAAATGACTACTTTTTTTGTGAAAACCGTTGTGGCATATTTTGTGCGTATGCAACATTTATGAATGATTCTCCAGGGCCCTTGATTATCTACAACATTTATGAATGAGGCCCCAGGACCTTGATTAGCTGCAGGATTTATGAATGAGGCCCCCAGGCCCTTGATTAGCTGCAACATTTATGAATGAGGCCCCCAGGCCCTTGATTAGCTGCAACATTTATGAATGAGGCCCCCAGGCCCTTGATTAGCGGCAACATTTATGAATGAGGCCCCCAGGCCCTTGATTAGCTGCAACATTTATGAATGAGGCCCCCAGGCCCTTGATTAGCTGCAACATTTATGAATGAGGCCCCCAGGCCCTTGATTAGCTGCAGGATTTATGAATGAGGCCCCCAGGGCCTTGATTAGCTACAACATTTATGAATGAGGCCCCCAGGCCCTTGATTAGCTGCAGTGTTTGAATGAGGCCCCAGGGCCCTTGATACATTTATGAATGAGGCCCCCAGGCCCTTAATTAGCTGCAGGATTTATGAATGAGGCCCCCAGGACCCTTAATTAGCTGCAACATTTATGAATGAGCCCCCCAGGGACCTTGATTAGCCAGTAGTTTTCCAGGAGGAGTGTTTGGCATCTCTGATGTAGTAAACACTATCTGCGTTTACTCTCCTGGAAGACTTCTGAAGTAGACACTGTAGATTTTACACTAACCCCCCCACCCACCCACCCTCCCAGACTTGACTCATAACCGCCTTTGCCTGCAGTCAATTCCATTTGGTTGCTCCAACTTCAACTAGCCATGGAGGACCATGCTTTTTTACAGCCATGTTATAGATGTCTTGGAATCGAACCAAATGTCTGAAGGCCTTTTTTTAACATATGGTTTGATTCAACACTTTAATAATTTGTTGTAAATAATCCATCCATCCATTCATCTATCACCCTTGTAACATATTATCTCTAGTGTCTACGAGATCTCAGAATATGTCTACTAACTTTAACTATTAATTATTATTATTATTACTATTATTATTAACGTTGTCCAAGTCCACGTTGGCCTTGCAACAGATCCATTACTCTGGCCTTGCAACAGATCCATTACTCTGGCCTTGCAACAGATCCATTACTCTGGCCTTGCAACAGATCCATTACTCTGGCCTTGCAACAGATCCATTACTCTGGCCTTGCAACAGATCCATTACTCTGGCCTTGCAACAGATCCATTACTCTGGCCTTGCAACAATACTCCCTTCCTGCTTGCTCCGTATCAATGTTGCCGCGACAACTCCTTGTTCCTTGGAGGTTTTTGGATTTATTTTTGTCCCGTTGTTTTTGTTATCGTCTGGTCTAAAGTAGTGCACTATATAGGGAATAGGGTGCCATAGGGCTCTGGTCTAAAGTAGTGCACTATATAGGGAATAGGGTGCCATAGGGTTCTGGTCTAAAGTAGTGCACTATATAGGGAATAGGGTGCCATAGGGTTCTGGTCTAAAGTAGTGCACTATATAGGGAATAGGGTGCCATAGGGTTCTGGTCTAAAGTAGTGCACTATATAGGGAATAGGGTGCCATAGGGCTCTGGTCTAAAGTAGTGCACTATATAGGGAATAGGGTGCCATAGGGTTCTGGTCTAAAGTAGTGCACTATATAGGGAATAGGGTGCCATGCCATTTGGGACTTACCCTCTGAAAGCAGCCCCTTGTGTTAAATAGTCTCGCTCTGCTCAGCTCGTTGCTTCTTGTGCCTCACCCTGTGTTTTGTTTCTCTTGTTTTTTTGTAATTGCTGCGTCTGGTCTACAGAGCGCTGCCGTTCTCTAACTCCTTTAGGTAAGACCTACTCTGTGCTGCTGGAACCATCCACTTTACCGACTTCCATCACTTACTATGATCACTTACCGAGAGGTCCTGACTGTTTAATACAACTATAGTCTTTATGCTGCCACTCTGCTTTCTCAAATCAAAATGGATTTGTTCTCAGGCGCCGAATACAACGGGTGTAGACTTAACCGTGACTAGGCATCAGGATAGACAATAATAAGGTATTTGAGGTAGATATATACATGAAGGCAGGGTAAAGTGACCAGGCATCAGGATAGATAATAATAAGGTATTAGAGGTAGATGATGAGAGTAAAATAAAGAACAGAGTAGCAGCGGAGTGTGTGTTTACACTTAGTGGCCAGTTTATTAGGTACACCACCCCTCGTTCACAAAAAATTGATCTCTCCTACAGATAGTGAGTCACGTGGCCGTGGCTATATGAAGCAGGCAGACGGGCATCGAGGCATTCAGTTACTGTTCTATTTGAACGTTTAGAATGGGCTAAACGGATTACCTTAACCACTTTTAGCGTGTTATGGTCGTCTGGGCCAGGCGCCGGTTCCAGTATCTCAGTAACGGCCAGCCTCCTGGGCTTTTCACGCACAACATGTATCTAGGACAGGACTCTCCAACCCTGTTTTCCTGGAGAGCTAGCCTCCTGTAGGTTTTCACTCCAACCCTGTTCCTGGAGAGCTCGCCTACTGTAGGTTTTAACTCCAACCCTGTTCCTGGAGAGCTAGCCTCCTGTAGGTTTTCACTCCAACCCTGTTCCTGGAGAGCTAGCCTCCTGTAGGTTTTCACTCCAACCCTGTTCCTGGAGAGCTGACCTCCTGTAGGTTTTAACTCCAACCCTGTTCCTGGAGAGCTGACCTCCTGTAGGTTTTAACTCCAACCCTGTTCCTGGAGAGCTGACCTCCTGTAGGTTTTCACTCCAACCCTGTTCCTGGAGACCTAGCCTCCTTTAGGTTTTCACTCCAACCCTGTTCCTGGAGACCTAGCCTCCTGTAGGTTTTCACTCCAACCCTGTTCCTGGAGAGCTGACCTCCTGTAGGTTTTAACTCCAACCCTGTTCCTGGAGAGCTGACCTCCTGTAGGTTTTAACTCCAACCCTGTTCCTGGAGAGCTGACCTCCTGTAGGTTTTAACTCCAACCCTGTTCCTGGAGACCTAGCCTCCTGTAGGTTTTCACTCCAACCCTGTTCCTGGAGAGCTGACCTCCTGTAGGTTTTAACTCCAACCCTGTTCCTGGAGAGCTGACCTCCTGTAGGTTTTAACTCCAACCCTGTTCCTGGAGAGCTAGCCTCCTGTAGGTTTTCACTCCAACCCTGTTCCTGGAGAGCTGACCTCCTGTAGGTTTTAACTCCAACCCTGTTCCTGGAGAGCTAGCCTCCTGTAGGTTTTCACTCCAACCCTGTTCCTGGAGAGCTGACCTCCTGTAGGTTTTAACTCCAACCCTGTTCCTGGAGAGCTGACCTCCTGTAGGTTTTAACTCCAACCCTGTTCCTGGAGAGCTGACCTCCTGTAGGTTTTAACTCCAACCCTGTTCCTGGAGAGCTGACCTCCTGTAGGTTTTAACTCCAACCCTGTTCCTGGAGAGCTGACCTCCTGTAGGTTTTAACTCCAACCCTGTTCCTGGAGAGCTGACCTCCTGTAGGTTTTAACTCCAACCCTGTTCCTGGAGAGCTGACCTCCTGTAGGTTTTAACTCCAACCCTGTTCCTGGAGAGCTGACCTCCTGTAGGTTTTAACTCCAACCCTGTTCCTGGAGAGCTGACCTCCTGTAGGTTTTAACTCCAACCCTGTTCCTGGAGAGCTAGCCTCCTGTAGGTTTTCACTCCAACCCTGTTCCTGGAGAGCTGACCTCCTGTAGGTTTTAACTCCAACCCTGTTCCTGGAGAGCTGACCTCCTGTAGGTTTTAACTCCAACCCTGTTCCTGGAGACCTGAGCCTCCTGTAGGTTTTCACTCCAACCCTGTTCCTGGAGAGCTGACCTCCTGTAGGTTTTAACTCCAACCCTGTTCCTGGAGAGCTGACCTCCTGTAGGTTTTAACTCCAACCCTGTTCCTGGAGAGCTGACCTCCTGTAGGTTTTAACTCCAACCCTGTTCCTGGAGAGCTGACCTCCTGTAGGTTTTAACTCCAACCCTGTTCCTGGAGAGCTGACCTCCTGTAGGTTTTAACTCCAACCCTGTTCCTGGAGAGCTGACCTCCTGTAGGTTTTAACTCCAACCCTGTTCCTGGAGAGCTGACCTCCTGTAGGTTTTAACTCCAACCCTGTTCCTGGAGAGCTGGCCTCCTGTAGGTTTTAACTCCAACCCTGTTCCTGGAGAGCTGACCTCCTGTAGGTTTTAACTCCAACCCTGTTCCTGGAGAGCTGACCTCCTGTAGGTTTTAACTCCAACCCTGTTCCTGGAGACCTAGCCTCCTGTAGGTTTTAACTCCAACCCTGTTCCTGGAGAGCTAACCTCCTGTAGGTTTTAACTCCAACCCTGTTCCTGGAGAGCTGACCTCCTGTAGGTTTTAACTCCAACCCTGTTCCTGGAGAGCTGACCTCCTGTAGGTTTTAACTCCAACCCTGTTCCTGGAGAGCTGACCTCCTGTAGGTTTTAACTCCAACCCTGTTCCTGGAGAGCTGACCTCCTGTAGGTTTTAACTCCAACCCTGTTCCTGGAGAGCTGACCTCCTGTAGGTTTTAACTCCAACCCTGTTCCTGGAGAGCTGACCTCCTGTAGGTTTTAACTCCAACCCTGTTCCTGGAGAGCTGACCTCCTGTAGGTTTTAACTCCAACCCTGTTCCTGGAGAGCTGACCTCCTGTAGGTTTTAACTCCAACCCTGTTCCTGGAGAGCTGACCTCCTGTAGGTTTTAACTCCAACCCTGTTCCTGGAGAGCTGACCTCCTGTAGGTTTTAACTCCAACCCTGTTCCTGGAGAGCTGACCTCCTGTAGGTTTTAACTCCAACCCTGTTCCTGGAGAGCTGACCTCCTGTAGGTTTTAACTCCAACCCTGTTCCTGGAGAGCTGACCTCCTGTAGGTTTTAACTCCAACCCTGTTCCTGGAGAGCTGACCTCCTGTAGGTTTTAACTCCAACCCTGTTCCTGGAGAGCTGACCTCCTGTAGGTTTTAACTCCAACCCTGTTCCCGGAGAGCTGACCTCCTGTAGGTTTTAACTCCAACCCTGTTCCCGGAGAGCTGACCTCCTGTAGGTTTTAACTCCAACCCTGTTCCTGGAGAGCTGACCTCCTGTAGGTTTTAACTCCAACCCTGTTCCCGGAGAGCTGACCTCCTGTAGGTTTTAACTCCAACCCTGTTCCTGGAGAGCTGACCTCCTGTAGGTTTTAACTCCAACCCTGTTCCCGGAGAGCTGACCTCCTGTAGGTTTTAACTCCAACCCTGTTCCCGGAGAGCTGACCTCCTGTAGGTTTTAACTCCAACCCTGTTCCTGGAGAGCTGACCTCCTGTAGGTTTTAACTCCAACCCTGTTCCCGGAGAGCTGACCTCCTGTAGGTTTTAACTCCAACCCTGTTCCTGGAGAGCTGACCTCCTGTAGGTTTTAACTCCAACCCTGTTCCTGGAGAGCTGACCTCCTGTAGGTTTTAACTCCAACCCTGTTCCTGGAGACCTAGCCTCCTTTAGGTTTTCACTCCAACCCTGTTCCTGGAGAGCTGACCTCCTGTAGGTTTTAACTCCAACCCTGTTCCCGGAGAGCTGACCTCCTGTAGGTTTTAACTCCAACCCTGTTCCTGGAGAGCTGACCTCCTGTAGGTTTTAACTCCAACCCTGTTCCTGGAGAGCTGACCTCCTGTAGGTTTTAACTCCAACCCTGTTCCTGGAGACCTAGCCTCCTTTAGGTTTTCACTCCAACCCTGTTCCTGGAGAGCTGACCTCCTGTAGGTTTTAACTCCAACCCTGTTCCCGGAGAGCTGACCTCCTGTAGGTTTTAACTCCAACCCTGTTCCCGGAGAGCTGACCTCCTGTAGGTTTTAACTCCCCTGTTCCAACCCTGTTCCTGGAGAGCTGACCTCCTGTAGGTTTTAACTCCAACCCTGTTCCCGGAGAGCTGACCTCCTGTAGGTTTTAACTCCAACCCTGTTCCCGGAGAGCTGACCTCCTGTAGGTTTTAACTCCAACCCTGTTCCCGGAGAGCTGACCTCCAACAGTGGTGTGCAGAACGGCATCGGTCCTTGTCACGGGATTGGCTATTGCAGCAGACGACCACACCTGGTTCCACTACTATCCTCTACAAACAAGAAGAAGCAGGTCTAGTCGGACACGCCATCACCAACACTGGACAGAAGAGTGGAAAAATATTGCCTGGTCTGACGAATCCTAGTTCCTTTTGTGTCAAGCTGATGGCAGAGTCAAGATTTTGTGTAAGCAGCATGAGTCCGTGGCTCCATCCTGGCTGGTGTCAACGGTACAGGCTGGTGGGCACACGTTAGGTCCCTTGATACCAATTGAGCAATGTTTCCATACCCCGAAGAATTCAGGCTGTACTGGATGCAAAGGGGTGTCCGACCCAGTGCTAGATGGGTGTACCTAATAAACTGGCCACTGAGTTTATGGTCTTGTGAGTGTGCAGATAGTCTGAGTAACCAATGAACTATTTAGCAGTTTTCTGAATATTTAACTTTTACCCTCCTAGCCATAAGATTGTAATCCCAGAGCCAATGCTCTGGTACCATTCAGTTTAATTTTCTTTGAAAGATACATTTCAAATCAAATCAAATTTTATTTGTCACATACACATGGTTAGCAGATGTTAGTGCGAGTGTAGTGAAATGCCTGTGCTTCTAGTTCCTTCAGGTTCTGATTTAATTAATTACTTTATTATTTAAGAGGAGTTCAGTTCATATAAATTAATTCCCTGCATATTTGAATGATTAATTACCGGAGTGGCCTAAGGCACTGCATCTCGGTGCAAGAGGCTTCACTACAGTCCCTGGTTCGAATCCAGGCTGTATCACATCTGGCGCCGTGATCAGGAGTCCCATAGGGTGGCGCACAATTGGCCCAGCGTCGTCCGGGTTTGGCCGGGGTAGTCCGTCCATTGTAAATAAGAATTTGTTCTTTTAACTGACTTGCCTAGTTAAAATAAATGTTAAAAATGATTAACCTGCAGTAACCACCAGATGGCAGTATCCTCTTTGCACTGACTGACTGACTGACTTGACTGCAGTCCCACTGTGTGTGTGTGTGTGTGTGTGTGTGTGTGTGTGTGTGTGTGTGTGTGTGACTGCTCCAGTGGTGGGCCCGGCTTTGGGCCTGCCTCGTTGCTTTAATAACCCTCTTCTCCGCTTGGCTCCTAATCACTTCTTTGTCTCCCTCCTTTTTAACGCTTACAAAGTAGCAACTACTCCATCCGCCATTCGATAAGTATGCCAGCGATGAGGTAAATTAGCTCACACTTTATTTTATTTTTGATTTTTTTTCATTTACTTTTAAGTGTCATTTATGAGGATTTTAGTCGTTTTTATAGTAACACACTGTTGTGGTCTTGTTTGATTTTGTGGTCTTTTTTTTGTGGTCTTTTTGAATTTCCCATATACAATACATACATATACAATACATACATATACAATACATACATATACAATACATACATATACAATACATACATATACAATACATACATATACAATACATACATATACAATACATACATATACAATACATACATATACAATACATACATATACATACATATACAATACATACATATACAATACATACAATACATACAATACATACATATACAATACATACATATACAATACATACATATACAATACATACATATACAATACATACAATACATACATATACAATACATACATATACAATACATACATATACAATACATACATATACAATACATACATATACAATACATACATATACAATACATACATATACAATACATACATATACAATACATACATATACATACATATACAATACATACAATACATACATATACAATACATACATATACAATACATACATATACAATACATACATATACAATACATACATATACAATACATATACATACATATACATATACAATACATACAATACATACATATACAATACATACATATACAATACATATACATACATATACAATACATACATATACAATACATACATATACAATACATATACATATACAATACATACATATACAATACATACATATACATATACAATACAAACTATATAATGATACAGCACAGCCTTGGGAAAATACCTCGTGGAAACATTGGGTGTTTTAAGTGCTTAAATAAATTAAATTAAAATACTCAGCGTGACTTTGATATCCTGTCTGTATGCTTTTCCCCTGTGTATATATATATATATATATATATATATATATATATAATGAGCTAACTCAATACACATCATATGACTGGTAACTGGATGTAAATCAACTCCACTAAGACTATGCCCTGATGAGGCATGAACCTGTCATCTCCCAGAGGTATCCCTGGGATAAGGGTGTCTGGCAGTGGACAATCCAAGTGTAATAAAAATGGAGGTTACCACTTATGTTTGTCGTGCCCCCTAACCCCTTACGGGAGAGGGTCATTATTTCATTTTTTGGAGTCCGGTGTTTTATATTGATTCTATGATCTTCCCGTGTGCTCATTTTGTAGAAAGATTTTTTTGTTTGTTGTTGCTTGACTTTTTTAGTAATATATTAAATCTGTTTTTATTTTAATTTTTATTTTATAGAAACTCTCCAACCTTCAAGTCGTTTGAGGACAAAGTTGGAAACATCAAGGTGAGCTGAAGGTTGTTGAAATGGGAACATGACGCAGAATAAAACCTGCACGACTCACAACTGGAATGAACAAACAGTCAAAATGGAAAAGTATATTTTTGTAGTTGGTACATTCCATTTGTATCTTCATTGTGAACTGTGCCATTTGCTAATCGTCACCCCTGCGCCATATGCTAATAGTCACCCCTGTGCCATTTGCTAATCGTCACCCCTGTGCCATTTGCTAATGGTCACCCCTGTGCCATTTGCTAATGGTCACCCCTGTGCCATTTGCTAATGGTCACCCCTGTGCCATTTGCTAATGGTCACCCCTGTGCCATTTGCTAATCGTCACCCCTGTGCCATTTGCTAATGGTCACCCCTGTGCCATTTGCTAATCGTCACCCCTGTGCCATATGCTAATAGTCACCCCTGTGCCATTTGCTAATGGTGCCATATGCTAATGGTCACCCCTGTGCCTGCGCCATATGCTAATGGTCACCCCTGCGCCATATGCTAATGGTCACCCCTGTGCCATATGCTAATGGTCACCCCTGTGCCATATGCTAATGGTCACCCCTGTGCCATTTGCTAATGGTCACCCTGCGCCATATGCTAATGGTCACCGCTGTGCCATATGCTAATGGTCACCCCTGTGCCATATGCTAATGGTCACCGCTGCGCCATATGCTAATGGTCACCCTGCGCCATATGCTAATGGTCACCCCTGTGCCATATGCTAATGGTCACCCCTGCGCCATATGCTAATGGTCACCCCTGTGCCATTTGCTAATGCACCCCTGCCATATGCTAATGGTCACCCCTGCGCCATATGCTAATGGTCACCCCTGTGCCATTTGCTAATGGTCACCCCTGTGCCATATGCTAATGGTCACCCCTGTGCCATATGCTAATGGTCACCCCTGTGCCATATGCTAATGGTCACCCCTGTGCCATATGCTAATGGTCACCCCTGTGCCATATGCTAATGGTCACCCCTGTGCCATTTGCTAATGGTCACCCCTGTGCCATATGCTAATGGTCACCCCTGTGCCATATGCTAATGGTCACCCCTGTGCCATATGCTAATGGTCACCCCTGTGCCATATGCTAATGGTCACCCCTGCGCCATATGCTAATGGTCACCCCTGCGCCATTTGCTAATGGTCACCCCTGTGCCATATGCTAATGGTCACCCCTGTGCCATATGCTAATAGTCACCCCTGTGCCATTTGCTAATGGTCACCCCTGTGCCATATGCTAATGGTCACCCCTGTGCCATATGCTAATGGTCACCCCTGTGCCATATGCTAATGGTCACCCCTGTGCCATATGCTAATGGTCACCCCTGTGCCATATGCTAATGGTCACCCCTGTGCCATATGCTAATGGTCACCGCTGTGCCATATGCTAATGGTCACCCCTGTGCCATATGCTAATGGTCACCCCTGTGCCATATGCTAATGGTCACCCCTGCGCCATTTGCTAATGGTCACCCCTGCGCCATATGCTAATGGTCACCCCTGCGCCATATGCTAATGGTCACCCCTGCGCCATATGCTAATGGTCACCCCTGCGCCATATGCTAATGGTCACCCCTGCGCCATATGCTAATGGTCACCCCTGCGCCATATGCTAATGGTCACCCCTGCGCCATATGCTAATGGTCACCCCTGCGCCATATGCTAATGGTCACCCCTGCGCCATATGCTAATGGTCACCCCTGCGCCATATGCTAATGGTCACCCCTGCGCCATGCTAATGGTCACCCCTGAGCCATATGCTAATGGTCACCCCTGAGCCATATGCTAATGGTCACCCCTGCGCCATATGCTAATGGTCACCCCTGCGCCATATGCTAATGGTCACCCTGCGCCATATGCTAATGGTCACCCCTGCGCCATATGCTAATGGTCACCCCTGCGCCATATGCTAATGGTCACCCCTGCGCCATATGCTAATGGTCACCCCTGGTCACCCTGCCATATGCTAATGGTCACCCCTGCGCCATATGCTAATGGTCACCCCTGCGCCATATGCTAATGGTCACCCCTGCGCCATATGCTAATGGTCACCCCATGCGCCATATGCTAATGGTCACCCCTGCGCCATATGCTAATGGTCACCCCTGCGCCATATGCTAATGGTCACCCCTGCGCCATATGCTAATGGTCACCCCTGCGCCATATGCTAATGGTCACCCCTGCGCCATATGCTAATGGTCACCCCTGCGCCATATGCTAATGGTCACCCCTGCGCCATATGCTAATGGTCACCCCTGCGCCATATGCTAATGGTCACCCCTGCGCCATATGCTAATGGTCACCCCTGCGCCATATGCTAATGGTCACCCCTGCGCCATATGCTAATGGTCACCCCTGCGCCATATGCTAATGGTCACCCCTGCGCCATTTGCTAATGGTCACCCCTGCGCCATTTGCTAATGGTCACCCCTGCGCCATTTGCTAATGGTCACCCCTGCGCCATATGCTAATGGTCACCCCTGCGCCATTTGCTAATGGTCACCCCTGCGCCATATGCTAATGGTCACCCCTGCGCCATATGCTAATGGTCACCCCTGCGCCATATGCTAATGGTCACCCCTGCGCCATATGCTAATGGTCACCCCTGCGCCATATGCTAATGGTCACCCCTGCGCCATATGCTAATGGTCACCGCTGCGCCATATGCTAATGGGCACCCCTGTGCCATATGCTATATGCAGACGGAAGAGTGTCACATTAACGATTCACCGGTGCTGCTGAAAAGTGTACAACCTTTTTTAACGGGTGCTTGATCTATACAAATCTCAGACCATATTCTCTACAGTCTCACTCGGCTCCTTTTTGAAATTAAATTAATTAAGATTTACCCCATACCATCCTCCTCCCCCATTGCTCTGGTCACCCCTGCGCCATATGCTAATGGTCTTCCCATCTCTTCCTCTTTCTCTCACCCCTGCGCCATATGCTTTCTCTCTTCACCCTTTCTAATGGTCACCCTTTCCATATGCTCTCTCTAATGGGCACCCCTGTGCCATATGCTCTGCAGACGGAAGAGTGTCCATTAACTTTCTCTCTTCCCTCTTTCTATACAAATCTCTATTCTCTCCTCTTTCCCCATACCATCTCTCCCTCTTTCTCTCTTCCTCTTTCTCTCTTCCTCTTCTCTCTTCTCTCTTCCTCTTTGTCTCTTCCTCTCTTCCTCTTTCTCTCTTCCTCTCTTCCTCTTTGTCTCTTCCTCTCTTCCTCTTTGTCTCTTCCTCTCTTCCTCTTTGTCTCTTCCTCTCTTCCTCTTTCTCTCTTCCTCTTCCTCTCTTCCTCTGTCTCTTCCTCTCTTCCTCTTTCCCTCTTCCTCTTTCTCTCTTCCTCTCTTCCTCTTTGTCTCTTCCTCTCTTCCTCTTCAGTACAAGGTGGTTGGAGCCAGAGGTAACGGTGAAGCTGTCCAGTCCCCGACCGACACGAACCCTGTTCAGGACAACGCACCCTTCTGAAGACCTCCCCTCCTCCTCTCTCTCATCACCGGGACTGTGACATCATTAAGCGCCTCATCACTGAGTGACACATGACCTTTGGCCTAAAGAAGTCACCCTCTAATCTCCACATTACTCACTACTGCCTCCCTCGCCTGACCTGGAAAACATAGTGCCCTATATCATTAATACTACGGCCCAGTCCTAAATCACCCCCTAGCCCCTACTCCGTAGCCCCTACCCTCTCACTTGTGGAGAACTGAAAGGACTGGAGGGATGTGTGCAGTATGACAACAATTCCACCTATGCTATGACAGGTCAAGGTGGGAGCCACTACTATATTGTTTAAACCAATAGGTTGATTTGGTGCATATTGCTTTTACTCTTATCTAGTTCCTTCAGATCTCCACAAGTGCCTAGGAGGTTAGGGGCTAAAGGTACGTTTGGAATCTCCCTCCTCAGCCCCCCTCGCCTACCAAGAGCATGTGCATATCTCATCTCACTGTGCAAATACAAACTACCGCAAAATACAACCTGAGGTTACATAACATCAACTCACCACAGCTTGTAAAAAAATATTAAAAAAGACAACTACGGTAAACCATTTTGTATTATAAAATAATTTTACACTGCTTTGCATAATGTTTTTACATGACTTATCTGTATGTATAAATATATATATATGAATAAATATATTGTGAACACATACGGCCAGTTGGCATTCATCGGTAGGTATGGCTGACGTGGAGGCTCAAATCAAAAGGCAGATATATAAAACACTACGACTACAACAATGATCAGTTTGGTGCCCTGCTGAGTGTTCGAATTTCAGTTTGGTGCCCTGCTGAGTGTTCGAATTTCAGTTTGGTGCCCTGCTGAGTGTTTGAATTTCAGTTTGGTGCCCTGCTGAGTGTTCGAATTTCAGTTTGGTGCCCTGCTGAGTGTTCGAATTTCAGTTTGGTGCCCTGCTGAGTGTTCGAATTTCTGTTTGGTGCCCTGCTGAGTGTTCGAATTTCTGTTTGGTGCCCTGCTGAGTGTTCTGATTTCTGTTTGGTGCCCTGCTGAGTGTTCTGATTTCTGTTTGGTGCCCTGCTGAGTGTTCTGATTTCTGTTTGGTGCCCTGCTGAGCGTTCGAATTTCTGTTTGGTGCCCTGCTGAGCGTTCGAATTTCTGTTTGGTGCCCTGCTGAGTGTTCGAATTTCAGTTTGGTGCCCTGCTGAGTGTTCGAATTTCAGTTTGGTGCCCTGCTGAGTGTTCGAATTTCAGTTTGGTGCCCTGCTGAGCGTTCGAATTTCAGTTTGGTGCCCTGCTGAGCGTTCGAATTTCTGTTTGGTGCCCTGCTGAGTGTTCGAATTTCTGTTTGGTGCCCTGCTGAGCGTTCGAATTTCTGTTTGGTGCCCTGCTGAGTGTTCGAATTTCAGTTTGGTGCCCTGCTGAGCGTTCGAATTTCTGTTTGGTGCCCTGCTGAGCGTTCGAATTTCTGTTTGGTGCCCTGCTGAGCGTTCGAATTTCTGTTTGGTGCCCTGCTGAGTGTTCTGATTTCTGTTTGGTGTGCTTCTACAATGTGGAAGCAAGGCTTTAGTGTAAAGACCAGTTTCTACCTTCATCAGATATCTTTAGGCCTCTTTCAGTCCTATTGCTTTCTGTTACTTTGCTGGTATAAAATAAATGTAAAAACATTTTCTATTCTTTCTTAATCTGGAAGTTGTAGAATATCGTTTAACCTGGGAGGTGTTTTCTTTCTCTTTTATTTTTTTAGGCTCAAGTGTTTACTGTTATAGTGCCACATCTGAAATGATTTAACTGTCAAATACAGTCCAGACAGCTCTCTGTGTCCGCCATTTTATTCTAAGAATTGTCCTCGTGCCTCAGGGCGTAACCACACCACACACTTGTATGCACACACTCCTGTACCCAGACGTACTCGTACCCACCCTGTGACTAGCTCTACTGTTATTTATATGTCAACAACACTTCCTGTTCTGCCAGTGTGCACTAACCCAACCTCTTTACACTATAACACAACTTGAAATAGCAACACTTCCTGTTTTGCCAGTGTGCACTAACCCAACCTCTTTACACTATAACACAACTTGAAATGGCAACACTTCCTGTTTTGCCAGTGTGCACTAACCCAACCTCTTTACACTATAACACAACTTGAAATAGCAACACTTCCTGTTTTGCCAGTGTGCACTAACCCAACCTCTTTACACTATAACACAACTTGAAATAGCAACACTTCCTGTTTTGCCAGTGTGCACTAACCCAACCTCTTTACACTATAACACAACTTGAAATAGCAACACTTCCTGTTTTGCCAGTGTGCACTAACCCAACCTCTTTACACTATAACACAACTTGAAATAGCAACACTTCCTGTTTTGCCAGTGTGCACTAACCCAACCTCTTTACACTATAACACAACTTGAAATAGCAACACTTCCTGTTTTGCCAGTGTGCACTAACCCAACCTCTTTACACTATAACACAACTTGAAATAGCAACACTTCCTGTTTTGCCAGTGTGCACTAACCCAACCTCTTTACACTATAACACAACTTGAAATAGCAACACTTCCTGTTTTGCCAGTGTGCACTAACCCAACCTCTTTACACTATAACACAACTTGAAATAGCAACACTTCCTGTTTTGCCAGTGTGCACTAACCCAACCTCTTTACACTATAACACAACTTGAAATAGCAACACTTCCTGTTTTGCCAGTGTGCACTAACCCAACCTCTTTACACTATAACACAACTTGAAATAGCAACACTTCCTGTTCTGCCAGTGTGCACTAACCCAACCTCTTTACACTATAACACAACTTGAAATAGCAACACTTCCTGTTTTGCCAGTGTGCACTAACCCAACCTCTTTACACTATAACACTACTTGAAATAGCTTCTATTGGTTTGGTAACAACTTCACTTTTTGTTATTTTCAACATGATTTAACTATGGAGATTGTATCCCCCCTCCAATGTAATGTTACATTTCTATCCAGGGGATGGAGTATTCATTTACCCTTTGACTTCTTTTTATAATTATAATTTTTTATTCTTTAGTAGTGATGATCATATTTAGGTTATGTGTTTTTGATGTCTCATTCTTGGTTGGAGTTTAAATAAGGTTTGTTTTTATATTTAATTGCCATCTGTAAATCGTTGCCAATATGTAATTAACTGTCTGTTACAGATCTCTCTCACTTTCAAATTAATACCATAGTTATTATATAGATGGTAGGTCTGCTACGATCTGGACCGGTTTCCCCCACCGATCTGGACCGGTTTCCCCCACCGATCTGGACCGGTTTCCCCCACCGATCTGGACCGGTTTCCCCCAGACACGGATCAGACCAGAGAATTTCCGTTAGCAAAGCGTTTTAGTCCAGGATTTAGTTTAATCTGTTGGCGGACAGGGCCTCCCTAAGGACAGGGCCTCCCTAAGGACAGGGCCTCCCTAAGGACAGGGCCTCCCTAAGGACAGGGCCTCCCTAAGGACAGGGCCCCCAATTCATGTTTTGTCCGAGTTTTTTTTTTTTTTTGGCAAAAGATCTGATCGGTCAAAAATACCAATTTTAGTGGCAAAAGATCAGAATTGGGCTGCCTGTGTAAACGCAGCCTTGGTATATTCTGTTGTCTCTGGTTATGACGGAGCAAGGGGAAAGGCAGATGTATCCCATAGATTGTGTAGAGCTGCAAAAACATTGTTTGGGTCTAATGTACATTTTTGGGACGCCACAGCGGAATTTGTTAAAACACATTATTGAAGGCATGTACAATGTTGGGAATGATAAGAATATATATATATATAGCTTTATTTAGAATGGGAGCCCAGTTGTATACCTTTTTAAATGGATATGAGAATGGTGAATGAATTCAAATGTTGGTTTGTCATATGTTGAGGATATCAATAAAGCATTCCTTTAAACAAAGGAGAGTTGTGGGTAATGTTCAAATTTAATCAATCGATCCAATATATTTTTTTTATAAAACCCTTTCCCTCAGCAGTTCATAAAGTTCTTTACTGTTACCTGGCCTACAGCCCAAAGTGCAAGCGAGAGCACAGTGGCCAGGAAAGGGGATTAAACAACTGAACAAAAATATAGATGCTGTTTTCATGTTTCATGAGCTGAAATAAGTTGTTTTATTTATCTTATATTGTGTTTACAAATGTGTTTATGTAACAGTGTAAGTTCAGACCGTCCCCTCGCCCATACCCGGGCGCGAACCAGGGACCCTCTGCACACATCAACAACAGCCACCCACGAAGCATCGTTACCCATCGCTCCACAAAAGCCGCGGCCCTTGCAGAGCAAAAGGGGAGCTACTACTTCCGCTAACTAAGCTAGCCGTTTCACATCTGTTACATTTACATCCTTGTTGGTGAGCGTTTCTCCTTTGCCAAGAGGATAATCCATCCATCTGACAGGTGTGGCATATCAAGAAGCTGATTTAAACGCTATTCATTGGGCAAAAATGTTTTAACAATGGCAACTTAATCGAATAAAATGTTATTGGTCACATGCACATATTTAGCAGATGTTATTGTAGGTGTAGTGAAATGCTTGCATTCCTAGCTTCAACAGTGTAGTAGTATCTAACAATGCACGTCTAAAAGTAAACCAAATTGAATCAAGAAATATTTCAGGAGAGCAATGTTGGAGTGGTATTGCCTAAAATACAGTAGAATAGAATACAGTATGTAAACATTATTCAAGAGCCTGTTGTTCCATGTCTATGTACAGTGGGCTCCAAAATTACTGGCACCTCTGACTGGCAATGCACAAACAATACTTTTAAAAATATATATAAACAATAGAATTATAGAAAAACTCAAAATACCAACTTGAGAAATACTGTACTTTGTTTCGTTCCATTGACACATTAATAATTTAATTAAAAATCAATGTCCTCCAATTCAAGGTTTCACCATTAATGACACCCTTAAAGATTATTGTAAATAACATCTACCAAAATTTAAACGTGAAATTAAATTCCACTTTGAGTTTAAGTCTTAAGGAACTATATTGAGCCATTTCATCACTTCCTGTTTCACTAGGGTATAAAAATGAGGTAACATGGATGCAATATCCCTTTGTCATCCAACACCATGAAGAAAAGGGAACTGGCAGTTGAAAACAGATGGGCGTAGACCTTCATAAATTCACAAGAAGATCCACAAACGATTGAATATACCACTGAGCACTGTCAGGGCAAGTATTTTAAAAATTCAAAACATATAGAACAGTTGAAAACCTCACGGGAAGAGGACAAACATGCATTTTGACCCCAGGATATGGAGGAGGATGGTGAGAGAAGCAACAAACTACCCCAAAATCAGTGTGAAAGAATTGTGGGCCTTGGGGTCACCAGGTTAAAAAAAAAAAAAAACACTACTAGAAGCCACAACCACAGGCTCTTTGGAAGAGTTGCCAGCTCTTTCTGACCCCAAGACACAGACGCAAGCGCTTGGAGCCAAACGTCATTTAAATTATGACTGGAAGGAGGTGCTCTGGTCAGATGAGACCAAAATGTAACGTTTTGGTCAGATACAGCATCGGCATGTTTGGCGTCGAAACAGAGATGCATACCAGGAGAGGCACCTCATACCCACGGTGAAACAGAGATACAAGGAGAGGTACCTCATACCCACAGTGAAACAGAGATACAAGGAGAGGCACCTCATACCCACGGTGAAACAGAGATACAAGGAGAGGCACCTCATACCCACGGTGAAACAGAGATGCATACCAGGAGAGGTACCTCATACCCACGGTGAAACAGAGATACAAGGAGAGACACCTCATACCCACGGTGAAACAGAGATACAAGGAGAGGCACCTCATACCCACGGTGAAACAGAGATACAAGGAGAGACACCTCATACCCACGGTGAAACAGAGATACAAGGAGAGGCACCTCATACCCACGGTGAAACAGATACAAGGAGAGGCACCTCATACCCACGGTGAAACAGAGATACAAGGAGAGGCCTCATACCCACGGTGAAACAGAGATACAAGGAGAGACACCAGAGATCAAGGAGAGGCACCTACCCACGGTGAAACAGAGATACAAGGAGAGGCACCTCATACCCACGGTGAAACAGAGATACAAGGAGAGGCACCTCATACCCACGGTGAAACAGAGATACAAGGAGAGACACCTCATACCCACGGTGAAACAGAGATACAAGGAGAGGCACCTCATACCCACGGTGAAACAGAGATACAAGGAGAGGAACCTCATACCCATGGTGAAACAGAGATACAAGGAGAGGCACCTCATACCCACGGTGAAACAGAGATACAAGGAGAGACACCTCATACCCACGGTGAAACAGAGATGCATACCAGGAGAGTCACCTCATACCCACGGTGAAACAGAGATACCAGGAGAGGCACCTCATACCCACGGTGAAACAGAGATACCAGGAGAGGCACCTCATACCCACGGTGAAACAGAGATACCAGGAGAGTTACCTCATACCCACGGTGAAACAGAGATGCATACCAGGAGAGTTACCTCATACCCACGGTGAAACAGAGATGGTGAAACAGAGATACAAGGAGAGGCACCTCATACCCACGGTGAAACAGAGATACCAGGAGAGTTACCTCATACCCACGGTGAAACAGAGATGCATACCAGGAGAGTTACCTCATACCCACGGTGAAACAGATTCCAGGAGAGTTACCTCATACCCACGGTGAAACAGAGATTCATACAAGGAGAGGTACCTCATACCCACGGTGAAATATGGAGGGGGGTCAGTGATGTTTTGGGGCTGTTTTAATTCCAGAGGTCCAGGGGCTCTTGGTTAAGATAAATGGCATAATGAATTCCACCAAGTATCAGGTAATCTGGGCTGACAATCTGGTTGCCTCTGTCAGAGGGCTGGGACTTGGCCGTAGGTGGACTTTCCAACAAGACAATGACCCGAAACATACCTCAAAATCCACACAGAAATGGTTCTGTGACGACAAAATCAATGTTCTGCCATGGCCATCTCAGTCTCCAGACCTCAATCCAATTGAAAATCTGTGGGCTGAGTGGAAGAGGGCAGTTGATAAGAGCAAACCCAAGAATGTGAAGGATCTTGAAAGAATCTGCATTGAGGAATGGTCTGAAATCCTTCCAAATGTGTTCCTTAACCTTGTCAAACATCACAGGAAAAGACTCCATGCTGTTATCCTTACCAGAGGTGGTGACACTAAGTACTAAATGAGGAGTGCCAATAATTATGATGAAACCTTGATTTTGGTTAAATGTATTTTGTATTAAATAATTGTATGATTTTGGTGGGTTCCATTGAAACATTAATAAAGTACAGTATTTCTCACATGTTGGTATTTTGAGTTTCTCTGTAATTCTATAATTTCTTTATTTTTTTAAGTATTATTTTTTAAAGTATTGTTTGTGCATTGCCAGTCAGAGATGCCAGTGAATTTGGAGCCCACTGTGTACAGGGCAGCAGGGTTGAGTAACCTAGGGATTGCTATTCAACAGTCTGATGGCCTTGAGATAAAAGCTGTTTTTCAGTCTCTCGGTCTCAGCTTTGATGCACCTGTACTGACCTCGCCTTCTGGGTTATAGCAGGGTGAACAGGCAGTGGCTCGGGTGGTTGTTGTCCTTGATTATATTTTTGGCCTTCCTGGGACATCGGGTGGTGTAGTTGTCCTGGAGGGAAGGCAGTGTGCCCCCGATGATACGTTGGGCACACCACAACATCCTCTGGAGAGCCCTGCGGTTACAGGCGATGCAGTTGTCGTACCAGGCGGTGATACAGCCCGACAGGATGCTCTCAATTGTGACAAGCCACATTTATTCAGCCTCCTGAGGTTGAAGAGGCATCTGGAAAATTCACCCACAAATATAACTTTATTTACCGGCATACACTATATATATACTTTACAAAAATGTGTGGGATTCGGCTACTTCAGCCACACCCGTTGCTGACAGATGTATCAAATCGAGCACACATCCATGCAATCTCCATAGACAAACACTGGCAGTAGAATGGCCTTACTGCAGAGCTCAGTGACTTTCGACGTGGCACCTTCATAGGATGCCACTTTTTCAACAAGTCAGTTCGTCAAATTTCTGCCCTGCTAGAGCTACCCTGGTCAACTGTAAGAGCTGTTATTGTGAAGTGGAAACGTCTAGGAGCAACGGCTCAGCACGAAGTGGTAGGCCACACAAGCTCACAAAACGGGACTATCCTCGGATGAAAAACTCACTACCGAGTTCCAAACTGCGTCGGGTAACAATGACAGTACAAGAACATGAAATGCGTTTCCATGGCTTAGCAGCCGCACACAAGCCTAAGATCACCATGCACAATGCCAAGCGTCGGCTGGAGTGGAGTGAAATGGGTTTCCATGGCCGAGCAGCCGCACACAAGCCTAAGATCACCATGCGCAATGGCAAGCGGTGTAAAGCTCGCCACCATTGGACTCTGGAGCAGTGGAAATGCGTTCTCTGGAGTGATGAATCACGCTTCACCATCTGGCAGTCTGACGGACGAATCTGGGTTTGGCGGATGCCAGGAGAATACTACCTGCCCGAATGCATAGTGCTATAGAATTTGGTGGAGGTGAAATAATGGTCTGTGGCTGTTTTTCATAGTTCGGGCCCCTTAGTTCCAGTGAAGGGAAATCTTAACGCTACAGCATACAATGAAATTCTAGACGATTCTGTGCTTTCAACTTTGAGGCAGCAGTTTGGGGAAGACCCTTTCCTGTTTCAGCATGACAATACCCCCGTGCACAAAGTGAGGTCGAGATCGGTGTGGAAGATCTTGACTGGCCTGCACAGAGCCCTGACCACACCTTTGGGATGAATTGGAACGCCGACTGTGAGCCAGGCCGAAACGCCCCCAACATCAGTACCCAACCTCACTAATGCTCTTGTAGCTGAATGGAAGCACTTTGAAACTTTTCTTACATTCATTTGTATACCATTTCATAGGCCTTTGTCTACTATGAGTACTTGGGAACAGATTACCAAATATTAAGATCACTCGGGGCTGTTTTCCTGGTGTTTTTACAGTCTTTAATGTCATAGAATGAAAATTAAATCACACGTTTCATTAGAAAATTTAAAAAAGGTTTCATTAGAAATGTTTTTGCTCCTAAAGGTTGGGGGCCCCTGGGCCAAATTCAGTTTGGGGATCCCAGGCCCATATCAAGGGGAAAGTAGGGGAAATACTATTTGTAACAAACACATTGCAGTTTCTCAGGTCTTATTATAATTCTTTCTTTCGTAAGATATGGGTGTACATTGTTTCCTTGGGTGCTTTTGTGGTGATCTATAATATATTTGTGTTTACAGCTATAAGGGTAAGTTAAATGTCTTGGTAAAGTAACAAATACCAATCCCCACAAAGCCTAAATAAAAGAAACACCATAAAATACACAGATCTTAACGTAGCCGAACAATGAACGTTCTGCATTTATACCCTGAACAGACCTGTTATAACTAGAAGAGCTCTGGGAGTGTGGGTGCAAGGAAAATAACCTCTCACTCAACATCATCAACAACACAAAGGAGATGATCGTGGACACCCCCATCCACGTCAACGGGACAGCAGTGGAGTTTCAAGTTCCTCACCATACACATCACCGACAAACTGAAATGTTTCCACCCACACAGACAGTGTGGCGAAGAAGGCACACCAGCGCCTCAGGAGGCTGAAGAAATTTGGCTTGGCACCTATAACCCTCACAAACTTTTACAAATGTTCAATTGAGAGCATCCTGTCGGGCTGTATCACCGCCTGGTACAGCAACTGCCCCCGGCCGCAACCGCAGGGCTCTCCAGAGGGTGGTGCAGTCTGCCCAACACATCACCGGGGGCAAACTATCTGACCTCCAGGACACCTACACCACCGGATGTCACAGGAAGGCCAAAAAGATCATCAAGGACAACAACCAACCGAGCCACTGCCTGTTCATCCCGCTATCATCCAGAATGATCCATATTTAATTTTACCTTTATTTAACCAGGCAAGTCAGTTAAGAACATATTCTTATTTTCAATGACGGCCTGGGAACAGTGGGTTAACTGCCTGTTCAGGGGCAGAACGACGGATTTGTACCTTGTCAGCTCGGGGGTTTGAACTCGCAACCTTCCAGTTACTAGTCCAACGCATATGTTTACATATCTTGCATTACTCATATGTATATACTGTTTTCTATTCTATTCTACTGTATCTTAGTCAATGCCGCTTTGACATTGCTCATCCATATATTTATTACATTCTTAATTCATCATTCCTTTACTTAGATGTGTATATTGTGAAATTGTTACATATTACTGCTCTGTTGTAGATAGAAACACAAGCATTTCGTTGGATCTTCACAACTAGCTAGCTAGCGTTTCCACCCACTTAGCTTGAAGCTAGCCCGGCCAGAGCACCTGTAGCATACTCCTGGGCTACAATACCCGGGCCCACGACCGGTCTATCGATGTCACCGCATGAAGAGGAATAAACAGACTCACCCCATCGCGACGTCCCCCAAAGGCTAACTCTCTAGCCCTCGCTATCTCCCTGCTTGCTAATTCGGCCTGCTAACTGCTAGCTTGTCTAGCTCCGGTCCGCTAACTGCTACCTTGTCTAGCCCGGGCCTACGAACTGTTAGCTTGTTAGCACAGGCTTGCTAACCGTCTGAATCGCCGCGTCCCAAACACTCACTAGACCCATATTTACTCTCTATCTCTTTTTGATTTTTAATTTGTTTATACCTTCCGGAAACCTGCCTCACCCAATGTGATACGGAATCGCTATTATTTTTAATTTTTTAGAACACACTCAAGAACCTCCAGACGCTAACCAGCTAACTAGCTACAAGCTATTTAGTCATTGTTAGTTTTTTTTTAACCTGGATAACACTCGCCAGTCCAGCTTCCCTGCCCATCCACCGCTGCCCCCTGGACACTGATCTCTTGGCTACATAGCTGATGCACGCTGGACTGTCCATTAATCACGGTACTCCATTCTGCTTGTTTGTTTTATCTGTCGGCCCCGTTGCCTAGTCAACACCATTTTACCTGCTGTTTGTTGTGCTAGCCGATTAGCAGTTGTTGTCTCACATACTGTTTTAGCTAGCTTTCCCAATTCAACACATGTGATTACTGTATGCCTCGCTGTATGTCTCTCTCAAATGTCAATATGCCTTGTATACTGTTGTTCAGGTTAGTTATCATTGTTTAAGTTCACAATGGAGCCCCTAGTTCCACTCTTCATACCCCTGTTACCTCCTTTGTCCCACCTCCCACACATGCAGTGACCTCACCCATTACAACCAGCATGTCCAGAGATAAAACCTCTCTCATCATCACCCTGTGCCTGGGCTTACCTCCACTGTACCCGCACCCCACCATACCCCTGTCTGCGCATTATGCCCTGAATATACTCTGCCATGCCCAGAAACCTGCTCCTCTTATTCTCTGTCCCCAACGCTCTAGGCGACCAGTTTTGATAGCCTTTAGCACCCTCATACTACTCCTTCTCTGTTCCGCGGGTGATGTGGAGGTAAACCCAGGCCCTGCATGTCCCCAGGCACCCTCATTTGTTGACTTCTGTGATTGAAAAAGCCTTGGTTTCATGCATGTCAACATCAGAAGCCTCCTCCCTAAGTTTGTTTTACGCACTGCTTTAGCACACTCTGCTAACCCTGATGTCCTTGCCGTGTCTGAATCCTGGCTCAGGAGGAAGGCCACCAAAATTCAGAGATTTCCATACCCAACTATAACATCTTCCGTCAAGATAGAACTGCCAAAGGGGGAGGAGTTGCAGTCTACTGCCTCGTTGCCTGTAGAGATAGCCTGCAAAGTAATGTCATACTTTCCAGGTCCATACCCAAACAGTTCGAACTACTAATTTTGAAAATTACTCTCTCCAGAAATAAGTCTCTCACTGTTGCCGCCTGCTACCGACCCCCCTCAGCTCCCAGCTGTGCCCTGGACACCATTTGTGAATTGATCGCCCCCCATCTAGCTTCAGAGTTTGTTCTGTTAGGTGACCTAAACTGGGATATGCTTAACACCCCGGCAGTCCTACAATCTAAGCTAGATGCCCTCAATCTCACACAAATCATCAAGGAACCCACCAGGTACAACCCTAACTCCTTAAACAAGGGCACCCTCAGACGTCATCCTGACCAACTGGCCCTCCAAATACACCTCCGCTGTCTTCAACCAGGATCTCAGCGATCACTGCCTCGTTGCCTGTATCCGCCACGGAGCCGCAGTCAAACGACCACCCCTCATCACTGTCAAACGCTCCCTAAAACACTTCTGTGAGCAGGCCTTTCTAATCGACCTGGCCCGGGTATCCTGGAAAGACATTGACCTCATCCCGTCAGTTGAGGATGCCTGGTCATTCTTTAAAAGTAACTTCCTCACCATTTTAGATAAGCATGCTCTGTTCAAAAAATGCAGAACTAAGAACAGATACAGCCCTTGGTTCACTCCAGACCTGACTGCCCTCGACCAGCACAAAAACATCCTGTGGCGGACTGCAATAGCATCAAATAGTCCCCGTGATATGCAACTGTTCAGGGAAGTCAGGAACCAATACACACAGTCAGTCAGGAAAGCTAAGGCCAGCTTCTTCAGGCAGAAGTTTGCATCCTGTAGCTCCAACTTCAAAAAGTTCTGGGACACTGTGAAGTCCATGGAGAACAAGAGCACCTCCTCCCAGCTGCCCACTGCACTGAGGCTAGGGAACACGGTCACCACAGATAAATCCATGATTATCGAAAACTTCAATAAGCATTTCTCAATGCCTGGCCATGCCTTCCAACCTCGGCCAACAGCTCCGCCCCCCCCAGCTCCTCGCCCAAGCCTCTCCAGGTTCTCCTTTACCCAAATCCAGATAGCAGATGTTCTGAAAGAGCTGCAAAACTTGGACCCGTACAAATCAGCTGGGCTGGACAATCTGGACCCTCTATTTCTGAAACTATCCGCCGCCATTGTCGCAACCCCTATTTACCAGCCTGTTCAACCTCTCTTTCATATCGTCTGAGATCCCCAAGGATTGGAAAGCTGCCGCGGTCATCCCCCTCTTCAAAGGGGGAGACACCCTGGACCCAAACTGTTACAAACCTATATCCACCCTGCCCTGCCTATCTAAGGTCTTCGAAAGCCAAGTCAACAAACAGGTCACTGACCATCTCGAATCCCACCGTACCTTCTCCGCTGTGCAATCTGGTTTCCGAGCCGGTCACGGGTGCACCTCAGCCACACTCAAGATATCATAACCGCCATCGATAAAAGACAGTACTGTGCAGCCGTCTTCATCGACCTTGCCAAGGCTTTCGACTCTGTCAATCACCATATTCTTATCGGCAGACTCAGTAGCCTCGGTTTTTCGGATGACTGCCTTGCCTGGTTCACCAATTACTTTGCAGACAGAGTTCAGTGTGTCAAATCGGAGGGCATGCTGTCCGGTCCTCTGGCAGTCTCTATGGGGGTGCCACAGGGTTCAATTCTCGGGCCGACTCTTTTCTCTGTATATATCAATGATGTTGCTCTTGCTGCGGGCGATTCCCTGATCCACCTCTACGCAGACGACACCATTCTATATACTTTCGGCCCGTCATTGGACACTGTGCTATCTAACCTCCAAACGAGCTTCAATGCCATACAACACTCCTTCCGTGGCCTCCAACTGCTCTTAAACGCTAGTAAAACCAAATGCATGCTTTTCAACCGATCGCTGCCTGCACCCGCATGCCCGACTAGCATCACCACCCTTGATGGTTCCAACCTTGAATATGTGGACATCTATAAGTACCTAGGTGTCTGGCGAGACTGCAAACTCTCCTTCCAGACTCATATCAAACATCTCCAATCGAAAATCAAATCAAGAGTTGGCTTTCTATTTCGCAACAAATCCTCCTTCACTCACGCCGCCAAGCTTACCCTAGTAAAACTGACTATCCTACCGATCCTCGACTTCGGCGATGTCATCTACAAAATGGCTTCCAACACTCTACTCAGCAAACTGGATGCAGTCTATCACAGTGCCATCCGTTTTGTCACTAAAGCACCTTATACAACCCATCACTGCGACTTGTATGCTCTAGTCGGCTGGCCCTCGCTACATATTCGTCGCCAGACCCACTGGCTCCAGGTCATCTACAAGTCCATGTTAGGTAAAGCTCCGCCTTATCTCAGTGCACTGGTCACGATGGCAACACCCATCCGTAGCACGCGCTCCAGCAGGTGTATCTCACTGATCATCCCTAAAGCCAACACCTCATTTGGCCGCCTTTCGTTCCAGTACTCTGCTGCCTGTGACTGGAACGAACTGCAAAAATCGCTGAAGCTGGAGACTTTTATCTCCCTCACCAACTTCAAACATCAGCTATCTGAGCAGCTAACCGATCGCTGCAGCTGTACATAGTCTATTGGTAAATAGCCCATCCATTTTCACCTACCTCATCCCCATACTGTTTTTATTTATTTACTTTTCTGCTCTTTTGCACACCAATATCTCTACCTGTACATGACCATCTGATCATTTATCACTCCAGTGTTAATCTGCAAAATTGTAATTATTCGCCTACCTCCTCATGCCTTTTGCACACATTGTATATAGACTCCCCCTTTTTTTCTACTGTGTTATTGACTTGTTAATTGTTTACTCCATGTGTAACTCTGTGTTGTCTGCTCACACTGTTATGCTTTATCTTGGCCAGGTCGCAGTTGCAAATGAGAACTTGTTCTCAACTAGCCTACCTGGTTAAATAAAGGTGAAATAAAAATTTAAAAAATGAACACCCGCATACATTGCTTAAACACGTGCACGTGACCAATAATATTTTGATTTGATTTGAAGAGGACGTGACACTCTACTAAGGTCTGTTGATAGTAGATCTATTAATAAAACAGTTGTTCCCTGACCGGGAATCGAACCCGGGCCGCGGCGGTGAGAGCGCCGAATCCTAACCACTAGACCACCAGGGAAGTCATAGTTTTGTTATTGTTGGAAACGATTTCCTAAATATAATAAATGTTGACAGATAAATATGTATATATATTTTTTTACAATTGTTTACATATAAATATGTATATATTGTTTTACAATTGTTGACAGATAAATATGTATATATATTGTTTTTTTTGACAATTGTTGACAGATAAATATGTATTTATTTACTATAATTTATAAATAGTTTTATAAACCGTTTTCCTGAGCAAACACACTCTTGTCAACCCACTTGCACGTCGTGCACGAATGAAAATCAAACCCCTCCTTGTCTGACCAACATCCGAGTGTCTTCCTCGTAGTATAAAACCACTCGCCAATCCTTCATTCTGGCAACAACAACAACAAAAAAAGAACATTTACTGCGAATATATTTCACTTCTTATTACAGGGTCGTTAAGAGAGGGGTTTTGTTTTATTTACCCCCAAACAAAAATCTATTTTATAAATGGGCCCCGTCGTCCAAGCGTCAACTCCTTTACTCGTCTCGCAGATTGACTTGGGTGCTGTTTAACATCAGCTCGTCTCTTGGGTAACAAACAAAAGAAAGGTGAGATTTTGTTTTAAACTGCATTTTAATGATGAATACAGTGATGCTGAGTTTAGTTAGCTAATGATGCTCTCGGTCATTATAAGAGTGTGTTTTGTTGTTTTGGACATTTTTGATAATAGCACGAAGTCATCGTGATTTCAGTCTTACAGACTCGGATCTTTTTTCTTTCTTTCTTTCTTTCTTTCTTTGATTCTTTCTTGTAATTTGTTTGCAGCTAAACTGACTTATATGTTATTGTTTGCCAACATTACCAAGGAAGATTTGCTTTTGGACATTTTTATCTCGACAAAAAATGTATTTTTTTTTTAGGTCTTTCGTCCCAAATGGACAACATGTTATTCTAGGTAACGTTTAGTCGAGTTGGCTTTTTCCTTCAACAACAGTATGTTTCTAAACTCAAGTTTGTCATTTTCGTTCACGTTTTTTTGTTAAAGAATGGGAACATTGTAAGTTAGCTAGGCGCCTAACTACATCTTGCTGGCTAACGTTACTAGCTAGTTATGTACCACACGGTTTGGATTAGGGTTTGGTTTAGGTCATTGTCGGGTTTGGGTTAGGTCAGGTTTGGTTTAGGTTTGGGTTAGGTTAGGCTCTAGGTTTGGGTTAGGCTCTAGGTTTGGGTTAGGTCAGGTTTGGGTTAGGTCAGGTTTGGGTTAGGTTAGGCTCTAGGTTTGGGTTAGGTCAGGTTTGGTTTAGGTTTGGGTTAGGTTAGGCTCTAGGTTTGGGTTAGGTCAGGTTTGGGTTAGGTTAGGCTCTAGGTTTGGGTTAGGTCAGGTTTGGGTTAGGTTAGGCTCTAGGTTTGGGTTAGGTCAGGTTTGGGTTAGATTAGGCTCTAGGTTTGGGTTAGGTCAGGTTTGGGTTAGGCTCTAGGTTTGGTTTAGGTTTGGGTTAGGCTCTAGGTTTGGGTTAGGTTAGGCTCTAGGTTTGGGTTAGGTTAGGTTTGGTCATGTTAGGTTTACGGCCCTCTGACTAAGGTTTGGGTTAGGTTAAGGTTTTGGGTTCCGGTTAGGCTCTCCTGGAGGTTTGGGTTAACCCACTGTTCCTAGGTTTGGGTTAACCCACTGTTAGGCTCTAGGTTTGGGTTAACCCACTGTTAGGTTTTGGTCCCACTGTTCCTAGGTTTAACGTCATGGTCCCTGAGTTTAGCACCCCACATGACTAAGATATTGTAATTTTTGCCAGTTAACCCACTGGTCCTATACCTTTGGGTGGTTTGACCAGTTAACCCACTGTTCCTCCAGTAACAGTTAACCCACTGTTCCTAGACCAGTTAACCCACTGTTCCTTAGGCCAGTTAACCCACTGTTCCTGGAGTTGACCCACGTTCTTCTCCCAGTGAACAAGGCCAGTTAACCCACTGTTCCTAGGCCAGTTAACCCACTGTTCCTAGACCAGTTAACCCACTGTTCCTAGGCCAGTTAACCCACTGTTCCTAGTTAACCCACTGTTCCTAGACCAGTTAACCCACTGTTAACCCCCACTGTTCCTAGGCCAGTTAACCCACTGTTCCTAGGCCAGTTAACCCACTGTTCCTAGGCCAGTTAACCCACTGTTCCTAGGCCAGTTAACCCACTGTTCCTAGGCCAGTTAACCCACTGTTCCTAGTCCAGTTAACCCACTGTTCCTAGTCCAGTTAACCCACTGTTCCTAGGCCAGTTAACCCACTGTTCCTAGACCAGTTAGCCCACGGTTCCTAGACCAGTTAAAAAATACCATGTCATTTGTGTTTAGTAGTATCAGATGCCTACATTAATGTCACAGAACAGATGGTAGCTTACCCACTAACAATTTGAGACAGCCTTGCCAGTAATGATTGCTTCAATATTGATCATATAGATAAGTGTGTGGGAGGTGTTACTGTATGTACTTAGCCAGCCATGCATTCTGAAAAAACTTGTGCTATAATGTACAAATGTTTGACTTTTAGTCTCCCTTTCTTCCAGGGTTTCTATCTAACGCAATATTCAGCAAGCTCTGAAGAATGGCATCGATCAACGCAGGCGGTTCTCTCGTTGCTACCAATGACTACTACCGAAGTGAGTTAACTCTTGGGCCGGGACATGTCTTTACAAACGAAGCCCTCGGGGCCTAACTTAATCAAGCTTCATCAGTGTGATTTTTCCTTTGTCTTTGGAAGCATTGAGACATCAAACTATGAAATAACACATATGGAGTCATGTAGTAACCAAAAAAATGTGTTAAAACAAATCTAAATATATTTTAGATTCTTCAAAGTAGCCACCCTTTACCTTCCATGACAGCTTTGCACACTCTTGGCATTCTCTCAACCAGCTTCATGAGGTAGTCACCTGGAATGCATTTCATTTAACATGTGTGCTTTAAAAGTTAATTTGTCGAATTTCTTTCCTTAATGCTTTTGAGCCAATCAGTTGTGTTGTGACAAGGTAGGGGTGCTATTCAAAAGATAGCCCTATTTGGTAAAAGACCAAGTCCATATTATGGCAAGAACAGCTCAAATAAGCAAAGAGAAACAACAGTCCATCATTACTTTAATACATGAAGATCAATCAATCTGGAAAAATTCAAGAACTTTGAAAGTTTCTTCAAAATGCAGTCGCAAAAACCATCAAGCTCTATAATGAAACTGGCTCCCATGAGGACCGCCACAGGAAAGGAAGACTCAGAGTTACCTCTGCTGCAGAGGATAAGTTCATTAGAGTTACCAGCCTCAGAAATTGTGGGGATCAAACCTCTTTGTCATGAATGGGTTGTATTGTCCAGCCCTATCCTGATACAGTGACAGGAGAATGGATTGATCTTGTGACAATAGCCTAGGTCTGGAATGGGCTTGTAAAGGTACTGAATGAGTTGTCCTGTACAAACCTAACAATCCTATTGGTTTAACTTTCCCCAGGGCGCATCGGCTCCACCTCCAGCAGCAGCTCCTGTGGCAGTTCAGAGTACAGTGGGGAGGTCATTCCACACCATCCAGGTACACAAAGCAAGCATATGGGTGCTGGTGGGAAATGTGTCTGCTGAGTTAACTCAAACTGGTGGGGTAGAGACTGTTCAGGGGTGGTACTGGGAGTTAACGAACTGGTGGGGTAGAGACTGTTCAGGGGTGGTACTGGGAGTTAACGAACTGGTGGGTAGAGACTGTTCAGGGGTGGTACTGGGAGTTAACTGGTGGGGTGGAGACTGTTCAGGGGTGGTACTGGGAGTGGGTGGGGTAGAGACTGTTCAGGGGTGGTACTGGGAGTTAACGAACTGGTGGGGTAGAGACTGTTCAGGGGTGGTACTGGGAGTTAACGAACTGGTGGGGTAGAGACTGTTCAGGGGTGGTACTGGGAGTTAACGAACTGGTGGGGTGGAGACCGTGTGAGTATGGTGATACTGGTATAGTCCCAGTCTTACTACATGGTAGTCCTTTTAAGGTTGGTGACTGTAGAATTCCCTTGCTGTGAGTTGAGCCAGTCAGTTGGTTATGTCATATGCCCTGAGGCAGCAGAGAATGGCAGGCAGTCTTTCCACAGTGATGAGGTCGTTTAGTGAGTTATGTGACAGTTCAGGTGTTCTTGGACCTGGAATTGAGATCCTAACTGAATTGGATCTGTGAAATTCCCATCTGACACCACCATGACCAGGTCATTTTGGGGGGGGGGGTCTGAGGTTTTTCTAATAAAAAAAAAAATATGGTTTAATCTTTATTTAACTCGGCAAGTCAGTTAATTAAGAACAAATTCTTATTTTCAATGACGGCCTAGGAACAGTGGGTTAACTGCCTGTTCAGGGGCAGAACGACAGATTTTGTACCTTGTCAGCTCGGGGGTTTGAATTTGCAACCTTGCGGTTACTCGTCCAACGCTCTAACCACTAGGCTTTGTCAAAAATTGCTGGCAATGCTAGCAAGCGTGACGCTACATCTACAAGTCAATCTGGTGACGTCAAAATGACGAGGGGGGGGGTTTCCAACAAATTATTTACGTCCTTGTTGAAAGTCCTTGCATCTCAATGCATCTTTTGAAATCTTCATCGGCGCTCGTTGATGATGATGATGAGTAGAAGGCTCAGTCAGGGGGCATCGGTCCAAAACAAACATGCAGAACTCTTATTGTGACGAAACACCCAACCCATGAGGGCTGAAGTTAGACAGAGCGAGGAATACCGGTGAAGGAGAGAGATTATTTTTTTTTGTTTACTGAACCAACTGCCATGTGTAGCTAATTCGATTTAAAAAAATAAATATATATATATATATATTATATTTTTTTTTAGAGAGGGTAGTTATTTTTATCAGGGTATGTTATTGAAATAATTTCAAATCGTGGCTACCGAGCGTGATAGAATTTTCAGGTCATCGGGTTACTGTATATCCGTGACAACCTCTTATGCATTATGTTGGGGCTATTATATAGGCAATTGTCTTATGTTTAGTCATTTTATGTGTTTCACCTAGTTGTTAATCTTGTTTCTCAGGTCTGCCCAAACAAGACTCTGGACATTGGTGGTCCAGCTTCTTCTTTGGGAAGCAGAACCAGCCAGGAATGACCACACTGACGGAGGAGGCCAAGCAGAAGTAAGTTTAAGTAAAATGTTGGCAAAATGACACCGGGTGGACTCGGGATTAACAAATGGACATTTCTTGAGATGGGGAAAGTCATTTCTAGGAGTTAACAGGAATTTGAGACTGAGAAATGTCTATTTTATTTCCTTCTGCCCACCTTTTTGGTACTATTTCAATGCATTCCAATGGCCATGGACTTTCAATGGAGAAATGTCCATTCATAGCTCCTCCCACACCTATGCTTGGCTCATTAAACCGTTAACCCCGCCCTCACACTGTGATTGGTGAGGTGACTATAACCTTCCTGATAGCTACTCTTGTAAAGGTGAGATTGCAAGTGTTCATAAATGGGGGGGGGACAGATTCTAGGTTGGGCCGTTTTTATTGGCTTTTAAAGAGAAAGGTGCGTATCTTAAGTTACATAGTCCCATAGTGCACGTGCTTACATTTATACAGACTCATTTGGTCAGAAGAGGTGTTCTAGAATTACAGGCCTTCTAGAATACAGGCCTTCTAGAATACAGGCTTATTAATATCAAACAAATAAAAGAATGAGCATCTGTAATTTCACACAAATGTAAGCGTAGCAGGGTTTGCATATTCACGTGTAGCCTACAGCCTTGTAGGATCGTTATTCAGATGGTCATATCCTTACACTGTCCTTCTCTCACACTGGGATTTATGGTATTACTGGCTTAGTACACAAATGGGAACAACAAAGAAAACGCCAAGTCCCATAGGGCGTCTTACCAGAATGCTAGCAAAACCCCGCTAAATCCCATAGGGCGTCTTACCAGAATGCTAGCAAAACCCCGCTAAGTCCCATAGGGCGTCTTACCAGAATGCTAACAAAACCCCGCTAAGTCCCATAGGGCGTCTTACCAGAATGCTAGCAAAACCCTGCTAAGTCCCATAGGGCGTCTTACCAGAATGCTAGCAAAACCCCGCTAAATCCCATAGGGCGTCTTACCAGAATGCTAGCAAAACCCTGCTAAGTCCCATAGGGCGTCTTACCAGAATGCTAGCAAAACCCCGCTAAATCCCATAGGGCGTCTTACCAGAATGCTAGCAAAACCCCGCTAAATCCCACAGGGCGTCTTACCAGAATGCTAGCAAAACCCCGCTAAATCCCATAGGGCGTCTTACCAGAATGCTAGCAAAACCCTGCTAAGTAATATAATAATAATAATAATATAATTATAATAATATAATAATATATAATAATATATGCCATTTAGCTGACGCTTTTATCCAAAGCGACTTACAGTCATGTGTGCATACATTCTACGTATGGGTGGTCCCGGGAATCGAACCCACTACCCTGGCGTTACAAGGGCCATGCTCTACCAACTTACCAGAATGCTAGCAAAACCCTGCTAAGTCCCATAGGGCGTCTTACCAGAATGCTAGCAAAACCCTGCTAAGTCCCATAGGGCGTCTTACCAGAATGCTAGCAAAACCCCGCTAAATCCCATAGGGCGTCTTACCAGAATGCTAGCAAAACCCCGCCAAGTCCCATAGGGCGTCTTACCAGAATGCTAGCAAAACCCCGCTAAGTCCCATAGGGCGTCTTACCAGAATGCTAGCAAAACCCCGCTAAATCCCATAGGGCGTCTTACCAGAATGCTAGCAAAACCCCGCTAAGTCCCATAAGGCGTCTTACCAGAATGCTAGCAAAATTTGCACAAGCAAAAAACAGCTATTTAAGTGTTGTGAAACAACTTCAACTCGTCAGCCAATGAGTTGACTACATTTCCAAACCCTTATTAGGGCATTGTCTTGCTTGATGAATACTTCCTCCTGGGTCTCCCACTATGACAGACAGCTTTCTGACACGCTAAGGGCATAATCCTCATGACAATTTCATCTACAACATTAAGCAAGGTGCTCCCTGCTGCATTACAATGACATTTTTCCTTGTTCTCACACTCGACCTCTCTCTCACCCTAAACAACTCCTTGTTCTCACACTCAACCTCTCTCTAAACAACTCCTCCTTGTTCTCACACTCAACCTCTCCCTAAACAACTCCTCCTTATTCTCACATTCAACCTCTCTAAACAACTCCTCCTTGTTCTCACACTCAACCTCTCTCTCCCTCCCTAAACAACTCCTCCTTGTTCTCACACTCAACCTCTCTCTCTCCCTCCCTAAACGACGACTCCTTGTTCTCGCACTCAACCTCTCTCTAAACAATTCCTCCTTGTTCTCACACTCAACCTCTCTCCCTAAACAACTCCTCCTTGTTCTCACACTCAACCTCTCTCTCACCCTCCCTAAACAACTCCTTGTTCTCACACTCAACCTGTCCCTAAACGACTCCTCCTTGTTCTCACACTCAACCTCTCTCCCTAAACAACTCCTCCTTGTTCTCACACTCAACCTCTCTCTCTCTCTCCCTAAACAACTCCTCCTTGTTCTCGCACTCAACCTCTCTCTCACCCTCCCTAAAGAACTGTTCTCACACTCAACCTCTCTCTCCCTAAACAACTCCTCCTTGCATCACACTCAACCTGTCTTCCATCCCTGGGAATTGAACCGGCAACCTTTTGCATTGTTAGTGCGACAGTCTTACCAACTGAGCCACGCAGGACACCCTTACCATCTCCCCGTTTTGCTTTGCTCTCACACTCTACCTTTCTCTTCCAGGGCGGCGGCCATGACTGTGACCAACGGCCAGGTGACCTGCGTTGCCAGGGAGATGGTGATGAAGAGGCAGGTCAGCGAGGGCAGCACAGCCGGGACGTCCGCGCCGGGGAGTTCACCCCCGTCCTGAGAGATGGGACAAACGCTAGGAGACCGAGGCTGCGTCCTCATTCCCTAAACCCTTGATTCTGTTCCATCCTCCACACTACATAGAATGTATGCCTGTTACATTGCTTCATACTAGGTAGTATGGATATTGGCACATAACCTTTTTTTTTTTTTTGTCTTAGTAGGACGGGCTGACAATGATCGTTGTTTTTATTTTGTATCCCGTTTTTTAAAAGTTTTAATCTATGAACAAAATATATATATATAAAAAAAACTTTTTTTTTACATTTGTACTTGTCTGTAACACTGTGGTGTCCTCAACTTCTCCACTTTGTCACCCTGTGATTGCAGATGTCTAGTAAAAGTCGCCTCAGCCTAATTATGGACTTGTCTGTCATTTTTCTGTTTCTTTCAATGGAATTGAATTGCTCTGAAAACAATCTTGGTATGCCGAACAGTCAACGTTACCCTGGGCACTCAGTTTCCAACAGTCAACGTTACCCTGGGCACTCAGTTTCCAACAGTCAACGTTACCCTGGGCACTCAGTTTCCAACAGTCAACGTTACCCTGGGCACTCAGTTTCCAACAGCCAACGTTACCCTGGGCACTCAGTTTCCAACAGCCAACGTTACCCTGGGCACTCAGTTTCCAACAGTCCAAGTTACCCTGGGCACTCAGTTTCCAACAGTCCAAGTTACCCTGGGCACTCAGTTTCCAACAGTCAAAGTTACCCTGGGCACTCAGTTTCCAACAGTCAAAGTTACCCTGGGCACTCAGTTTCCAACAGTCAAAGTTACCCTGGGCACTCAGTTTCCAACAGTCAACGTTCAAAGGATCAGACCCTGGGCAGTCAGTTTTTTTTAAAGTTACCAGTATGTTTACACACTCTCAGGAATGTCATAAATTAGGAATAATTAGCTTCCCTACATAAAATAAATTAACCTTCACACATCTAGATCTATGGGCAGGGGTTTAAGCTGTAGAACCCAGTTCCTACATTTGAATATAAAAATAGATTTTTATCAAACAAAACTATGCTACATTTTATGGGACCCTCAGGATGACAAATCTTGAGTCGAGACACCATATCGTCTGACACGGTTAGGTTCTACTCCGGTACGGTACTCGGATACGGACGCCGAGAAAAGCTACGACCAGAACAGGATTCCTCAGCTGAATAGCACAGCGCTCGCTACAGTGTCAGTTTTATCTACAGTATCTGGGGTGAATGTCTCAGCAGGCTGGGACAGGCTGGACCAGATGGCTGTCTGGCTCTGCTCTCCCTTCAGATGGCAGAATGGTATCCGCATCTTATCATTCTCACTTCTCTTCCCCAACTGCTATGTAAGAAAGCCATCTCTTCGCTTCCCACAGAAACTAGTCGGTTGGACAGTTACTTAACCTTGACCGTATCATAACCCTGACAAATGGCTCCCATTCATTCATACTCCGAGGCAGTCCCCTATGCCTAAACACAATGCACATAGATTCACCCTAATCACAATCCAGGGACTGCAGGTTGAAAATTAGCCGGCTGGCTAAAACCGGCACTTTTACTGAAACGTTGATTAATGTGCACTGTCCCTGTAAAAATAAAAAATAAACTAAACTAACCCATAACAGGATCATTACTACGGATTATTCTAGAAAAGGTTCTTGAGTCATAACGGCCTCCAACAGCACCATTTGTAATTTTATCTTACCCTGTTGAGAAAAGCTTTCTACAGCATTCTGCTATTTTATACTGAGAGATACATTTCTAAACCTCAAAGAAAGGAAAACCGCTTATGATCGGCGGATTACTTTGATTTAACTTTTATTTTATCTTGGCAAGTCAGTTGAGAACAAATTCTTATCTACAATGGCGGCCTACCAAAAGGCAAAAAGGCCTGAGGGGGCTGGGATTAAAAATATCTTTATTTTATGGTTGTATTTGGTAAATCAAGTGAGGTTGGTTCCATAAAACAAGGATGAAAGACTAGTTTTCTATATACAAATTACACTTCCATCAGAGGTTAATGTTTGTGAATATATAAAGCACATCAGGCAATACATTGACATACCTGTCTTGGGTATTTGACCAGAAGCTAACTAAATGCTATTGTCGGGGTACATAGATTACAATAGAGTTCTAACCGTTAGACTACGTGAATGTGTCATGTCTTGTTAACCAGGAACCAGACACACAGAACAGAAGGGACCAGGGAAAAACAAACACTGATCATTATGTTCCTGAAGGGCTTTTATCTTTACACTGAGCAGCACTTTTTCCAGGTCACTGGGTAGGTGTGTTGGGAACATCACAGAGAGACCAAGCAACAGGTTTCTGCTGCCTGTCTCTCTCTAGCTCTGAACCAGACTACAGGTTTCTGCTGCCTGTCTCTCTCTAGCGCTGAACCAGGCTACAGGTTTCTGCTGCCTGTCTCTCTCTAGCTCTGAACCAGGCTACAGGTTTCTGCTGCCTGTCTCTCTCTCTCTAGCTCTGAACCAGGCAACAGGTTTCTGCTGCCTGTCTCTCTCTCTCTAGCTCTGAACCAGGCAACAGGTTTCTGCTGCCTGTCTCTCTCTAGCTCTGAACCAGGCAACAGGTTTCTGCTGCCTGTCTCTCTCTCTCTAGCTCTGAACCAAGAAACAGGTTTCTGCTGCCTGTCTCTCTCTCTCTAGCTCTGAACCAAGAAACAGGTTTCTGCTGCCTGTCTCTCTCTAGCTCTCTCTAACAGGTTCTTGCAATGTACAAGGAGATTTTATTCAACTACCATGCTGCTCCGAAAGCAAATACTGTTACAGTAAACAGATCCGAATCTGACTCCTGTCAACAGGTTCCTGCTGTAGGAGATTGGTGAATCTGATCTGTAATCAGATCTTATTTGATTAATGTCTATACCTTTTTGTTGTTGTTGTTGCTCTATGGTCTGATCTAAACGCAGTTGTTTTATTCCACTCATGTATGAATGTTCCCATATTGCTGCCTGGCAACCAGCCAGTATCAGGAGAAAAGGGGGACATCTTGTCCCTTCAGTGGTGCTGCACAGAGAAGAACAGGCTGCGGACAAGTTATGAAACGAAGAAAGGAAGTGGAGGGGGGGAAATTAATAAAAGAAAGAGGAGAGTATAACTGGACTGTGTGTTTGATTGAATTCACATTGTATACCAATGTATGGAATAATATACAAAGGGGGGTCTTTTTAATCCATATCGCTGAGGTTCAGTGTTATGGCGTGATTGACATTTTAAAAGGCGATGTTCGTGGACACTGCATTCACGGTAAAACGCTGAAATATGTCGGCTCAATCAGAAATGGCCTTTAAGTTTCGATAGCGTGCGATCTGTAACGCTTCGGCGAATAGAGGCTGAATAAAGGCTGACGTCTGTTTTAAGAGAGCTTGCAGAAATCCCTTCTTTTTGGTGTGACGCAAAATGTGAAACAGGTCCAACACCGACTGGCTTGATCAAGTCCATATTTCTGTGCTGAGAGGACAGACAGAGTGGAAGGTGTCTTCTCCCTTGTCTTCCTTGTGGAGTCTTTTCCCTTTGTGTGTTTCAACCTATTGATTGGTGGTGGTGTGTCTCTACTGGACCGCTCTGTTGGCTGGGGGCGCTGGACCGGGGCACTGGACAGGGGCGCTGGACCGGGGCGCTGGACAGGGGCGCTGGACCGGGGCGCTGGACCGGGGCGCTGGACTGGGGCGCTGGACAGGGGGCGCCGGGTGAGGGTGGGCTGGGGGCACTGGACCGCTCTGTTGGCTGGGGGTGCTGGACCGGGGTGCTGGACTGGGGGCGCCGGGTGAGGGTGCTGGGCTGGGGTGGGCTGGAGGGGTGGTGGGCTGGAGTGCGCAGGGCGGTGGGCTGGACGGGCGCTGGACGGGACGGTGCGTGGTTTGGGGCTCCCCAGAACCACACTGACCCACCATCCTTTAGATATCCCCCCTGCTCCTGGGAACCCTGAGGAGGATATGAAGTGGTTAGTACTCAAGTAGTAACAAATGACAGGAGACAATACAAAGTACAAGACAGACGGCAACAGTCTAGTTGAACCGCTGTGTGATGTCATCATTAAAGAAGTAGTTTGGAGAATATGACAGTTCAGTCACCTGGTTGTGTTGACATGGTCACCCAGACCAGTACTTGGAGCATCGACCAATCAGAGAAGCTGTAGACTGCAGTAGGCTTTATACTCTCTGTTGGGCTTGTTTTGTCTATGGAAAGAGATACATTAGTGACTATCCGGAGAGAGATAAAACAGTGACTCTACGGAGAGAGATAAAACAGTGACTTTACGGAGAGAGATAAAACAGTGACTATATGGAGAGAGATAAAACAGTGACTACAGAGAGAGATAAAACAGTGACTTTAGAGAGAGAGATTAAACAGTGACTATATGGAGAGAGATAAAACCGTGACTATATGGAGAGAGATAAAACAGTGACTACAGAGAGAGATAAAACAGTGACTCTACGGAGAGAGATAAAACAGTGACTATATGGAGAGAGATAAAACAGTGACTATATGGAGAGGGATAAAACAGTGACTACAGAGAGAGATAAAACAGTGACTTTAGAGAGAGAGATTAAACAGTGACTATATGGAGAGAGATAACGCAGTGACTTTACAGAGAGAGATAACGCAGTGACTTTACAGAGAGAGAACGCAGTGACTTTACAGAGAGAGATAAAACAGTGACTTTACAGAGAGAGATAACGCAGTGACTTTACAGAGAGAGAGATAAAACAGTGACTTTACAGAGAGAGATAAAACCGTGACTTTACAGAGAGAGATAATGCAGTGACTTTACAGAGAGAGATAAAACAGTGACTTTAGAGAGAGAGATAAAACAGTGACTTTAGAGAGAGAGATAAAACAGTGACTCTACGGAGAGAGATAAAACAGTGACTATATGGAGAGAGATAAAACAGTGACTCTACGAAGAGAGATAAAACAGTGACTCTACGGAGAGAGATAAAACAGTGACTATATGGAGAGAGATAAAACAGTGACTATATGGAGAGAGATAAAACAGTGACTTTACAGAGAGAGATAACGCAGTGACTTTACAGAGAGTGATAACGCAGTGACTTTACAGAGAGAGATTAAACAGTGACTATATGGAGAGAGATAAAACGGTGACTATATGGAGAGAGATAAAACAGTGACTCTACGGAGAGAGATAACGCAGTAACTTTACAGAGAGAGATAACGCAGTGACTTTACAGAGAGAGATAAAACAGTGACTATACAGAGAGAGATAAAACAGTGACTATATGGAGAGAGATAAAACAGTGACTACAGAGAGAGATAAAACAGTGACTTTAGAGAGAGAGATTAAACAGTGACTCTACGAAGAGAGATAAAACAGTGACTCTACGGAAAGAGATAAAACAGTGACTATATGGAGAGAGATAAAACAGTGACTATATGGAGAGAGATAAAACAGTGACTCTACGGAGAGAGATAAAACGGTGACTTTACAGAGAGAGATAACGCAGTGACTTCACAGAGAGAGATAATGCAGTGACTTTACAGAGAGAGATAATGCAGTGACTTTACAGAGAGAGATAAAACAGTGACTACAGAGAGAGATAAAACAGTGACTTTAGAGAGAGAGATTAAACAGTGACTATATGGAGAGAGATAAAACAGTGACTATATGGAGAGAGATAACGCAGTGACTTTACAGAGAGAGAACGCAGTGACTTTACAGAGAGATAAAACAGTGACTTTACAGAGAGAGATAAAACAGTGACTTTACAGAGAGAGATAAAACAGTGACTTTACAGAGAGAGATAATGCAGTGACTTTACAGAGAGAGATAAAACCGTGACTTTAGAGAGAGAGATAAAACAGTGACTTTAGAGAGAGAGATAAAACAGTGACTCTACGAAGAGAGATAAAACAGTGACTCTACGGAGAGAGATAAAACAGTGACTCTACGGAGAGAGATAAAACAGTGACTTTACAGAGAGAGATAAAACAGTGACTTTACAGAGAGAGATAAAACAGTGACTATACAGAGAGAGATAAAACAGTGACTATATGGAGAGAGATAAAACCGTGACTACAGAGAGAGATAAAACAGTGACTTTAGAGAGAGAGATTAAACAGTGACTCTACGAAGAGAGATAAAACAGTGACTCTACGGAGAGAGATAAAACAGTGACTATATGGAGAGAGATAAAACAGTGACTATATGGAGAGAGATAAAACAGTGACTATACGGAGAGAGATAAAACAGTGACTTAATAGAGAGAGCTAAAACAGTGACTTTACAGAGAGAGATAAAACAGTGACTCTACGGAGAGAGATAAAACAGTGACTACAGAGAGAGATAAAACAGTGACTATCACATTTCAGATGAGCACATTCACATGCAGCTTTTCAGAGACATTCCTGGTTGCTCAGTCTATCTGTATCAGTGGGGAACCGTCAGGGCCTTCCCCAAGGATTTATACAAATGTATGTTTTTTAAATTAAATGTTGTTTTAATTTCTATTTAATCTTTACAATCATCTTAATAACCATCATCTGATTTCATCTTCAGATTTTCTTTAGCTAGGTTGTGTTGTAGTAGTGTCACAATGTTAGCTAGCTTGTGTTGTAGTAGTGTCACAATGTTAGCTAGCTTTTGTTGTAGTAGTGTGACGATGTTAGCTAGCTTGTGTTGTAGTAGTGTCACAATGTTAGCTAGCTTGTGTTGTAGTAGTGTCACAATGTTAGCTAGCTTGTGTTGTAGTAGTGTCACAATGTTAGCTAGCTTGTGTTGTAGTAGTGTCACAATGTTAGCTAGCTTGTGTTGTAGTAGTGTCACCATGTTAGCTAGCTTGTGTTGTAGTAGTGTCACCATGTTAGCTAGCTTGTGTTGTAGTAGTGTCACCATGAAGATGGCTGCAGCAACTGTTATCAGCTTCAAAGTGGTGTTAAGCTACCATAGTTTGTGTAAACAGTGTGCTTTTTGTTTTGTTGGTCACATTATTTTATGCTGTGTGTCATTTTGTTTTCCATGCCGGTTCGGTCTCTGTGTGTGAGGCAGCCAGGAGCGGTGGCCAGGCCTGTTCGATTCAGTCATAATAACATTTTAAAAATCACTGCTCCTACTTCACTACAACTAGAATGGTCCAACTACAGAAGATATGATGCACTAAGTGATGCTATGTTTTCCGTTATTTTCTTGATATTTGAGTTTGATACAACGCATTTGAAGATGCTTGGTCCCTCTGAAGGACTAGGTCCTATAGTCATGGTTCACCACTGATCTGTATGTGAGTGACCTTCACTAAACCAGCCCTGTTCTCAGCCGATTGAGACTGCGTGTTGGACTGAAAACGGTAGTAAACTCTTTCAGCTTGGCATGTTTGGCTTACAACAATGGAGGCTCCTCAGAGGAGGACCATCCTCCTCAGTGAATAATTTTTTTTTTTAATTTAAAAAATAGTGACACAATAAAAAAAAAGTTATAATTTTTAGATAAAACTATACTGAATATATTAACATGTAAGCCAAATAATTGATTTAAACGACAAAGGTCTACAGTAGCCCCAACAGCACCCTCTGGTATAGCACCATGGTGTAGCTGGAGGACAGCTAGCTTCCATCTTCCTTTAGGTACATTGACTTCAAACCTAGAACGCTTATTTTTATTTTTTGTTGTTATTTAAATAGGCAAGTCAGTTAAGAACAAATTCTTAGTTACAATGATGGCCTACCCCCAGCCAAACCCAGACGACACTGGGCCAATTGTGCACCACCCTATGGGACTCCCAATCACAGCCAGATGTGATACAGCCTGGATTTGAACCAGGGACTGTAGTGACGCCTCTTGTACTGAGATGCAGTGCCTTAGACCGCTGCACCACTCGGGAGTTCTCACCCCCTTCCATACACAGTAATTGTGAGAACTTCAGGAGGACGTATTTCAACCTATCAGAGCTCTTGTATCATGAACTGACATATTGTCCATCCAATGAAAGGATCAGAGGATGAATCTAGTACTGAAAGAATAAGCTACAGCTAGCTAGCACTGCGGTGCATAAAATGTGATGAGTTGTTGACTCAAAGTGAGAGAAAGACAATAGTTGAACAGTTTTGAACAAATTCATTTCTTAAAAAATGTAAGAGAAGCAAGAGAGAGAGAGAGAGCTATATTTAGTTGTATTTCTTTTCACTTTCACTTATCTAGCTAGCGAATGCAGCTAGCTAGTTTAGCCTACTCAAACACCAGGCTCAAACAGAGGGATGCTATGTTAGCTAGCTGGCTATAACAGAGGGATGCTATGTTAGCTAGCTGGCTATAACAGAGGGATGCTATGTTAGCTAGCTGGCTATAACAGAGGGATGCTATGTTAGCTAGCTGGCTATAACAGAGGGATGCTATGTTAGCTAGCTGGCTAAAACAGAGGGATGCTATGTTAGCTAGCTGGCTATAACAGAGGGATGCTATGTTAGCTAGCTGGCTATAACAGAGGGATGCTATGTTAGCTAGCTGGCTATGGCTATCCAACACTGAAACTCTTCTTAGTCAAGGGAAGCTTTTGGTTTTATTAGTTTAATGCCACCAGGGACTGCCGGTGGAACTGCTAAACTGCTTGCTGTACACTGTATAGTGTGGGGTTAGGATGTACTGTAGGCCGAGGCTGGCTGGATGGGGTTAGGATGTACTGTAGGCCGAGGCTGGATGGGGTTAGGATGTACTGTAGGCCGAGGCTGGCTGGATGGGGTTAGGATGTAATGTAGGACGAGGCTGGATGGGGTGAGGATGTACTATAGGCCAAGGCTGGGTGGGGTTAGGATGTACTATAGGCCGAGGCTGGATGGGGTTAGGATGTACTGTAGGCCGAGGCTGGATGGGGTTAGGATGTACTGTAGGCCGAGGCTGGATGGGGTTAGGATGTACTGTAGGCCGAGGCTGGATGGGGTTAGGATGTACTGTAGGCCGAGGCTGGATGGATGGGGTTAGAATGTACTGTAGGCCGAGGCTGGATGGGGTTAGGATGTACTATAGGCCGAGGCTGGGTGGGGTTAGGATGTACTGTAGGCCGAGGCTGGATGGGGTTAGGATGTACTGTAGGCCGAGGCTGGATGGGGTTAGGATGTACTGTAGGCCGAGGCTGGATGGGGTGAGGATGTACTGTAGGCCGAGGCTGGATGGGGTTAGGATGTACTGTAGGCCGAGGCTGGATGGGGTTAGGATGTACTGTAGGCCGAGGCTGGATGGGGTTAGGATGTACTGTAGGCCGAGGCTGGATGGGGTTAGGATGTACTGTAGGCCGAGGCTGGATGGATGGGGTTAGAATGTACTGTAGGCCGAGGCTGGATGGGGTTAGGATGTACTATAGGCCGAGGCTGGGTGGGGTTAGGATGTACTGTAGGCCGAGGCTGGGTGGGGTTAGGATGTACTGTAGGCCGAGGCTGGGTGGGGTTAGGATGTACTATAGGCCGAGGCTGGATGGGGTTAGGATGTACTGTAGGCCGAGGCTGGATGGATGGGGTTAGGATTTACTGTAGGCCGAGGCTCGATGGGGTTAGGATGTACTGTAGGCCGAGGCTGGATGGGGTTAGGATTTACTGTAGGCCGAGGCTGGATGGGGTTAGGATTTACTGTAGGCCGAGGCTGGATGGATGGGGTTAGGATTTACTGTAGGCCGAGGCTGGATGGATGGGGTTAGGATTTACTGTAGGCCGAGGCTGGATGGATGGGGTGAGGATGTACTGTAGGCCGAGGCTGGGTGGGGTTAGGATGTACTGTAGGCCGAGGCTGGATGGATGGGGTTAGGATTTACTGTAGGCCGAGGCTGGATGGATGGGGTTAGGATGTACTGTAGGCCGAGGCTGGATGGATGGGGTTAGGATTTACTGTAGGCCGAGGCTGGATGGATGGGGTTAGGATGTACTGTAGGCCGAGGCTGGATGGATGGGGTGAGGATGTACTGTAGGCCGAGGCTGGGTGGGGTTAGGATTTACTGTAGGCCGAGGCTGGATGGATGGGGTTAGGATGTACTGTAGGCCGAGGCTGGATGGATGGGGTTAGGATGTACTGTAGGCCGAGGCTGGATGGGGTGAGGATGTACTGTAGGCCGAGGCTGGATGGGGTTAGGATATACTGTATGCCAAGGCTGGATGGGGTTAGGATGTACTGTATGCCGAGGATGGATGGGGTTAGGATGTACTGTAGGCCGAGGCTGGATGGGGTTAGGATGTACTGTAGGCCGAGGCTGGATGGGGTGAGGATGTACTGTAGGCCGAGGCTGGATGGATGGGGTTAGGATGTACTATAGGCCGAGGCTGGATGGGGTTAGGATGTACTGTAGGCCGAGACTGGATGGATGGGGTGAGGATGTACTGTAGGCCGAGGCTGGATGGGGTTAGGATGTACTATAGGCCAAGGCTGGATGGGGTTAGGATGTACTGTAGGCCGAGGCTGGATGGGGTGAGGATGTACTGTAGGCCGAGGCTGGATGGGGTTAGGATGTACTGTAGGCCGAGGCTGGATGGATGGCCATAGGGTGATTTTAAATGTTGTGTACGTAATCAAATGATCAATGACAGATGAAGACCAATGTCTTCTTTGGTTTTTACTTGAGCTGCCTTCTTGGCCAGGTCTTCCTTGAAAATGAGTCATATTGACCGCAACGGGACAACCGGGTTAAACTAAAGGTTGAATCCAACTCTGAAATGTTACGTTTTTTGGAGTTTGTCCTCTGTTTATAAATAGCAGAGGAACTAGACTACAGTCAATATAAACGAGTCACGTATTCTTTAGACCAGGGGTTGATAGCGAGGTCAAAGTTCAGTCAACCAAAATGCTCATCAAACATAAACCGGAGTGAATAAAAGACACCCTGTACTTAATTTCACGAAGGTTCAAAAGTTAAAGTGCAGAGTTTGACAGTAATTCTCCATTAAGTTAACACGTGTCCTCCAGTCATTCTTCATATCCTCTATCAGACAAACAAACACCAACACCCAGACTAAACCAGTTGTCTGTCCAAGTTCAATAATGAACGAGACAAAGTCAAAGTTTTAAAAATAGGGTTTATCTTTACTTCGATAGAACTGGTTACGAGCCAGGAGGCAGGCGGGGGAGTTAACACTGGTCATGGTGCTTCTGGTCGGGCCTGTCGACGGTTCAATTCCCTGGGAAAAAAAGAGACAAGAGAGAAAGAACGAATGAGTGGATCAGCCCGGTTAGACGTGAGCAAACAGAGTCATGGATTTTTTTTATTTATCCTGAACTCTGGAACAATTTGTTTAACCTGTAGTCCAGAAACCTCTGCTGCTATTTTCAGCTATTTAATTTGACAGTACATTTCGGTCATTTATCAGAAGATATTAGCTGAACTTTGAACTGAAGTAGGTCAAATAACAAATGACGTTGAAGATACTGTAACTTCTACTGGTAATCCCACTGAGCAAAAAAACTGGTTGAATCAATTAAATAAATGGAATAAATAAAAAATATATTAAAATAAATAAGAAATATATTGATAAATTACATTTATCAATATATTTTGACATGGAATCTATGTGGAAAATACATTGGATTTGAAAAAAGTCAAACAATTGTTGTTTTTCAGGGTAAAATTTCAACCACAGGATTACGTCACCGTGGTAACCAAATATCACGCTATTTGTTAATGACTATTACCAAGGTGCTGCTGTGAGAAATTATAGTTGAGAGATCTCCACTTAAAAAACGAAATAAATTCACTGTTACTATCCGTTTAACAAAGCTAATTAAATGTTACCATTACTTTGTCACTCACATCAGCAATGATGCTATTTAGGCCTATATAGCACTTGCAAAAACATCAACAGCTATTTGCATATTTACAGTTAAGAACAAATTCTTATTTTTCAATGACGGCCTATCCCAGCCAAACCTGGACAACGTTGGGCCCATTGTGCTCCGCCCTACGGGACTCACGGCCAGATGTGAGTCAGCTTGGATTTAAACCAGGGACTGCAGTGACTCATCTTGCATTAGTTCCTAGTAACTAGTCTTGTATAGTGTCTGTCCCAGTTCCTAGTAACTAGTCTTGTATAGTGTCGTTCCTAGTTCCTAGTAACTAGTCTTGTATAGTGTCGTTCCTAGTAACTAGTCTTGTATAGTGTCGTTCCTAGTTCCTAGTAACTAGTCTTGTATAGTGTTGTAACTAGTCTTGTATGGTGTTGTTCCTAGTAACTAGTCTTGTATAGTGTTGTTCCTAGTAACTAGTCTTGTATAGTGTTGTTCCTAGTAACTAGTCTTGTATAGTGTTGTTCCTAGTAACTAGTCTTGTATAGTGTTGTTCCTAGTAACTAGTCTTGTATAGTGTCGTTCCTAGTAACTAGTCTTGTATAGTGTTGTTCCTAGTAACTAGTCTTGTATGGTGTCGTTCCTAGTAACTAGTCTTGTATAGTGTCGTTCTAGTTCCTAGTAACTAGTCTTGTATAGTGTTGTTCCTAGTAACTAGTCTTGTATAGTGTCGTTCCTAGTAACTAGTCTTGTATAGTGTCGTTCCTAGTTCCTAGTAACTAGTCTTGTATGGTGTTGTTCCTAGTAACTAGTCTTGTATAGTGTTGTTCCTAGTAACTAGTCTTGTATAGTGTCTGTCCCAGTTCCTAGTAACTAGTCTTGTATAGTGTTGTTCCTAGTAACTAGTCTTGTATAGTGTTGTGCCTAGTAACTAGTCTTGTATAGTGTCTGTCCCAGTTCTTAGTAACTAGTCTTGTATAGTGTCGTTCCTAGTAACTAGTCTTGTATAGTGTCGTTCCTAGTAACTAGTCTTGTATAGTGTTGTTCCTAGTAACTAGTCTTGTATAGTGTCGTTCCTAGTAACTAGTCTTGTATAGTGTTGTTCCTAGTAACTAGTCTTGTATAGTGTCTGTCCCAGTTCCTAGTAACTAGTCTTGTATAGTGTCGTTCCTAGTTCCTAGTAACTAGTCTTGTATAGTGTTGTTCCTAGTAACTAGTCTTGTATAGTGTCGTTCCTAGTAACTAGTCTTGTATAGTGTCGTTCCTAGTTCCTAGTAACTAGTCTTGTATGGTGTCGTTCCTAGTAACTAGTCTTGTATAGTGTTGTTCCTAGTAACTAGTCTTGTATAGTGTCTGTCCCAGTTCCTAGTAACTAGTCTTGTATAGTGTTGTTCCTAGTAACTAGTCTTGTATAGTGTCGTTCCTAGTAACTAGTCTTGTATAGTGTTGTTCCTAGTAACTAGTCTTGTATAGTGTTGTGCCTAGTAACTAGTCTTGTATAGTGTTGTTCCTAGTAACTAGTCTTGTATAGTGTCTGTCCCAGTTCCTAGTAACTAGTCTTGTATAGTGTCTGTCCCAGTTCCTAGTAACTAGTCTTGTATAGTGTTGTTCCTAGTAACTAGTCTTGTATAGTGTCGTTCCCAGTTCCTAGTAACTAGTCTTGTATAGTGTTGTTCCTAGTAACTAGTCTTGTATAGTGTCTGTCCCAGTTCCTAGTAACTAGTCTTGTATAGTGTCGTTCCTAGTAACTAGTCTTGTATGGTGTCGTTCCCAGTTCCTAGTAACTAGTCTTGTATAGTGTTGTTCCTAGTAACTAGTCTTGTATAGTGTCTGTCCCAGTTCCTAGTAACTAGTCTTGTATAGTGTTGTTCCTAGTAACTAGTCTTGTATGGTGTCATTCCTAGTAACTAGTCTTGTATAGTGTCGTTCCCAGTTCCTAGTAACTAGTCTTGTATGGTGTCATTCCTAGTAACTAGTCTTGTATAGTGTTGTTCCTAGTAACTAGTCTTGTATAGTGTTGTTCCTAGTAACTAGTCTTGTATGGTGTCGTTCCTAGTAACTAGTCTTGTATAGTGTCGTTCCTAGTTCCTAGTAACTAGTCTTGTATAGTGTTGTTCCTAGTAACTAGTCTTGTATAGTGTCGTTCCTAGTAACTAGTCTTGTATAGTGTCATTCCAGTTCTAGTAACTAGTCTTGTATGGTGTCGTTCCTAGTTCCTAGTAACTAGTCTTGTATAGTGTTGTTCCTAGTAACTAGTCTTGTATAGTGTCGTTCCTAGTAACTAGTCTTGTATAGTGTCGTTCCTAGTTCCTAGTAACTAGTCTTGTATAGTGTCGTTCCTAGTAACTAGTCTTGTATAGTGTCGTTCCTAGTTCCTAGTAACTAGTCTTGTATAGTGTTGTAACTAGTCTTGTATAGTGTCGTTCCTAGTAACTAGTCTTGTATAGTGTCTGTCCCAGTTCCTAGTAACTAGTCTTGTATAGTGTTGTTCCTAGTAACTAGTCTTGTATAGTGTCGTTCCTAGTAACTAGTCTTGTATAGTGTCGTTCCTAGTAACTAGTAACTAGTCTTGTATAGTGTCGTTCCCAGTTCCTAGTAACTAGTCTTGTATAGTGTCTGTCCCAGTTCCTAGTAACTAGTCTTGTATGGTGTCGTTCCCAGTTCCTAGTAACTAGTCTTGTATAGTGTTGTTCCTAGTAACTAGTCTTGTATAGTGTCGTTCCTAGTAACTAGTCTTGTATGGTGTCGTTCCTAGTAACTAGTCTTGTATAGTGTTGTTCCTAGTAACTAGTCTTGTATAGTGTTGTTCTTAGTAACTAGTCTTGTATAGTGTCGTTCCTAGTTCCTAGTAACTAGTCTTGTATAGTGTTGTTCTAGTAACTAGTCTTGTATAGTGTCGTTCCCAGTTCCTAGTAACTAGTCTTGTATAGTGTTGTTCCTAGTAACTAGTCTTGTATAGTGTCTGTCCCAGTTCCTAGTAACTAGTCTTGTATAGTGTCGTTCCTAGTAACTAGTCTTGTATAGTGTCGTTCCCAGTTCCTAGTAACTAGTCTTGTATAGTGTTGTTCCTAGTAACTAGTCTTGTATAGTGTCTGTCCCAGTTCCTAGTAACTAGTCTTGTATAGTGTCGTTCCTAGTAACTAGTCTTGTATGGTGTCGTTCCTAGTAACTAGTCTTGTATAGTGTCTGTCCCAGTTCCTAGTAACTAGTCTTGTATAGTGTTGTGCCTAGTAACTAGTCTTGTATAGTGTTGTTCCTAGTAACTAGTCTTGTATAGTGTCGTTCCTAGTAACTAGTCTTGTATAGTGTCGTTCCTAGTTCCTAGTAACTAGTCTTGTATAGTGTTGTTCCTAGTAACTAGTCTTGTATAGTGTCGTTCCTAGTAACTAGTCTTGTATAGTGTCGTTCCTAGTTCCTAGTAACTAGTCTTGTATGGTGTCGTTCCTAGTTCCTAGTAACTAGTCTTGTATAGTGTTGTTCCTAGTAACTAGTCTTGTATAGTGTTGTGCCTAGTAACTAGTCTTGTAGTGTTGTTCCTAGTAACTAGTCTTGTATAGTGTTGTTCCTAGTAACTAGTCTTGTATAGTGTTGTTCCTAGTAACTAGTCTTGTATACTGTCGTTCCTAGTAACTAGTCTTGTATAGTGTCTGTCCCAGTTCCTAGTAACTAGTCTTGTATGGTGTCGTTCCCAGTTCCTAGTAACTAGTCTTGTATAGTGTTGTTCCTAGTAACTAGTCTTGTATAGTGTCTGTCCCAGTTCCTAGTAACTAGTCTTGTATAGTGTCGTTCCTAGTAACTAGTCTTGTATAGTGTCTGTCCCAGTTCCTAGTAACTAGTCTTGTATAGTGTTGTGCCTAGTTCCTAGTAACTAGTCTTGTATAGTGTTGTTCTTAGTAACTAGTCTTGTATAGTGTTGTTCTTAGTAACTAGTCTTGTATAGTGTCTGTCCCAGTTCCTAGTAACTAGTCTTGTATAGTGTTGTTCCTAGTAACTAGTCTTGTATAGTGTTGTTCCTAGTAACTAGTCTTGTATGGTGTTGTTCTTAGTAACTAGTCTTGTATAGTGTCTGTCCCAGTTCCTAGTAACTAGTCTTGTATAGTGTTGTTCTTAGTAACTAGTCTTGTATAGTGTCTGTCCCAGTTCCTAGTAACTAGTCTTGTATAGTGTTGTTCCTAGTTCCTAGTAACTAGTCTTGTATGGTGTTGTTCCTAGTAACTAGTCTTGTATGGTGTCGTTCCTAGTAACTAGTCTTGTATAGTGTCTGTCCTAGTTCCTAGTAACTAGTCTTGTATAGTGTCGTTCCTAGTAACTAGTCTTGTATAGTGTCGTTCCTAGTAACTAGTCTTGTATAGTGTCATTCCTAGTAACTAGTCTTGTATGGTGTCGTTCCTAGTAACTAGTCTTGTATAGTGTTGTTCCTAGTAACTAGTCTTGTATGGTGTCGTTCCTAGTAACTAGTCTTGTATAGTGTTGTTCCTAGTAACTAGTCTTGTATAGTGTCTGTCCCAGTTCCTAGTAACTAGTCTTGTATAGTGTTGTTCCTAGTAACTAGTCTTGTATAGTGTCTGTCCTAGTTCCTAGTAACTAGTCTTGTATAGTGTCTGTCCTAGTTCCTAGTAACTAGTCTTGTATAGTGTCTGTCCCAGTTCCTAGTAACTAGTCTTGTATAGTGTTGTTCCTAGTAACTAGTCTTGTATAGTGTTGTTCCTAGTAACTAGTCTTGTATGGTGTCGTTCCTAGTAACTAGTCTTGTATAGTGTCGTTCCTAGTTCCTAGTAACTAGTCTTGTATAGTGTTGTTCCTAGTAACTAGTCTTGTATAGTGTCGTTCCTAGTAACTAGTCTTGTATAGTGTCATTCCTAGTTCCTAGTAACTAGTCTTGTATGGTGTTGTTCCTAGTAACTAGTCTTGTATGGTGTCGTTCCTAGTTCCTAGTAACTAGTCTTGTATAGTGTTGTTCCTAGTAACTAGTCTTGTATAGTGTCTGTCCCAGTTCCTAGTAACTAGTCTTGTATAGTGTCATTCCTAGTTCCTAGTAACTAGTCTTGTATAGTGTCATTCCTAGTTCCTAGTAACTAGTCTTGTATAGTGTCATTCCTAGTTCCTAGTAACTAGTCTTGTATAGTGTCATTCCTAGTTCCTAGTAACTAGTCTTGTATAGTGTTGTGCCTAGTTCCTAGTAACTAGTCTTGTATAGTGTCATTCCTAGTTCCTAGTAACTAGTCTTGTATAGTGTCATTCCTAGTTCCTAGTAACTAGTCTTGTATAGTGTCATTCCTAGTTCCTAGTAACTAGTCTTGTATAGTGTCATTCCTAGTTCCTAGTAACTAGTCTTGTATAGTGTCATTCCTAGTTCCTAGTAACTAGTCTTGTATAGTGTCATTCCTAGTTCCTAGTAACTAGTCTTGTATAGTGTCATTCCTAGTTCCTAGTAACTAGTCTTGTATAGTGTTGTGCCTAGTTCCTAGTAACTAGTCTTGTATAGTGTCATTCCTAGTTCCTAGTAACTAGTCTTGTATAGTGTCATTCCTAGTTCCTAGTAACTAGTCTTGTATAGTGTCATTCCTAGTTCCTAGTAACTAGTCTTGTATAGTGTCATTCCTAGTTCCTAGTAACTAGTCTTGTATAGTGTCATTCCTAGTTCCTAGTAACTAGTCTTGTATAGTGTTGTGCCTAGTTCCTAGTAACTAGTCTTGTATAGTGTTGTTCCTAGTAACTAGTCTTGTATAGTGTCGTTCCTAGTAACTAGTCTTGTATAGTGTTGTTCCTAGTAACTAGTCTTGTATAGTGTTGTTCCTAGTAACTAGTCTTGTATAGTGTTGTGCCTAGTAACTAGTCTTGTATAGTGTTGTTCCTAGTAACTAGTCTTGTATAGTGTCGTTCCTAGTAACTAGTAACTAGTCTTGTATAGTGTCGTTCCCAGTTCCTAGTAACTAGTCTTGTATAGTGTCTGTCCCAGTTCCTAGTAACTAGTCTTGTATGGTGTCGTTCCCAGTTCCTAGTAACTAGTCTTGTATAGTGTTGTTCCTAGTAACTAGTCTTGTATAGTGTCTGTCCCAGTTCCTAGTAACTAGTCTTGTATATTGTTGTTCTTAGTAACTAGTCTTGTATAGTGTCGTTCCTAGTTCCTAGTAACTAGTCTTGTATAGTGTTGTTCCTAGTAACTAGTCTTGTATAGTGTCTGTTTCCTAGTAACTAGTCTTGTATAGTGTTGTTCCTAGTAACTAGTCTTGTATAGTGTCGTTCCTAGTAACTAGTCTTGTATAGTGTTGTTCCTAGTAACTAGTCTTGTATAGTGTTGTTCCTAGTAACTAGTCTTGTATAGTGTTGTTCCTAGTAACTAGTCTTGTATAGTGTCGTTCCTAGTAACTAGTCTTGTATAGTGTTGTTCCTAGTAACTAGTCTTGTATAGTGTTGTTCCTAGTAACTAGTCTTGTATGGTGTTGTTCCTAGTAACTAGTCTTGTATATTGTTGTTCCTAGTAACTAGTCTTGTATAGTGTTGTGCCTAGTAACTAGTCTTGTACAGTGTTGTTCCTAGTAACTAGTCTTGTATAGTGTTGTTCCTAGTAACTAGTCTTGTATATTGTTGTTCCTAGTAACTAGTCTTGTATAGTGTTGTTCCTAGTAACTAGTCTTGTATAGTGTTGTTCCTAGTAACTAGTCTTGTATAGTGTTGTTCCTAGTAACTAGTCTTGTATAGTGTTGTTCCTAGTAACTCTTGTAGTAGTAACTAGTCTTGTATAGTGTTGTTCCTAGTAACTAGTCTTGTATAGTGTCTGTCCCAGTTCCTAGTAACTAGTCTTGTATAGTGTTGTTCCTAGTAACTAGTCTTGTATAGTGTCTGTCCCAGTTCCTAGTAACTAGTCTTGTATGGTGTCGTTCCCAGTTCCTAGTAACTAGTCTTGTATAGTGTTGTTCCTAGTAACTAGTCTTGTATAGTGTCGTTCCTAGTAACTAGTCTTGTATGGTGTCGTTCCTAGTAACTAGTCTTGTATAGTGTTGTTCCTAGTAACTAGTCTTGTATAGTGTTGTTCCTAGTAACTAGTCTTGTATAGTGTCGTTCCTAGTAACTAGTCTTGTATAGTGTTGTTCCTAGTAACTAGTCTTGTATAGTGTTGTTCCTAGTAACTAGTCTTGTATAGTGTCGTTCCTAGTAACTAGTCTTGTATGGTGTCGTTCCTAGTAACTAGTCTTGTATAGTGTTGTTCCTAGTAACTAGTCTTGTATAGTGTCGTTCCTAGTAACTAGTCTTGTATAGTGTCGTTCCTAGTAACTAGTCTTGTATAGTGTCGTTCCTAGTAACTAGTCTTGTATAGTGTCTGTCCCAGTTCCTAGTAACTAGTCTTGTATAGTGTTGTGCCTAGTAACTAGTCTTGTATAGTGTCTGTCCTAGTTCCTAGTAACTAGTCTTGTATAGTGTCTGTCCTAGTTCCTAGTAACTAGTCTTGTATAGTGTCTGTCCCAGTTCCTAGTAACTAGTCTTGTATAGTGTTGTTCCTAGTAACTAGTCTTGTATAGTATCGGTCCCACTTCCTAGTAACAATAATCTCCTTAGTCACTGAGGTGAATTTCTTTTTGTTGTAGTATTGAGGAAATCAACTGTAAATCTGTCTAGTAAACAACAGATGTTTGTAGTATTGAGGAAATCAACTGTAAAGCTGTCTAGTATACAACAGATTTGTCAGTAATATTAACCTCTTCACAGATACAGTAATAAAATCGTCTGTCTTCTTGACCTTCAATGTCTGTTTTGATAATGAAACAGAGATTAAACTATCAATGGAAACTCAAACACGCAACCAAGCCGGGTTTAATCTCCCAGACAAAAGCTCCTCGATATGTCAACCTGGGGGGCCGTGGCGTGTTCCTTTGACTCCAAGTCTGGAATCAGCCAGCCTCCCTCCGGCTAAAAAAAGCAGAACGTTGTTGACTCTAGATAACAGTGGTTCTGTGTATCATAGGACCTTTAAGAAATATTTGTTTTTCTGTTGGATGCTCAGAGAAAAAAACAGGCACTACCTGGAAAAAGGTTGCTCAACAGTGTCTGGACTGCACAACTTGTGGCGTGTTTCTTCATAAATATGAAATAATCTGATATTTATGGACATGTATGTTGTCATGATGAGATGTTGAGAGGCTGACACACAGGGCAAACGGTTCGGACGATATCGACGTTTTCGTGGGAAGACCGATTTTTCAGGATGTACCGGTACCCCCTGTATATAGTCTCCACATTGACTCTGTACCGGTACCCCCTGTATATAGTCTCCACATTGACTCTGTACTGGTACCCCCTGTATATAGCCTCCACATTGACTCTGTACCGGTACCACCTGTATATAGTCTCCACATTGACTCTGTACCGGTACCCCCCTGTATATAGTCACATTGACTCTGTACCAGTACCCCCTGTATATAGCCTCCACATTGACTCTGTACCAGTACCCCCCTGTATATAGTCACATTGACTCTGTACCAGTACCCCCCTGTATATAGCCTCCACATTGACTCTCTCTCAGACTTAAAGTGGGTTTTTCCATCAAATCGCTATTAGTTACATGTCTGCCGGTAGTGAACTTCGACGTGAATACGCTTCTATCACGCCCACTGCGTCGTTGCGTCAAATGTTACGCAGCGTCATCTGGAGACGTGACTGCAACAAGAATTTCTGTCAAGCCGTCTACAGCGTACAGTTCGACTCACACGATGTCTCTGCAACGCAATGCTGCGCATCGGGAAGCGAATTGGGGTATCCATTTGTAATGCAGACAGCATGGTGTCCCCCCCCCCCCTTTCCATAGAGTCGCTGTAAAGGCTGTGTAAACCACACAGCACCACACGCAGAGACAGAGTGAAAGCGTCACCGTTACACTTGTATTAGGCTATGTAGGGGATAGGTCACGCATTGGCAGACAGCCCTCCCTTTTCCGACTGTACCAAACACTGCTGTGGGAAGGAGTCTGTTTCATGCCTGCTACACAGTCTCACCTCCAGCTGCCTAGCAGTACCAATAATGTTTTTTTCACATGTGAATTCTAAACTCTCCTTGTTATGTCTGCCAGGTGTTAGATTCACACACACACACACACACACACACGCACACACACACACACACACACACACACACACACACACACACACACACACACACACACACACACACACACACACACACACACACACACACACACACACACACACACACACACACACACACACACACACACAGGAACCGGCTGCTCCACTGTCTCAATCCACCAGGTACCAAGAAGGCCGTTGGACATTATCCCACATGATAGTGATTAACACCCCCTGTGTTGTAGTCCCAAGTCCAGGGAGCTACCGTGTCACTCGGTATTCCCATTCCCACCTCTCTCACTCTCTTACCCAGCATAGTGACCTCTCTCTCTCTCTCTCTCTCTCTCTTACCCACCATAGTGACCTCTCTCTCTCTCTCTCTCTCTTACCCACCATAGTGACCTCTCTCTCTCTCTTACTCACCATAGTGACCTCTCTCTCTCTCTCTCTTCCCCACCATAGTGACCTCTCTCTCTCTCTCTCTCTGTCTTACCCACCATAGTGACCTCTCTCTCTCTCTCTTACCCACCATAGTGACCTCTCTCTCTCTCTCTCTCTCTCTCTCTCTCTCTCTCTCTCTCTCTCTCTCTCTCTCTCTCTCTCTCTCTCTCTCCCACCATAGGGACATCTCTATCTCTCTTACCCACCACAGTGACTTCTCTCTCTCTCTCTTAACACATTTCGGTGTTCCTCAAGGTTCTGTTTTAGGACCACTATTGTTTTCACTATATATTTTACCTCTTGGGGATGTTATTCGAAAACATAATGTAAACTTTCACTGCTATGCGGATGACACACAGCTGTACATTTCAATGAAACATGGTGAAGCCCCAAAATTGCCCTCGCTAGAAGCATGTGTTTCAGACATAAGGAAGTGGATGGCTGCAAACTTTCTACTATTAAACTCGGACAAAACAGAGATGCTTGTTCTAGGTCCCAAGAAACAAAGAGATCTTCTGTTGAATCTGACAATTAATCTTAATGGTTGTACAGTCGTCTCAAATAAAACTGTGAAGGACCTCGGCGTTACTCTGGACCCTGATCTCTCTTTTGAAGAACATATCAAGACCATTTCGAGGACAGCTTTTTTTCCATCTACGTAACATTGCAAAAATCAGAAACTTTCTGTCCAAAAATGATGCAGAAAAATTAATCCATGCTTTTGTCACTTCTAGGTTAGACTACTGCAATGCTCTATTTTCCGGCTACCCGGATAAAGCACTAAATAAACTTCAGTTAGTGCTAAATACGGCTGCTAGAATCCTGACTAGAACCAAAAAATTTGATCATATTACTCCAGTGCTAGCCTCTCTACACTGGCTTCCTGTCAAAGCAAGGGCTGATTTCAAGGTTTTACTGCTAACCTACAAAGCATTACATGGGCTTGCTCCTACCTACCTCTCTGAATTGGTCCTGCCGTACATACCTACACGTACGCTACGGTCACAAGACGCAGGCCTCCTAATTGTCCCTAGAATTTCTAAGCAAACAGCTGGAGGCAGGGCTTTCTCCTATAGAGCTCCATTTTTATGGAACGGTCTGCCTACCCATGTCAGAGACGCAAACTCGGTCTCAACCTTTAAGTCTTTACTGAAGACTCATCTCTTCAGTGGGTCATATGATTGAGTGTAGTCTGGCCCAGGAGTGGGAAGGTGAACGGAAAGGCTCTGGAGCAACGAACCGCCCTTGCTGTCTCTGCCTGGCCGGTTCCCCTCTTTCCACTGGGATTCTCTGCCTCTAACCCTGTTACGGGGCTGAGTCACTGGCTTGCTGGGGCTCTCTCGTGCCGTCCCTGGGGGGTGCGTCACCTGGGTGGGTTGATTCACTGTTGTGGTCGGCCTGTCTGGGTTGCCCCTCCCCCCACCCCCCTTGGGTTGTACCGTGGCGGAGATCTTTGTGGGCTATACTCAGCCTTGTCTCAGGATGGTAAGTTGGTGGTTGAAGATATCCCTCTAGTGGTGTGGGGGCTGTGCTTTGGCAAAGTGGGTGGGGTTATATCCTTCCTGTTTGGCCCTGTCCGGGGTGTCCTCGGATGGGGCCACAGTGTCTCCTGACCCCTCCTGTCTCAGCCTCCAGTATTTATGCTGCAGTAGTTTATGTGTCGGGGGCTAGGGTCAGTTTGTTATATCTGGAGTACTTCTCCTGTCCTATTCGGTGTCCTGTGTGAATCTAAGTGTGCGTTCTCTAATTCTCTCCTTCTCTCTTTCTTTCTCTCTCTCGGAGGACCTGAGCCCTAGGACCATGCCCCAGGACTACCTGACATGATGAGTCCTTGCTGTCCCCAGTCCACCTGGCCATGCTGCTGCTCCAGTTTCAACTGGCCTGGGCCCTAGGACCATGTCCCAGGACTACCTGACATGAGGACTCCTTGCTGTCCCCAGTCCACCTGGCCATGCTCCTGCTCCAGTTTCAACTGTTCTGCCTTACTATTATTCAACCATGCTGGTCATTTATGAACATTTGAACATCTTGGCCACGTTCTGTTATAATCTCCACCTGGCACAGCCAGAAGAGGACTGGCCACCCCACATATGCTCTCTCTAATTCTCTCTTTCTTTCTCTCTCTCGGAGGACCTGAGCCCTAGGACCGTGCCCCAGGACTACCTGACATGATGGCTCCTTGCTGTCCCCAGTCCACCTGACTGTGCTGCTGCTCCAGTTTCAACTGTTCTGCCTTATTATTATTCGACCATGCTGGTCATTTATGAACATTTGAACATCTTGGTCATGTTCTGTTATAATCTCTACCCGGCACAGCCAGAAGAGGACTGGCCACCCCACATAGCCCGGTTCCTCTCTAGGTTTCTTCCTAGGTTTTGGCCTTTCTAGGGAGTTTTTCCTAGCCACCGTGCTTTTACACCTGCATTGTTTGCTGTTTGGGGTTTTAGGCTGGGTTTCTGTACAGCACTTTGAGATATCAGCTGATGTACGAAGGGCTATATAAATACATTTGATTTGATTTGATTTGATCTTACCCACCATAGTGATCTCTCTCTCTCTTACCTTGCAGGTCTTGATATCCTTCTTTAAAACTATCCCAAAGTTCAGTTGAGTTGTGAGCGCTTCATTCGGTCAGTCTGATATCTCGAGAACCTGAACCAGGAAGAAGAATGTAAGCGTAGTGGACTGATTGGTGGAGCAGAGAAGAAACCCACAGACAGTTAACTCTCCAGACAGACTACAAACTTTATATTATCAACAGCTCTCCTCGTGTGCTCCAAGCAGCACCGAGATACCCTCTCTCTGTTTGGCTGAAGAGGTCACCTTGTCCTCTCCTCCTTCCTCGACCCCTCCACCTTTCTTGACCTTTTGGTAGGGCTTTTTGGCTTGCTCTCTCCGAGGGAGGGAGGGAGGGAGGGAGGGTAGGGCTTTTTGGCTTGCTCTCTCCGAGGGAGGGAGGGAAGTTGATTCTTGGCTTGCTCTCTCCAAGGGAGGGAGGGAGGGAGGGAGGGAGGGAGGGGAGTATGTTTCAAGACATCCCCCCTCTCTCTTTCTGTAGCAACAATAAAGACAGAAAGGAGAAAGCCAGAGCTAGCTAGTTGTGAGATGGGTTAAAGTTCAACAGGAAGTTAACTTAGCTAAGGAATATGGAAATATTTATGGACATGACATCAAAATGTACAAGTGTTTATCTATATGGCTGAGAGTCAGCACCTTGGTCACGTAGTTATCTAGACTTTATTATTACTCTAGGCATGTGACCCTCATTGAAAAGGTGAGAGAGCGAGCGAGAGAAACATAGAGAGAGGTAGGTGGGCAGAGCAGGAGAGCAGGTTTTCTGAGCATCCGTTCTGTTCTCTCTCTCTCTCTCTCTCTCTCTCTCTCTCTCTCTCTCTCTCTCTCTCAACCTCGTCTCTCTCTCTCTCTCTCTCTCTCTCTCTCTCTCTCTCTCTTTACCCACCATAGTGACCTCTCTCTCTCTCTTACCCACCATAGATGACCTCTCTCTCTCTCTCTTACCCACCATAGTGACCTCTCTCTCTCTCTTACCCACCATAGTGACTCTCTCTCTCTCTCTCTCTCTTACCCACCATAGTGACCTCTCTCTCTCTCTTACCCACCATAGTGACTCTCTCTCTCTCTCTTACCCACCATAGTGACTCTCTCTCTCTCTCTTACCCACCATAGTGACTCTCTCTCTCTCTCTTACCCACCCACCATAGTGACCTCTCTCTCTCTCTTACCCACCATAGTGACCTCTCTCTCTCCCACCATAGTGACCCACCATAGTGACTCTCTCTCTCTCTCTTACCCACCATAGTGACCTCTCTCTCTCTCTTACCCACCATAGTGACCTCTCTCTCTCTCTTACCCACCATAGTGACCTCTCTCTCTCTCTTACCCACCATAGTGACCTCTCTCTCTATCTTACCCACCATAGTGACCTCTCTCTCTCTCTTACCCACCATAGTGACCTCTCTCTATCTTACCCACCATAGTGACCTCTCTCTCTCTCTCTTACCCACCATAGTGACCTCTCTCTCTCTCTTACCCACCATAGTGACCTCTCTCTCTCTCTTACCCACCATAGTGACCTCTCTCTCTCTTACCCAGCATTGTGACCTCTCTCTGTCTCTCCTGGTCAACACTGAGGGGACTGGCTTGTCCCAGTTCTGGTTGCATCCATTTGGCCTGACAATGACTCTAAGAGCAACACAAACAGATCTGGAACCAGGCAGTATGTACCTGTATAGCAGACGATGAAATACTTGGTAACCTAGAGTAGTGTTGCACAGTACCTGGGTGCTCCCTCCGTCTAAAGCCACTCTAACAAGCCATAGGTGCACCAATCAGGACCCTATAAACCAACACTTGGACTACTTCAAGGCATGCTGCCAGATTATTTTATTTTAATTATAAAACTCTTACCTTGCAGGTCTTGATATCCTTCTTTAAAACTATCCCAAAGTTCAGTTGAGTTGTGAGCGCTTCACTTTATATTATCAACAGCTCTCCCCGTGTGCTCCAAGCAGCACCGAGACACCCTCTCTCTGTTTGGCTGAGGAGGTCACCTTGTCCTCTCCTCCTTCCTCAACCCCTCCACCTTTCTTGACCTTTTGGTAGGGCTTTTGGCTTGCTCTCTCCAAGGGAGGGAGGGAGGGAGGGAGGGAGGAGGAGGGAGGGAGGGAGGGAGGGAGGGAGGGGAGTATGTTTCAAGACATCCCCCTCTCTCTTTCTGTAGCAACAATAAAGACAGAAAGGAGAAAGCCAGAGCTAGCTAGTTGTGAGATGGGTTAAAGTTCAACAGGAAGTTAAGCTAAGGAATATGGAAATATTTATGGACATGACATCAAAATGTACAAGTGTTTATCTATATGGCTGAGAGTCAGCACCTTGGTCACGTAGTTATCTAGACTTTATTATTACTCTAGGCATGTGACCCTCATTGAAAAGGTGAGAGAGCGAGCGAGAGAAACATAGAGAGAGGTAGGTGGGCAGAGCAGGAGAGCAGGTTTTCTGAGCATCCGTTCTGTTCTCTCTCTCTCTCTCTCTCTCTCTCTCTCTCTCTCTCTCTCTGTCTCTCTCTCTCTGTCTCTCTCTCTCTCTCTCTCTCTCTCTCTGTGTCTGTCTGTCTGTCTGTCTGTCTGTCTGTCTGTCTGTCTGTCTGTCTGTCTGTCTGTCTATCTCTCTTCCCACTGTCTCCAGATTTATATAAGCCCCGGACAGAAAACATAGGACCCATAGGTATCCCCCAGTAAGCCTGAATAAATAGTCTCCCTCGGCAGGCAGGCTGGTTGCTTCCCAGGGGATTTCCGAGACAAATTAATGAACAAACTTGTTTTTTCAGTCCTTAGACCTCCTTCAGTAGCCTGAGATGTATTCAGTAGTCCTGAGATGTATTCAGTAGCCTGAGATGTATTCAGTAGTCCTGAGATGTATTCAGTAGCCTGAGATGTATTCAGTAGCCTGAGATGTATTCAGTAGCCTGAGATGTATTCAGTAGTCCTGAGATGTATTCAGTAGCCTGAGATGTATTCAGTAGCCTGAGATGTATTCAGTAGCCTGAGATGTATTCAGTAGCCTGAGATGTATTCAGTAGTCCTGAGATGTATTCAGTAGCCTGAGATGTATTCAGTAGCCTGAGATGTATTCAGTAGCCTGAGATGTATTCAGTAGTCCTGAGATGTATTCAGTAGCCTGAGATGTATTCAGTAGTCCTGAGATGTATTCAGTAGCCTGAGATGTATTCAGTAGCCTGAGATGTATTCAGTAGTCCTGAGATGTATTCAGTAGTCCTGAGATGTATTCAGTAGTCCTGAGATGTATTCAGTAGTCCTGAGATGTATTCAGTAGTCCTGAGATGTATTCAGTAGCCTGAGATGTATTCAGTAGTCCTGAGATGTATTCAGTAGCCTGAGATGTATTCAGTAGTCCTGAGATGTATTCAGTAGTCCTGAGATGTATTCAGTAGTCCTGAGATGTATTCAGTAGCCTGAGATGTATTCAGTAGCCTGAGATGTATTCAGTAGTCCTGAGATGTATTCAGTAGCCTGAGATGTATTCAGTAGCCTGAGATGTATTCAGTAGCCTGAGTGAGGTATTACCAAATCATGTCTGTCTAATACAAAGTATTACATAGTGAATAATGTATGAAAAGTTTATTCATGTTTTAATGGCAGTTTATAAACTGTATCTAGACTTTCTAATCAAACTGGAGGTTTTTTCCTCTGTAAAACTACAGTTTTATCACTTTGTGTAAAACAAGAGACCACCTGGGTTCTTATCCCAAACCTGTCAGTTGTTGCTCTTGATGCTTCCCAAACCCCCAAAATGTAGTGTATCACTGCATGAGCTGTTGATGGTTTGATTGAAGCCATCCTGGCCTGGGAAAGCTTGAGGCACTCGGTAGCCATTCTGATTCTGGTCTCACTGGCCTGTTGGATGAATCCCCTAGACACTGGGCCTGGGTCACCACAGCAACAGAGGAAGAGGGACCGTCCCCTAGACACTGGGCCTGGGTCACCACAGCAACAGAGGAAGAGGGATCGTCCCCTAGACACTGGGCCTGGGTCACCACAGCAACAGAGGAAGAGGGACCATCCCCTAGACACTGGACCTGGGTCACCACAGCAACAGAGGAAGAGGGATCGTTCCCTAGACACTGGGCCTGGGTCACCACAGCAACAGAGGAAGAGGGACCATCCCCTAGACACTGGGCCTGGGTCACCACAGCAACAGAGGAAGAGGGACCGTCCCCTAGACACTGGGCCTGGGTCACCACAGCAACAGAGGAAGAGGGACCGTCCCCTAGACACTTCGCCTGGGTCACCACAGCAACAGAGGAAGAGGGACCGTCCCCTAGACACTGGGCCTGGGTCACCACAGCAACAGAGGAAGAGGGACCGTCCCCTAGACACTGGGCCTGGGTCACCACAGCAACAGAGGAAGAGGGACCGTCCCCTAGGCACTGGGCCTGGGTCACCACAGCAACAGAGGAAGAAGGACCGTCCCCTAGACACTGGGCCTGGGTCACCACAGCAACAGAGGAAGAGGGACCGTCCCCTAGAGACTGGGCCTGGGTCACCACAGCAACAGAGGAAGAGGGACCGTCCCCTAGACACTGGGCCTGGGTCACCACAGCAACAGAGGAAGAGGGACCGTCCCCTAGACACTGGGCCTGGGTCACCACAGCAACAGAGGAAGAGGGACCGTCCCCTAGGCACTGGGCCTGGGTCACCACAGCAACAGAGGAAGAGGGACTGTCCCCTAGACACTGGGCCTGGGTCACCACAGCAACAGAGGAAGAGGGACCGTCCCCTAGACACTGGGCCTGGGTCACCACAGCAACAGAGGAAGAGGGACCGTCCCCTAGACACTGGGCCTGGGTCACCACAGCAACAGAGGAAGAGGGACCGTCCCCTAGACACTTCACCTGGGTCACCACAGCAACAGAGGAAGAGGGACCGTCCCCTAGACACTTGGCCTGGGTCACCACAGCAACAGAGGAAGAGGGACCGTCCCCTAGACACTGGGCCTGGGTCACCACAGCAACAGAGGAAGAGGGACCGTCCCCTAGACACTTCGCCTGGGTCACCACAGCAACAGAGGAAGAGGGACCGTCCCCTAGACACTGGGCCTGGGTCACCACAGCAACAGAGGAAGAGGGACCGTCCCCTAGACACTGGGCCTGGGTCACCACAGCAACAGAGGAAGAGGGACCGTCCCCTAGACACTTCGCCTGGATCACCACAGCAACAGAGGAAGAGGGACCGTCCCCTAGACACTGGGCCTGGGTCACCACAGCAACAGAGGAAGAGGGACCGTCCCCTAGACACTGGGCCTGGGTCACCACAGCAACAGAGGAAGAGGGACCGTCCCCTAGGCACTGGGCCTGGGTCACCACAGCAACAGAGGAAGAGGGACCGTCCCCTAGACACTGGGCCTGGGTCACCACAGCAACAGAGGAAGAGGGACCGTCCCCTAGGCACTGGGCCTGGGTCACCACAGCAACAGAGGAAGAGGGACCGTCCCCTAGACACTGGGCCTGGGTCACCACAGCAACAGAGGAAGAGGGACCGTCCCCTAGGCACTGGGCCTGGGTCACCACAGCAACAGAGGAAGAGGGACCGTCCCCTAGACACTGGGCCTGGGTCACCACAGCAACAGAGGAAGAGGGACCGTCCCCTAGACACTGGGCCTGGGTCACCACAGCAACAGAGGAAGAGGGACCGTCCCCTAGACACTTGGCCTGGGTCACCACAGCAACAGAGGAAGAGGGACCGTCCCCTAGACACTGGGCCTGGGTCACCACAGCAACAGAGGAAGAGGGACCGTCCCCTAGACACTGGGCCTGGGTCACCACAGCAACAGAGGAAGAGGGACCGTCCCCTAGACACTTGGCCTGGGTCACCACAGCAACAGAGGAAGAGGGGCCGTCCCCTAGACACTGGGCCTGGGTCACCACAGCAACAGAGGAAGAGGGACCGTCCCCTAGACACTGGGCCTGGGTCACCACAGCAACAGAGGAAGAGGGACCGTCCCCTAGACACTTCACCTGGGTCACCACAGCAACAGAGGAAGAGGGACCGTCCCCTAGACACTTGGCCTGGGTCACCACAGCAACAGAGGAAGAGGGACCGTCCCCTAGACACTGGGCCTGGGTCACCACAGCAACAGAGGAAGAGGGACCGTCCCCTAGACACTTCGCCTGGGTCACCACAGCAACAGAGGAAGAGGGACCGTCCCCTAGACACTGGGCCTGGGTCACCACAGCAACAGAGGAAGAGGGACCGTCCCCTAGACACTGGGCCTGGGTCACCACAGCAACAGAGGAAGAGGGACCGTCCCCTAGACACTTGGCCTGGGTCACCACAGCAACAGAGGAAGAGGGACCGTCCCCTAGACACTTGGCCTGGGTCACCACAGCAACAGAGGAAGAGGGACCGTCCCCTAGACACTGGGCCTGGGTCACCACAGCAACAGAGGAAGAGGGACCGTCCCCTAGACACTGGGCCTGGGTCACCACAGCAACAGAGGAAGAGGGACCGTCCCCTAGACACTTCACCTGGGTCACCACAGCAACAGAGGAAGAGGGACCGTCCCCTAGACACTTCGCCTGGGTCACCACAGCAACAGAGGAAGAGGGACCGTCCCCTAGACACTGGGCCTGGGTCACCACAGCAACAGAGGAAGAGGGACCGTCCCCTAGACACTGGGCCTGGGTCACCACAGCAACAGAGGAAGAGGGACCGTCCCCTAGACACTGGGCCTGGATCACCACAGCAACAGAGGAAGAGGGACCGTCCCCTAGACACTGGGCCTGGGTCACCACAGCAACAGAGGAAGAGGGACCGTCCCCTAGACACTGGGCCTGGGTCACCACAGCAACAGAGGAAGAGGGACCGTCCCCTAGACACTGGGCCTGGGTCACCACAGCAACAGAGGAAGAGGGACCGTCCCCTAGGCACTGGGCCTGGGTCACCACAGCAACAGAGGAAGAGGGACCGTCCCCTAGACACTGGGCCTGGGTCACCACAGCAACAGAGGAAGAGGGACCGTCCCCTAGGCACTGGGCCTGGGTCACCACAGCAACAGAGGAAGAGGGACCGTCCCCTAGACACTGGGCCTGGGTCACCACAGCAACAGAGGAAGAGGGACCGTCCCCTAGGCACTGGGCCTGGGTCACCACAGCAACAGAGGAAGAGGGACCGTCCCCTAGACACTGGGCCTGGGTCACCACAGCAACAGAGGAAGAGGGACCGTCCCCTAGACACTGGGCCTGGGTCACCACAGCAACAGAGGAAGAGGGACCGTCCCCTAGACACTGGGCCTGGGTCACCACAGCAACAGAGGAAGAGGGACCGTCCCCTAGACACTGGGCCTGGGTCACCACAGCAACAGAGGAAGAGGGACCGTCCCCTAGACACTTGGCCTGGGTCACCACAGCAACAGAGGAAGAGGGACCGTCCCCTAGACACTGGGACTGGGTCACCACAGCAACAGAGGAAGAGGGACCGTCCCCTAGGCACTGGGCCTGGGTCACCACAGCAACAGAGGAAGAGGGACCGTCCCCTAGACACTGGGCCTGGGTCACCACAGCAACAGAGGAAGAGGGACCGTCCCCTAGGCACTGGGCCTGGGTCACCACAGCAACAGAGGAAGAGGGACCGTCCCCTAGACACTGGGCCTGGGTCACCACAGCAACAGAGGAAGAGGGACTGAGATGAGATTCTCATCTTCACCACAGCAATTCAGAGGAAGAGGGACCGTCCCTAGGTGACTGGCTGACTGGGTGGAGGGTGCAACAGGTGAAGAGGCTGACCGACATCCCAAATACCATCCTATTCCATAGGGCCCTGCTCAAACAGCAAAATAGGAATAGGGACCAGCCCTAGACACAAAGCTAGTGCACTAAATAGAGGAAGAGGGTGCCAGCCCTGCTCTGGGCCTGGTGCACCAAATAGAGGAATAGGGTGCCAGCCCTGCTCAAAGCTAGTGCACTAAATAGGGAATAGGGTGCCAGCCCTGCTCAAAGCTAGTGCACTAAATAGGGAATAGGGTGCCATCCCTGCTCAAAGCTAGTGCACTAAATATGGAATAGGGTGCCAGCCCTGCTCAAAGCTAGTGCACTAAATAGGGAATAGGGTGCCAGCCCTGCTCAAAGCTAGTGCACTAAATAGGGAATAGGGTGCCATCCCTGCTCAAAGCTAGTGCACTAAATAGGGAATAGGGTGCCAGCCCTTCTCAAAGCTAGTGCACTAAATAGAGGAAGAGGGACCAGCCCTGCACAAAGGCCTGGGCACCTAAATAGAGGAATAGGGACCGTCCCCTGGGATGTCGCCTGGGTCACCACAGCAACAGAGGAGATACCTGTAATTAATACCATTATTAACCGTGACTACATCTATATTGAATGATGCCTCAAGGATTGCCAATGGAAACACATGTAAGTCTAACGTGAGTTTCCAACAACCACAGAGAGCTATGTGTCTGTTCCCTTGTCACGCCTGTTGGTCACCACAGCAACAGATTGAGGGACCGTCCCCTAGGCACCCATGGTTCCTTCTGTAGCTCAGTTGGTAGAGCATGGCCTTGTAATGCCAGGGTAGTGGGTTCGATTCCTGGGACCACAGCAACAGAAAGAGGATGCACACATGACTGTAAGTCCTTTGGATAAAAGCACCTGCAACAAATGGCATATATTATTATTATTATTATTATTCATCCCAGCAACTCTGAGAGGAAGATGACTCTGCCCCTCCTTTGGCCTGGGTCACTACAGCAACAGGGGAAGGGGAACAGTCACTTTTAGATTTTTTTTTGTTGTTAACTTTAATTAACTAGGCAAGTCAGTTAAGAACAAAATCTTATTTACAATGACATGCTACTCCCGGCCAAACCCGAACGACGCTGGGCCAAATATGCACCGCGGTATGGGAATCCTAATCACGGCCAGATGTGATACAGCCTGGAGTCAAACCAGGGACTGCAGTGACACTTCTTGCACTGAGATGCAGTGTCTTAGACCGCTGCGCCACTCAGGAGCCCTGTTCCAGCTCATAGCGGTTGATGTTCTCCAGTTTGGGCCTGAACTCCTTGAAGTCCGGTCTGTCTGCAGGGTTGTCACTCCAACAGATGAGTTTGTAGAGGAAGTCTGGACATTTATCTGTAGCCGGCATCCTGTAGCCAACATCCTGTAGCCAGCATCCTGTAGCCGGCATCCTGTAGCCAGCATCCTGTAGCCAGCATCCTGTAGCCAGCATCCTGTAGCCAGCATCCTGTAGCCAGCATCCTGTAGCCGGCATCCTGTAGCCAGCATCCTGTAGCCAGCATCCTGTAGCCAGCATCCTGTAGCCAGCATCCTGTAGCCGGCATCCTGTAGCCAGCATCCTGTAGCCAGCATCTTGTAGCCAGCATCCTGTAAAGCCGGCATCCTGTAGCCAGCATCCTGTAGCCGGCATCCTGTAGCAACATCCTGTAGCCGGCATCCTGGGTGCCAACATCCTGCTAAGCATCCTGCACTAAATAGGGAAACATCCTGTAGCCAAAGCTCCTGTAAATATGCCAACATCCTGTGCCAGCATCCTGTAGCCAGCATCTTGTAGCCAGCATCCTAAATAGCCGGCATCCTGGTGCCAACATCCTGTAGCCAGCATCTTGTAGCCAGCATCCTGTAGGTGCGGCATCCTGTAGCCAGCATCCTGTAGCCAACATCCTGTAGCCGGCATTCTCAAAGCCGGCATCCTGTAAATAGGGCATCCTGTAGCCGGCATCCTGTGCCAGCATCCTGTAGCCAGCATCCTGTAGCCAACATCCTGTAGGCATCCTGTAGCCAATCCCGTAGCCGGCATCCTGTATGTCATCCTGGGGGAAATCTACATCCTGTAGCCATCCCTGTAAAATCCTGTAGCCGGCATTCTGAATGATGCCAACATCCTGTAGCCACATCCTGTAGTAGTTTCCAACAACCGGCATCCTGTAGCTATGTGCATCCTGTAGCCGGCATCCTGTAGCCAACATCCTGTAGCCGGCATCCTGTAGCCAACATCCTGTAGCCGGCATCCTGTAGCCAACATCCTGTAGCTCAGTTGGCCGGCATCCTGTAATGCCAGGGTCCTGTAGCCGGCATCCTGTAGCCAACATCCTGTAGGACATCCTGTATGTATGCCAACATCCTGTAGCCAGCATCCTGTAGCCAACATCCTTTGCCGATCCTGTAGCCAACATCCTGTAGCCAGCATCCTGGCCAACATCATGTAGCCAGCATCCTGTTAGCCGGCATCCTAGCCAGCATCCTGTAGCCACATCCTGTAGCCAGCATCCTGAGAGCCATGACTCTGCTGCCCTCCTGTAGCCAGCATCCTGTAGCCGGCATCCTGTAGCCAACAGTCACTTTTAGATTCCTTTTTTGTAGCCAACATCCTGTAATTAACATCCTGTAGCAAGTCAGTTAAGCAACAAAATCCTGTTTACAATGACATCCTGTAGCCGGCATCCTGTGGGCCAAATCCTGCCGGCAATCAATCCTGTAGCCATACATCCTGTAGCCAGCATCCTGTAGCCAACATCCTGTAGCCGGCATCCTGTCTCCTGCCAGCATCCTGTCCTCTTAGCCAGCATCCTGTAGCCAGGAGCCCTGTTCCAGCTCATATGCATCCTGAGCCATCCTGTAGCCACATCCTGTCCTCCAGTCCTTGGGCCCTGAACTCCTGTAGCCAGCATCCTGTCTGCCGGCATCCTGTCACTCCAGCATCCTGTAGCCGGTCCTGTAGCCAGGATCCTGTAGCCAGCATCCTGTAGCCAGCATCCTGTAGCCGGCATCCTGTAGCCAGCATCCTGTAGCCAGCATCCTGTAGCCAACATCCTGTAGCCAACATCCTGTAGCCAACATCCTGTAGCCAGCATCCTGTAGCCAACATCCTGTAGCCGGCATCCTGTAGCCAGCATCCTGTAGCCAGCATCCTGTAGCCAGCATCCTGTAGCCAGCATCCTGTAGCCGGCATCCTGTAGCCAGCATCCTGTAGCCAGCATCCTGTAGCCAGCATCCTGTAGCCAGCATCCTGTAGCCAGCATCCTGTAGCCAGCATCCTGTAGCCAGCATCCTGTAGCCAGCATCCTGTAGCCAGCATCCTGTAGCCGGCATCCTGTAGCCAACATCCTGTAGCCAGCATCCTGTAGCCATCCTGTAGCCGGCATCCTGTAGCCAGCATCCTGTAGCCAGCATCCTGTAGCCAGCATCCTGTAGCCAGCATCCTGTAGCCCTGTAGCATCCTGTAGCCAGCATCCTGTAGCCAGCATCCTGTAGCCGGCATCCTGTAGCCAGCATCCTGTAGCCAGCATCCTGTAGCCAGCATCCTGTAGCCAGCATCCTGTAGCCAGCATCCTGTAGCCAGCATCCTGTAGCCAGCATCCTGTAGCCATCCTGCATCCTGTAGCCAGCATCCTGTCCTGTAGCCAACATCCTGCCAGCATCCTGTAGCCAACATCCTGTAGCCGGCATCCTGTAGCCAACATCCTGTAGCCAGCATCCTGTAGCCAGCATCCTGTAGCCAGCATCCTGTAGCCAGCATCCTGTAGCCAGCATCCTGTAGCCAGCATCCTGTAGCCAGCATCCTGTAGCCGGCATCCTGCCAGCATCCTGCCAGCATCCTGTAGCCAGCATCCTGTAGCCAGCATCCTGTAGCCAGCATCCTGTAGCCAGCATCCTGTAGCCAGCATCCTGTAGCCAGCATCCTGTAGCCGGCATCCTGTAGCCGGCATCCTGTAGCCAGCATCCTGTAGCCAGCATCCTGTAGCCAGCATCCTGTAGCCAGCATCCTGTAGCCAACATCCTGTAGCCAGCATCCTGTAGCCAGCATCCTGTAGCCAACATCCTGTAGCCAGCATCCTGTAGCCAACATCCTGTAGCCAGCATCCTGTAGCCAACATCCTGTAGCCAGCATCCTGTAGCCAACATCCTGTAGCCAACATCCTGTAGCCAGCATCCTGTAGCCAGCATCCTGTAGCCAGCATCCTGTAGCCAACATCCTGTAGCCAACATCCTGTAGCCAACATCCTGTAGCCAGCATCCTGTAGCCCTGTAGGCATCCTGTAGCCAACATCCTGTAGCCGGCATCCTGTAGCCAACATCCTGTAGCCAGCATCCTGTAGCCAACATCCTGTAGCCAGCATCCTGTAGCCAACATCCTGTAGCCAGCATCCTGTAGCCAGCATCCTGTAGCCAGCATCCTGTAGCCGGCATCCTGTAGCCAACATCCTGTAGCCGGCATCCTGTAGCCAACATCCTGTAGCCAGCATTCTGTCGCCAACAAGGATCTGACTGTACACCTTGTTGTTTCTGTAGCCTGGATCACAGAGAAAAGCCATAAGATCAATCAACCAATCAAATGCCCGACGCAGAATTCCACGGTTCTTCAGGTTTCCTTGGAAACCACCACCAGTTCAATGCATTTGAACTATTCCAGATACTCTGATTTAACTTGTTAACTAATTATCCCAAGCCCTTGAATAAGTGAATCGGGTTTCACAGCAACACTGTGAAAACGTCTGAGGGTCCACGAGGAGAGGTTTGAGAACCACTGGGTTAGGGGATCATGAGATACGGTACCTAGGTATTGGCTTCCCACCATAGGTTAGCATCTCATAGAGCAGATTCTAGACAGAACGTTTCACAGATGAAAAGGGTTCTTAGTAGAACCATTTTGGAGGGTTCTATGAAGAACCTTAAGAGGATAAAAGGGTTCTTGGTAGAACCCTTCATTGAGGTTTCTAAGCATAACCATTCCCAGATTGTGCTAAGAATAACCCTCTATGTAGGGTTTTTCATAGAAGCTGGGTAGTTGACATTAAGGCGTGAAAAGCCCTTGCCCATCGGGCAGCCATTTTTAGTAGCCATTTTCACCGACAGACAATTCAGAGACCAGAAGGACCAGACTACTGGAATTCTTTTGCATTTTGGTAATCAGTTAAAAAAAAATACAAAGTAATGAACCTGCCCAATGAGGCCACTTACCCCGGGCAATAGGACTACTTGGGTTAAATGCAGGAATGGGGCAACCACAGAGCAGGCTCAACTTGCACGACTTCTCAGGCCACTTACCCCGGGCAATAGGACTACTTGGGTAAAATGCAGGAAGACACTTTTCAGTTGAATGCATTCAGCTGTACAACTAATTGGTATCCCCCTCCCCTTAATGTAAATCCCCTTTATGGACCTCCAGCACAGTTACAGTACATCTCAGGCTACTGAACTATCAATTATAGTAGTAATACTATCACTTATAGTAGTAATACTATCACTTATAATAGTAATACTATCACTTATAGTAGTAATACTATCACTTATAGTAGTAATACTATCACTTATAGTAGTAATACTATCACTTATAGTAGTAATAATATCACTTATAGTAGTAATACTATCACTTATAGTAGTAATACTATCACTTATAGTAGTAATAATATCACTTATAGTAGTAATAATATCACTTATAGTAGTAATACTATCACTTATAATAGTAATACTATCACTTATAATAGTAATACTATCACTTATAGTAGTAATACTATCACTTATAGTAGTAATACTATCACTTATAGTAGTAATACTATCACTTATAGTAGTAATACTATCACTTATAATAGTAATACTATCACTTATAATAGTAATACTATCACTTATAGTAGTAATACTATCACTTATAGTAGTAATACTATCACTTATAGTAGTAATACTATCACTTATAGTAGTAATACTATCACTTATAGTAGTAATACTATCACTTATAGTAGTAATACTATCACTTATAGTAGTAATACTATCACTTATAGTAGTAATACTATCACTTATAGTAGTAATACTATCACTTATAATAGTAATACTATCACTTATAATAGTAATACTATCACTTATAGTAGTAATACTATCACTTATAGTAGTAATACTATCACTTATAGTAGTAATACTATCACTTATAGTAGTAATACTATCACTTATAATAGTAATACTATCACTTATAGTAGTAATACTATCACTTATAGTAGTAATACTATCACTTATAGTAGTAATACTATCACTTATAGTAGTAATACTATCACTTATAGTAGTAATACTATCACTTATAATAGTAATACTATCACTTATAATAGTAATACTATCACTTATAGTAGTAATACTATCACTTATAGTAGTAATACTATCACTTATAGTAGTAATACTATCACTTATAGTAGTAATACTATCACTTATAGTAGTAATACTATCACTATAGTAGAAATACTATCACTTATAGTAGTAATACTATCACTTATAATAGTAATACTATCACTTATAATAGTAATACTATCACTTATAATAGTAATACTATCACTTATAGTAGTAATACTATCACTTATAATAGTAATACTATCACTTATAGTAGTAATACTATCACTTATAGTAGTAATACTATCACTTATAATAGTAATACTATCACTTATAATAGTAATACTATCACTTATAATAGTAATACTATCACTTATAATAGTAATACTATCACTTATAATAGTAATACTATCACTTATAATAGTAATACTATCACTTATAATAGTAATACTATCACTTATAATAGTAATACTATCACTTATAGTAAATACTATCACTTATAGTAGTAATACTATCACTTATAATAGTAATACTATCACTTATAGTAGTAATACTATCACGTATAGTAGTAATACTATCACTTATAATAGTAATAATATCACTTATAGTAGTAATACTATCACTTATAGTAGTAATACTATCACTTATAGTAGTAATACTATCACTTATAGTAGTAATACTATCACTTATAGTAGTAATACTATCACTTATAGTAGTAATACTATCACTTATAGTAGTAATACTATCACTTATAGTAGTAATACTATCACTTATAGTAGTAATACTATCACTTATAGTAGTAATACTATCACTTATAGTAGTAATACTATCACTTATAGTAGTAATACTATCACTTATAATAGTAATACTATCACTTATAATAGTAATACTATCACTTATAATAGTAATACTATCACTTATAATAGTAATACTATCACTTATAATAGTAATACTATCACTTATAGTAGTAATACTATCACTTATAATAGTAATACTATCACTTATAGTAGTAATACTATCACTTATAATAGTAATACTATCACTTATAGTAGTAATACTATCACTTATAATAGTAATACTATCACTTATAGTAGTAATACTATCACTTATAATAGTAATACTATCACTTATAGTAGTAATACTATCACTTATAGTAGTAATACTATCACTTATAGTAGTAATACTATCACTTATAGTAGTAATACTATCACTTATAGTAGTAATACTATCACTTATAGTAGTAATACTATCACTTATAGTAGTAATACTATCACTTATAGTAGTAATACTATCACTTATAGTAGTAATACTATCACTTATAATAGTAATACTATCACTTATAGTAGTAATACTATCACTTATAATAGTAATACTATACCACTTGACCTGGTTCAAATACTTTACAAATATTTGTTCAAATACTTTGAGCGTTTTCTCGAGTCTGATGGGTGGGTTTTACAGTTTTGGGACTTTTCTATTGGCTTATTAAGCCAGGCAAGTTCAACCCGGGCACATATTTAAATTAAGTATTTTAAACCTAGGTCAGAATACCATAAAAGATAGACTACAATATAAGTTATATTAAATACCATTGACTTACTCTCCTGACAGACAGACAGACAGACAGGCAGACAGGCAGACAGACAGACAGACAGACAGACAGACAGACAGACAGACAGTGTGTGTATGGTGGTTGGTTTCAGTGACAATAGTCCTCTTACCATCACAATCCAGCACGGTAGAAGGCGGTAATGCACCTTATATGTTAGTTTACACATCGCCAAATAAAAGGAAGAAGAAAATCAACCCGGAAGGGATTATTACATGGGTTATCAGAGACGGAAGAGAAAGTGAGACACCCCACTCCCTATTTTATTCTGGTTACATTTACAGCCAATGAAATAAGCAGACCAGACCCAGCAGCTATTGCATTGGTGTCCATGGGAGAACCACCCCCTTTAAGCAGATCGGAACTGACCATTTTGTTTTCAATGGTTAACGGCCTGAGTGAATCATCTTCATGTATCCACCATCTTTGGTCGTTACCTTCACTAAGAAGTCATCTGTTAAAATGGCTAAACTAACGTCTTTTTTTGTAATCTTATTGTCTTTTTTTTGTATTAGTGAAGCTGTTTTCGAAGATCAAGTTGGAAAATTTGATTGGTATGTTAGCTAGCTATTTTACCATTGAGAATGTCTATTGATTGTGCTATATGCAGCTAGTGAACGTAAGCTAATGCTAAGTGCTAACCACTGACAGCGTCAGATGTGGTTGATCTTAATTAAGACACAGGCGAAAAGGCAGTAGATCTCCCCGGGGTTGGATTCACTCAATAGTTAGCCCTGTCATGTCTGCACCCGTCTCTTGTTTGAACATATATGCTAGTCATTCACGAATGTAAATGTATTTTCAGATCGCTTCTTTTAATGGGGTTAAGGATCAATGGGGGAAGGAGACCCGTTACCCCCAGATTTGTCCCACTTGCTCCTTCTTGTGATATGATATGATACTGTCTCCAAATGCCACAGTAATGATTATGTGCATTGGTGATTGATTAACTAAAGTAAAAAATAGCTTGCTGTATTTCAACAAGAAGGCTTGGACTGTTAAAAACAAATGTTCCCCTTTTTGTGTCTCCAGGAGACAGCAGTATGTGGGGAAGACACTCTTTGCCCACTTTGAGTCGAATACACAGTCGTCTAAAAAGCTGTTCGTCGCCACCGACAAGAATATCTTTGCCTCTTTCAACTCCAGGACTGGAGATCTCCGTGAGTATCTGTAATTCACATTACAATACGAATGGGTTTATAGCTTTTCTCTTTGACTCAGATTTTTTTGTTGAGTTGCATAGAGTTAAATATTTTTCATTCTGACTTTACAGTTTGGAGACACGTGGACAAGACTGGACCAGAGGGAACCATAGACATACTTCTGCTGCATGGACAAGGTGACTACAGCCTTTTAAACGTTTGTTGTAAACCTGCCTAGTTTCTTGGCCTAGCCAACATAACCGTGTTGTACAGAGTCAAAGCATTGGCTTTATCTAGGCCTATGTTCATTTTAAGATCCTGCCTTCATCTTTCACAGCGGATATTTGACTGTTCTTTACGTCTTCTCTAGATGCTCTGATGGTGGTTGGAGATGGTCGTTTGCTCCGTTCCTGGGACACAAACATTGGCGGGCTGAACTGGGAGGCCGTGCTGGATACTGGCAGGTGTGTGTGTGTCTCTGTGTCTTCGTGTGCAGATTTACCTGTTTCTCATTATCTGCAATTTTTATATCTGAGAGACACTCTCTCAATAGAAATGGACATCATTGATTTTTTGAGATTTCGAACTGCTCATAATGTCTCTCTCTATTTCAGCTTCCAGGCTGCGTGTTTTGTGGCCATACAGGACACCGTAAAGCTTGTGTCTGTGCTAAAGAAATCTGCCATCTCTCTCCACTACTTATCCAATGGACACCAGAAATGGGTGGAGAACCTGCCTGACAGGTAGGACACTGGTGCTGTCTGGGGCCAGACATGGGTTCAAATGGTATTTGTTTTTATTTCAAACGATTTAGCTGCACTTGGTGACGCTTACCTGACGCAATGGAGCCAATCAAATGTAGCCAAAAGTGCAAGCACTGCCCATCTGGCAATCCATAAAGGCTCAATCAAACACTCAAAGTATCTAAAAATATTTCAAATAGTATTTGAACCCAGTCTACAGCACGTAGGTAATTTGCATTTAATTTCAGGACTGTTGTAAAACTGATCTACTAAGTATTTTCTGTATCCCACAGTGATGCAGTCCAGTACCAGGCAGTGTACTCTGGGGGAGAAGAGGAGGTCTATGTGTTGGGGGTGGTTCCTAACTCTCACCTCACTATCATAGCCTATAGCCTAGAGGACGGAGAGATCATCAAGCAGGTCACTACTCTAGCACTGTCATCAAACCTTCATTGGCAACCATTTTAAAATTCACGAAGGTATCAGGAAAGGGCCTCTCTTCCAGAGCCAGATTAAGCCTAGTCCAGATTTATAAATAAATAAAACGGCATGCTTTTTCAGTCCAGGAGGAAATGGAATCTGTGTCTGGGAAACCAGCCCAAAGGGTTACTCCTCCGTCAGCGTCTACACTGTGTCTGTTGGTCCACCGTAAGCCTATACACACATGTCCTGTCTCTAACCCAGTGATTCCTGTCTGTCGTTGTCCTCAGAGATCAGTCGAAGCCCCGTGGCTCTCCAGTGTTGAGTCCAGCTGTGTGGTGATTGGTCAGGGGGTGCTGATGTGTGTGGATTCCGCCACTCTCGCCCTCTACACCCTCCCGATACAGGCTGAGGAGACTCCAGAGTTCAGCCAGATCCTACTACAGGTACCTGTCTCCCACCACCACAACCGTATCGTTCAGTGAGCCAGTGCTTGATGGCAAACAGATGTGTTTGCAACTGATCTTATGGAATAAGAGTAAAATAATTTGTAATGAGTTTGAATAACAGTCGGTATTCAATAACAAGGATGGGAATCAAAGGTGAAATCGGATCGGATTGGATTTCAGATCTATCCATCGACCATAGATAGATGATCCGATGATAATGGACCTCGAGCGAGAGAGATCGATAGATGATCCGATGATAATGGACCGCGAGCGGGAGAGATCGCTAGATGATCCGATGATAATGGACCTCGAGCGAGAGAGATCAATAGATGATCCGACGATAATGGACCTCGAGCGAGAGAGATCGATAGATGATCCGATGATAATGGACCTCGAGCGAGAGAGATCGATAGATGATCCGACGATAATGGACCGCGAGCGAGAGAGATCGATAGATGATCCGACGATAATGGACCGCGAGCGAGAGAGATCGATAGATGATCCGACGATAATGGACCTCGAGCGAGAGAGATCGATAGATGATCCGACGATAATGGACCGCGAGCGAGAGAGATCGATAGATGATCCGACGATAATGGACCGCGAGCGAGAGATCGAGAGAGCCGACGATCGATAGATGAGCCGACGATAATGGACGAGCGCGAGCGAGAGATCGATAGATGAGCCGACGATAATGGACCGCGAGCGAGAGATCGATAGATGAGCCGACGATAATGGACCGCGAGCGAGAGATCGATAGATGAGCCGACGATAATGGACCGCGAGCGAGAGATCGATAGATGAGCCGACGATAATGGACCGCGAGCGAGAGATCGATAGATGAGCCGACGATAATGGACCGCGAGCGAGAGAGATCGATAGATGATCCGACGATAATGGACCGCGAGAGAGATCGATAGATGATCCGACGATAATGGACCGCGAGAGAGATCGATAGATGATCCGACGATAATGGACCGCGAGAGAGATCGATAGATGATCCGACGATAATGGACCGCGAGCGAGAGAGATCGATAGATGATCCGACGATAATGGACCGCGAGCGAGAGAGATGATTATATATACATGATAATGGACCGCGAGCGAGAGAGATGATTATATATACATAATGGACCGCGAGCGAGATAGATGATCCGATGATTATATATACATGATAATGGACCTGTATATTTTCAAATAACTGTCCCTTTTCTAGCCTGCAAGTCGATTTTTGACAAACAAATCGGTCTTAAAAAATAAAACATCTGAGCAGCCCTCCTTTAAATGTCAAAATCCCAATGTGTCTCGAGCCAAAAGGTTTGCCTTCCGATCTTAAGGTTCAGTCATGGCATCTGTTTTTGCTTTAACTTCTGTGATTCTTAAAGGAATCCACTCAAAAAAAGGTTATTTTTCATTATTATATATATATTTTTTCATTAGTCCACTTGTTAAAACATTCCCAAAAATGTTTTTGCGTGTCAAGTTTTCAAGATGTTGGACTTTCAAGATACAACGTGTCAGTTGACACCTCATGATGACTCCTATGATGCAAAACACTTCCCTGATGAAGAGGCAAGTGACACTTTGCATCTTGAAAGTCCCAACGTCTTGATACATTCGGCAGCAGTCAAGTTCAACAGTGGACTACACCGTCTCGCGCTCAAATGGCAACATTCATGCCTCTACCGATTTGTAAAAAAAAAAAAAAAAAAGTTGTTTGCTCATCTTGCCTAAAACAAATTCCTAGTTCTGAAAATCACTCTGTTCTCGGTAGCTTTGACGCACTGGCTACTATGGCAACGCATGCTCCAGCTAGCAGCCCTAGTGCTAGCTAGTTTGAACGGTCATACGTTAGATAGTTTGAACGGCCATACTCTCGCTAGCTAGTTTGAACGGCCATACTCTCGCTAGCTAGTTTGAACGGTTATACGCTAGCTAGTTTGAACGGTCATAAGCAAGCTAGTTTGAACGGTCATAAGCTAGCTAGTTTGAACGGTCATAAGCAAGCTAGTTTGAACGGTCATAAGCAAGCTAGTTTGAACGGTCATAAGCAAGCTAGTTTGAACGGTCATAAGCAAGCTAGTTTGAACGGTCATACGCTAGCTAGTTTGAACGGCCATACTCTAGTTAGTTTGAACGGCCATACTCTAGTTAGTTTGAACGGCCGTACTCTAGCTAGTTTGAACGGCCGTAAGCTAGCTAGTTTGAACGGTCATACTCTAGCTAGTTTGAACGGCCATAAGCTAGCTAGTTTGAACGGCCATACGCTAGCTAGTTTGAACGGTCATACTCTAGCTAGTTTGAACGGTCATACTCTAGCTAGTTTGAACGGTCATACTCTAGCTAGTTTGAACGGTCATACTCTAGCTAGTTTGAACGGCCATTGACGCTAGCTAGTTTGAACGGCCATACGCTAGCTAGTTTGAACGGCCATACGCATACGCTAGTTTGAACGGCCATACGCTAGCTAGTTTGAACGGTCATACGCTAGCTAGTTTGAACGGTTATACGCTAGCTAGTTTGAACGGTCATAAGCAAGCTAGTTTGAACGGTCATAAGCAAGCTAGTTTGAACGGTCATAAGCAAGCTAGTTTGAACGGTCATAAGCAAGCTAGTTTGAACGGTCATAAGCAAGCTAGTTTGAACGGTCATACGCTAGCTAGTTTGAACGGCCATACTCTAGTTAGTTTGAACGGTCATACTCTAGTTAGTTTGAACGGTCATACTCTAGCTAGTTTGAACGGCCATAAGCTAGCTAGTTTGAACGGTCATGCGCTGGCTAGTTTGAACGGTCATGCGCTAGCTAGTTTGAACGGTCATACGCTAGCTAGTTTGAACGGTCATGCGCTGGCTAGTTTGAACGGTCATGCGCTAGCTAGTTTGAACGGCCATACTCTCGCTAGTTTGAACGGCCATACGCTAGCTAGTTTGAACGGCCATACTCTCGCTAGTTTGAACGGCCATACTCTCGCTAGTTTGAACGGCCATACTCTCGCTAGTTTGAACGGTCATGCGCTAGCTAGTTTGAACGGCCATACGCTAGCTAGTTTGAACGGTCATACGCTAGCTAGTTTGAACGGTCATACGCTAGCTAGTTTGAACGGTCATGCGCTAGCTAGTTTGAACGGTCATGCGCTGGCTAGTTTGAACGGTCATGCGCTAGCTAGTTTGCCAGCTTGTTGATGAAGTTGTACGGAACCAAAGTTGTAGGACTGTTGTCAGTCAGATAAATGCTGATTTCTGACAACTGGCTCTGTGTCTCGCTACTCTGGAACATTTGGCCAACGTGATGACATCACAGAGAGGAGTCAGCTGTAGAACTCGGCGCACCAATCACAGCAGAACAGAATGAAAACTAATTTGGGAATGAGCGAGAACTTCACTGCACTAGCTAGCATGTGTATTCAGCATGGAGTGTGTGAACTGGCGTTGTTGGCATCCCTGCCTTTTAGTTTCATATGGGTTGATTTTGAGACTGGTTCAGCGAGCGAGTAGACGCTAGCTAATGTTAACGTGTTAGCAAATTTCCATTGTTTTCGAGTGGATTTTTTTTCCTTTTCAATCCTGTGAATACCTTGTGGATTAATTATCCCATTGATGCTATTGTTTGATGAGTGGAAACGAATGACCAATGTCTTTCTGTTGCTTCCTTTCCTAACCTCTCCCCCAGTCTCTGGATCTGGAGGTGTCCCCAGGCTTCCAGCCCGTCCTGGTGTCCAGCCAGCCCCACCCGGCCCGCTCCCCCCTCTCAGAGTTCTTTCTCCAGCTCGGACCAGACCACCACGTCCTGCTGCAGCTCAATGCTGATGGATACACCATCGCCCCACTCAGAGACTTCCAGCCGGTACACATTCATTCATTCATTCATTCATTCATTTTTGTTTATTCAATATAGTTGAATTCAATAAACGTAATTAATCCCAGACAGGCAATCATTAATGTCACTGACTTTTGTTATACCATACAGTAAACCATATCTACCTATATACAGTAAACCATATCTACCTATATACAGTAAACCATATCTACCTATATACAGTAAACCATATCTACCTATATACAGTAAACCATATCTACCTATATACAGTAAACCATATCTACCTATATACAGTAAACCATATCTACCTATATACAGTAAACCATATCTACCTATATACAGTAAACCATATCTACCTATATACAGTAAACCATATCTACCTATATACAGTAAACCATATCTACCTATATACAGTAAACCATATCTACCTATATACAGTAAACCATATCTACCTATATACAGTATCTACCTATATACAGTATCTACCTATATACAGTATCTACCTATATACAGTATCTACCTATATACAGTAGCTACCTATATACAGTAAACCATGTCTACCTAAATACAGTCAACCATATCTACCTGTATACAGTAAACCATATCTACCTGTATACAGTAAACCATATCTACCTGTATACAGTAAACCATATCTACCTAAATACAGTAAACCGTGTCTACCTAAATACAGTAAACCGTGTCTACCTAAATACAGTAAACCGTGTCTACCTAAATACAGTAAACCGTGTCTACCTATATACAGTAAGCCGTGTCTACCTATATACAGTAAGCCATGTCTACCTATATACAGTATCTACCTATATACAGTATCTACCTATATACAGTAGACCACGTCTGTGAGTTTGATTACTGCTATATATTTCTCCCCCGGTACTACGGGGCTCTACTGCTATATATTTCTCCCCCGGTACTACGGGGCTCTACTGCTATATATTTCTCCCCTGGTACTACGCGTCTCTACTGCTATATATTTCTCCCCGGTACTACGCGTCTCTACTGCTATATATTTCTCCCCGGTACTACGGGGCTCTACTGCTATATATTTCTCCCCGGTACTACGCGTCTCTACTGCTATATATTTCTCCCCGGTACTACGCGTCTCTACTGCTATATATTTCTCCCCGGTACTACGCGTCTCTACTGCTATATATTTCTCCCCGGTACTACGGGGCTCTACTGCTATATATTTCTCCCAGTACTACGCGTCTCTACTGCTATATATTTCTCCCGGTACTACGGGGCTCTACTGTTATATATTTCTCCCGGTACTACGGGGCTCTACTACTATATATTTCTCCCGGTACTACGGGGCTCTACTGCCATATATTTCTCCCGGTACTACGGGGCTCTACTGCTATATATTTCTCCCCTGGTACTACGCGTCTCTACTGCTATATATTTCTCCCGGTACTACGGGGCTCTACTATATATATTTCTCCCGGTACTACGCGTCTCTACTGCTATATATTTCTCCCGGTACTACGCGTCTCTACTGCTATATATTTCTCCCGGTACTACGCGTCTCTACTGCTATATATTTCTCCCGGTACTACGCGTCTCTACTGCTATATATTTCTCCCGGTACTACGGGCTCTACTGTTATATATTTCTCCCCGGTACTACGGGGCTCTACTGCTATATATTTCTCCCCGGTACTACGCGTCTCTACTGCTATATATTTCTCCCCGGTACTACGCGTCTCTACTGCTATATATTTCTCCCCGGTACTACGGGGCTCTACTGCTATATATTTCTCCCGGTACTACGGGGCTCTACTGCTATATATTTCTCCCGGTACTACGGGGCTCTACTGCTATATATTTCTCCCGGTACAGTACGGGGCTCTACTGCTATATATTTCTCCCGGTACTACGCGTCTCTACTGCTATATATTTCTCCCGGTACTACGCGTCTCTACTGCTATATATTTCTCCCGGTACTACGCGTCTCTACTGCTATATATTTCTCCCGGTACTACGTGTCTCTACTGCTATATATTTCTCCCGGTACTACGCGTCTCTACTGCTATATATTTCTCCCCGGTACTACGCGTCTCTACTGCTATATATTTCTCCCCGGTACTACGGGGCTCTACTGCTATATATTTCTCCTCCGGTACTACGGGGCTCTACTGCTATATATTTCTCCCCGGTACTACGCGGCTCTACTGCTATATATTTCTCCCCGGTACTACGCGTCTCTACTGCTATATATTTCTCCCCGGTACTACGGGGCTCTACTGCTATATATTTCTCCCCGGTACTACGCGTCTCTACTGCTATATATTTCTCCCCGGTACTACGCGTCTCTACTGCTATATATTTCTCCCCGGTACTACGCGTCTCTACTGCTATATATTTCTCCTACTACTATCCAGAGAGACGCGTAGTCCATCTGCTATGTAGCACACCGTGTATTATGTGACTATTTACCATTTACCAACCTGGACAATATATGACCTCAAATGTTGGAAGGTCAACGAGTTCTAAGTGGAGATAATAAACACGTTGTTGTTGTTGTTGTTGTTGTTTTTACAGGCGTTCTTAGTCTCATTTGCCACCACGGGGAAGAAGACTGTTGCTGCTGTCATGACTCCCAAAAACGAAACGGTGAGTCGTCATGGTGTCGTCATGGTGTCGCCATGGTGTCGCCATGGTGTCGCCATGGTGTCGCCATATGGTGTCGCCATGGTGTCGCCATGGTGTCGCCACGGTGTCGTCACGGTGTCGCCTAAACATCTTAAGTGTTGCGTCACGCGTGTGATCCGTATAATTTTGGCAGTTTTAATTTTAATATGAATGAAATGTAATTATAATAATAATATAATAATTATACCGCGGTGGTTGGTTATCTCCCTTGTCGTTCCCACTGCAGGCTTGCGCCATCAATCTGTTCAGCGTTGACTCTGGTAGGCTGTTGGATACCACCGTCCTCTTTCCCCTGGAGCCTAACGATGGGAAACCACACGCGGTGAGTGATGTCTGTATGTCGGAGAGAGCGGGTAGTAAATATGGGGGTTTTGACACATCCAACCCCTCGCTTCCAGAAAAGTCTAAAGGAAACCCGGTTGGAATCTGCCGATGTTGGGGTGCAGGACGGCAATCAAATCACATTTTATTTATGAATTGTCGAAGTGCTTTACGGGTGTCTCACCCTGTGGTGTGATGACCCCCCTTGTGGTGTCTCACCCTGTGGTGTCTCCCCCTGTGGTGTCTCCCCTGTGGTGTCTCCCCCTGTGGTGTCTCCCCCTGTGGTGTCTCACCCTGTGGTGTCTCACCCTGTGGTGTCTCACCCTGTGGTGTCTCACCCTGTGGTGTCTCCCCCTGTGGTGTCTCCCCCTGTGGTGTCTCCCCCTGTGGTGTGGTGTCTCACCCTGTGGTGTGGTGTCTCACCCTGTGGTGTGGTGTCTCACCCTGTGGTGTGGTGTCTCACCCTGTGGTGTGATGACCCCCTTGTGGTGTCTCACCCTGTGGTGTCTCACCCTGTGGTGTCTCACCCTGTGGTGTCTCACCCTGTGGTGTGATGTCTCACCCTGTGGTGTGGTGTCTCACCCTGTGGTGTCTCACCCTGTGGTGTGGTGTCTCACCCTGTGGTGTCTCACCCTGTGGTGTCTCACCCTGTGGTGTCTCACCCTGTGGTGTCTCACCCTGTGGTGTCTCACCCTGTGGTGTCTCACCCTGTGGTGTGATGTCTCACCCTGTGGTGTCTCACCCTGTGGTGTGGTGTCTCACCCTGTGGTGTCTCACCCTGTGGTGTGGTGTCTCACCCTGTGGTGTCTCACCCTGTGGTGTCTCACCCTGTGGTGTGATGTCTCACCCTGTGGTGTCTCACCCTGTGGTGTGATGTCTCACCCTGTGGTGTCTCACCCTGTGGTGTATCACCCTGTGGTGTGATGTCTCACCCTGTGGTGTCTCCCCCTGTAGTGTCTCCCCCCTGTAGTGTCTCCCCTGTAGTGTCTCACCCTGTGGTGTCTCACCCTGTGGTGTGGTGTCTCACCCTGTGGTGTCTCACCCTGTGGTGTCTCACCCTGTGGTGTCTCACCCTGTGGTGTCTCACCCTGTAGTGTCTCACCCTGTAGTGTCTCACCCTGTAGTGTCTCACCCTGTGGTGTGTAGTGTCTCACCCTGTGGTGTCTCACCCTGTAGTGTCTCACCCTGTAGTGTGTGGTGTCTCACCCTGTGGTGTCTCACCCTGTAGTGTCTCACCCTGTAGTGTGTGGTGTCTCACCCTGTGGTGTGTGGTGTCTCACCCTGTGGTGTCTCACCCTGTGGTGTCTCACCCTGTAGTGTGTGGTGTCTCACCCTGTAGTGTCTCACCCTGTAGTGTCTCACCCTGTAGTGTGTAGTTTCTCACCCTGTGGTGTCTCACCCTGTAGTTTCTCACCCTGTGGCGTCTCACCCTGTGGCGTCTCACCCTGTAGTGTGTGGTGTCTCACCCTGTAGTGTCTCACCCTGTAGTGTGTGATGTCTCACCCTGTAGCGTCTCACCCTGTAGCGTCTCACCCTGTGGTGTGTGATGTCTCACCCTGTAGTGTCTCACCCTGTGGTGTCTCACCCTGTAGTGTCTCACCCTGTAGTGTGTGATGTCTCACCCTGTGGTGTGTGGTGTCTCACCCTGTGGTGTGTGGTGTCTCACCCTGTAGTGTGTAGTGTCTCACCCTGTAGTGTCTCACCCTGTGGTGTGTGATGTCTCACCCTGTAGTGTGTAGTGTCTCACCCTGTAGTGTGTAGTGTCTCACCCTGTAGTGTCTCACCCTGTAGTGTGTAGTGTCTCACCCTGTAGTGTGTAGTGTCTCACCCTGTAGTGTCTCACCCTGTGGTGTGTGATGTCTCACCCTGTGGTGTGTGATGTCTCCCCCTGTGGTGTCTCCCCCTGTGGTGTCTCCCCTGTGGTGTCTCCCCCTGTAGTGTCTCCCCTGTGGTGTCTCCCCCTGTGGTGTCTCCCCCTGTAGTGTCTCCCCCTGTAGTGTCTCCCCCTGTGGTGTCTCCCCTGTGGTGTCTCCCCCTGTGGTGTCTCCCCCTGTGGTGTCTCCCCCTGTGGTGTCTCACCCTGTGGTGTCTCACCCTGTAGTGTGTGGTCTCACCCTGTGATGTCTCACCCTGTAGTGTGTGGTCTCACCCTGTGATGCCTCACCCTGTAGTGTGCGATGTCCCACCCTGTAGTGTGTGGTCTCACCCTGTGATGTCTCACCCTGTAGTGTGTGGTCTCACCCTGTAGTGTCTCACCCTGTAGTGTCTCACCCTGTAGTGTCTCACCCTGTAGTGTCTCACCCTGTGGTGTCTCACCCTGTGGTGTCTCACCCTGTAGTGTCTCACCCTGAAGTGTGTAGTGTCTCACCCTGTAGTGTCTCACCCTGAAGTGTGTAGTGTCTCACCCTGTGGTGTGTAATGTCTCACCCTGTAGTGTGTGGTGTCTCACCCTGTGGTGTCTCACCCTGTAGTGTCTCACCCTGTAGTGTGTAGTGTCTCACCCTGTAGTGTGTAGTGTCTCACCCTGTAGTGTCTCACCCTGTAGTGTGTGGTGTCTCACCCTGTAGTGTCTCACCCTGTAGTGTCTAACCCTGTAGTGTGTAGTGTCTCACCCTGTGGTGTGTGGTGTCTCACCCTGTAGTGTCTCACCCTGTAGTGTGTGATGTCTCACCCTGTAGTGTCTCACCCTGTAGTGTCTCACCCTGTAGTGTCTCACCCTGTAGTGTGTGGTCTCACCCTGTAGTGTGTGGTGTCTCACCCTGTGGTGTGTGGTGTCTCACCCTGTAGTGTGTGATGTCTCACCCTGTAGTGTCTCACCCTGTAGTGTCTCACCCTGTAGTGTCTCACCCTGTAGTGTCTCACCCTGTGGTGTGTGGTGTCTCACCCTGTGGTGTGTGGTGTCTCACCCTGTGGTGTCTCACCCTGTGGCGTCTCACCCTGTAGTGTGTGGTGTCTCACCCTGTAGTGTCTCACCCTGTAGTGTGTGATGTCTCACCCTGTAGCGTCTCACCCTGTAGCGTCTCACCCTGTAGTGTGTGATGTCTCACCCTGTAGCGTCTCACCCTGTAGTGTCTCACCCTGTGGTGTGATGTCTCACCCTGTAGTGTCTCACCCTGTAGTGTCTCACCCTGTAGTGTCTCACCCTGTAGTGTGTGATGTCTCACCCTGTGGTGTCTCACCCTGTAGTGTGTGATGTCTCACCCTGTAGTGTGTGGTGTCTCACCCTGTAGTGTGTGGTGTCTCACCCTGTAGTGTGTGGTGTCTCACCCTGTGGTGTGTGATGTCTCACCCTGTAGTGTCTCACCCTGTAGTGTGTGATGTCTCACCCTGTGACGTCTCCCCTCCCCAGCTGTACGTCCATGCCTTCCTGAAGAAGGACGACTCTGTGGGCTACAGGGTCCTAGTGCAGACACAGGACCATGCTCTCACCTTCATACAGCAGCCAGGTATGTTTACACACACACACACACACACACACACACACACACACACACACACACACACACACACACACACACACACACGCGTTGGTTTTACTATCCTTGTGAGGACCAAACCATCGATTCCCATTCAAAATGCTATTTTCCCTAACCTTAACTCTGAACCCAACTCCTAACCCTGATTGTAAACTAACCCCCCTCAGCCTAAAATAGCTTTTTCTTCCTTGTGGGGACTGAGAAATATCCCCACTTGTCTGAATTTTCCTTGTTTTAGTATCCTTGTAAAACCAGAAGGGTGAGACATCACACACATTAGGGATTTGTCTGCCATTTGTAATCTTTGTATTTTTTGGGGTAAAAAAAAAAAAAAAAAAAAAAATTGGGATGGAAAAGCGCTCTCGGTGTGTAAACTTAAACGAAAAATCATATATATAAAATATGTAGAAAAAGATAATGGTCTAGATTGTTCTCATTCAAATGTTTTTTAAAATCTAACATAAGTTAGACGGTCGGGGAGAATTGAAAATTAAAAAAAACAAAGCATTTATTGGTATTAATTTTGTTATTATGTTTGTGCGAAAGAACACAGCATTGTTCATGGCGAAATGCATAGAATTGTAGGAAATTAGCTTTAAACTGCGAAAGGGATTCTCGGCTCCATCGAGAAATGTGTAGACTTGCAGGAAATTTGCTTTATTTTTTTTATATATATATTTTTTTACAAATAAATAATAAATTGTAAAGTATGTAATGTCTCTTTTTGTTATGTGTCAGGCCCCAGGAAGACTAGCTTTCACCATTGGCTAACGGGGATCCTAATAAGAACATCACACACACACACACACACACCCTAGACGAGGCTTCTAACCAACCCCTGTGATTCCAGGACGTGTGGTATGGACCAGAGAGGAGGCCCTTGCTGATGTTGTTACCATGGAGATGGTGGACCTGCCACTCACTGGGACCCAGGCCGAGCTGGAGGGGGAGTTTGGCAAGAAAGCTGGTAAAGAACGTCAGAGATCAGAGCCCAGCTAACGTTATTCATGTTATCATTTTAAAATACACAATGTAGAAAAGACAACGTGCATAAAATATAATTATTAAGGATGACAGGAAAAAAAAGTGTTTCTCTAATGTTATTATGCTTAGTCATTCCCTTTTTTAAAATATATGTATTGAAGTTTTTAACAGTCTTTTTTGTTAATTTTTTAATTTTTATTATTTATAAAATATATATATTTTTTTGTGTTTTTGTTTCTTTTTGGCTTTGTAGAAGTATTTGTGATTGCCTGTTTTTGTTGCCGCCGGCAATGTATTTGACCCTGTCTCAGTTAACTGTCCTCTTATGTATTGCTATCCCCGATTGGTTTAAGTCTTGCTCTGTCTCTTTGGTTTTCTCATTGCTGCGCTTGGATCCAGCCATTCAAGGTAAAGCTCTGGGCTTTCTGTCCTTTCTGTTTGCTTATGTTGACGATCAGTAGCGAAGGGATCTGATTTTAAAGTTTCTGCTTTGTTGTTTGGTGTGTTCCTTGTAGTCTTTGGTGTGTTCTTGTAGTCTTTGGTGTGTTCTTGTAGTCTTTGGTGTGTTCTTGTAGTCTTTGGTGTGTTCTTGTAGTCTTTGGTGTGTCCTTGTTGTGTTCTTGTAGTGTTCTTGTAGTCTTTGGTGTGTTCTTGTTGTGTTCTTGTAGTCTTTGGTGTGTTCTTGTTGTGTTCTTGTAGTCTTTGGTGTGTTCTTGTTGTGTTCTTGTAGTCTTTGGTGTGTTCTTGTTGTGTTCTTGTAGTCTTTGGTGTGTTCTTGTTGTGTTCTTGTAGTCTTTGGTGTGTTCTTGTAGTCTTTGGTGTGTTCTTGTTGTGTTCTTGTAGTCTTTGGTGTGTTCTTGTAGTCTTTGGTGTGTTCTTGTTGTGTTCTTGTAGTCTTTGGTGTGTTCTTGTTGTGTTCTTGTAGTCTTTGGTGTGTTCTTGTTGTGTTCTTGTAGTCTTTGGTGTGTTCTTGTTGTGTTCTTGTAGTCTTTGGTGTAGTTATTGTTGTGTTCTTGTAGTCTTTGGTGTGTTATTGTTGTGTTCTTGTAGTCTTTGGTGTGTTCTTGTAGTCTTTGGTGTGTTCTTGTAGTCTTTGGTGTGTTATTGTAGTCTTTGGTGTGTTCTTGTAGTCTTTGGTGTAGTTATTGTAGTCTTTGGTGTGTTCTTGTAGTCTTTGGTGTGTTCTTGTAGTCTTTGGTGTAGTTCTTGTAGTCTTTGGTGTAGTTCTTGTAGTCTTTGGTGTAGTTCTTGTAGTCTTTGGTGTAGTTCTTGTAGTCTTTGGTGTAGTTCTGAAACTGTAGTCTTTGGTGTGTTCCTTGTAGTCTTTGGTGTAGTTCTTGTAGTCTTTGGTGTGTTCTTGTAGTCTTTGGTGTGTTCTTGTAGTCTTTGGTGTAGTTCTTGTAGTCTTTGGTGTAGTTCTTGTAGTCTTTGGTGTAGTTCTTGTAGTCTTTGGTGTAGTTCTTGTAGTCTTTGGTGTAGTTCTTGTAGTCTTTGGTGTAGTTCTTGTAGTCTTTGGTGTAGTTCTTGTAGTCTTTGGTGTAGTTCTTGTAGTCTTTGGTGTAGTTCTTGTAGTCTTTGGTGTAGTCTTTGTAGTGTTTGGTGTGTTCTTGTAGTCTTTGTTGTAGTCTTTGTTGTAGTGTTTGGTGTGTTCTTGTAGTCTTTGTTGTAGTCTTTGTTGTAGTGTTTGGTGTGTTCTTGTAGTCTTTGGTGTGTTCTTGTAGTCTTTGGTGTGTTCTTGTAGTCTTTGGTGTGTCCTTGTAGTCTTTGTTGTAGTTCTTGTAGTCTTTGGTGTGTTCTTGTAGTCTTTGGTGTAGTTCTTGTAGTCTTTGGTGTAGTTCCTGTAGTCTTTGTTGTAGTTCTTGTAGTCTGTAATTTGTTTGTAGATCAGTATGTGGGCTTCAGTGTCGTCTGCCTCGTGTATGTCGTGTCCCTGTAGAGAGAATCCACTGTCGTCCTGATAAACCTGAGGTGGTTTGTTGCGGTCCAGCCTTCTATCGTGTGGTTCCTTCCCGATAACTGTTTTTATAATCTAACGACTGAAACTGTAGATCATAACGTGTGTCCGTCTGTCCGTGGTTCCCCCCCCTCCCGTCTGTCCGTGGTTCCCCCCCCGTCTGTCCGTGGTTCCCCCCTCGTCTGTCCGTGGTTCCCCCCCCGTCTGTCCGTGGTTCCCCCCCCCCCGTCTGTCCGTGGTTCCCCCCCCGTCTGTCCGTGGTTCCCCCCCCGTCTGTCCATGGTCCCCCTCCCCGTCTGTCCGTGGTTCCCCCTCCCCGTCTGTCCGTGGTTCCCCCTCCACAGACGGGTTATTCCCCATGGTGCTGAAGCGTCTGTCATCCCAGGTGACTCTGCTCCAGGCGTGGCTGGCCCACCTGTGGAAGCTGTTCTACGAAGCCCGTAAACCCCGCAGCCAGGTTAAGAACGAGGTCACCATAGAAACGTTGTCCAGGGATGAGTTCAACCTGCAGAAGATGATGGTTATGGTCACCGCCTCGGGGAAGGTGAGACGGGAGGGGGGGGGGTCACCGCCTCGGGGAAGGTGAGACGGGGGTCACGGCCTCGGGGAAGGTGAGACGGGAGGGGGTCACGGCCTCGGGGAAGGTGAGACGGGAGGGGGTCACGGCCTCGGGGAAGGTGAGACTGGAGGGGGGTCACGGCCTCGGGGAAGGTGAGACTGGAGGGGGGTCACGGCCTCGGGGAAGGTGAGACGGGAGGGGGTCACGGCCTCGGGAAGGTGAGGGGGGTCACGGGGGAGGGAGGGGGGTCACGGCCTCGGGGAAGGTGAGACGGGAGGGGGTCACGGCCTCGGGAAGGTGAGACGGGAGGGGGTCACGGCCTCGGGGAAGGTGAGACGGGAGGGGGTCACGGCCTCGGGGAAGGTGAGACGGGAGGGGGGGTCACGGCCTCGGGGAAGGTGAGACGGGAGGGGGGGTCACGGCCTCGGGGAAGGTGAGACGGGAGGGGGTCACGGCCTCGGGGAAGGTGAGACGGGAGGGGGTCACGGCCTCGGGAAGGTGAGACGGGAGGGGGTCACGGCCTCGGGGAAGGTGAGACGGGAGGGGGTCACGGCCTCGGGGAAGGTGAGACGGGAGGGGGTCACGGCCTCGGGAAGGTGAGACGGGAGGGGGGTCACGGCCTCGGGGAAGGTGAGACGGGAGGGGGGGTCACGGCCTCGGGGAAGGTGAGACGGGAGGGGGTCACGGCCTCGGGGAAGGTGAGACGGGAGGGGGGGTCACGGCCTCGGGGAAGGTGAGACGGGAGGGGGTCACGGCCTCGGGGAAGGTGAGACGGGAGGGGGTCACGGCCTCGGGAAGGTGAGACGGGAGGGGGTCACGGCCTCGGGGAAGGTGAGACGGGGGGGGTCACGGCCTCGGGGAAGGTGAGACGGGAGGGGGGTCACGGCCTCGGGGAAGGTGAGACGGGAGGGGGTCACGGCCTCGGGGAAGGTGAGACGGGAGGGGGTCACGGCCTCGGGGAAGGTGAGACGGGAGGGGGTCACGGCCTCGGGGAAGGTGAGACGGGAGGGGGTCACGGCCTCGGGGAAGGTGAGACGGGAGGGGGTCACGGCCTCGGGAAGGTGAGACGGGAGGGAGGGGAGGGGGTCACGGCCTCGGGAAGGTGAGACGGGAGGGGGTCACGGCCTCGGGGAAGGTGAGACGGGAGGGGGTCACGGCCTCGGGAAGGTGAGACGAGTGGGGAGGGGGGTCACGGCCTCGGGGAAGGTGAGACGGTGGGGGAGGGGTCACGGCCTCGGGGAAGGTGAGACGGGAGGGGGTCACGGCCTCGGGGAAGGTGAGACGAGTGGGGGAGGGGGTCACGGCCTCGGGAAGGTGAGACGAGTGGGGGAGGGGGAAGGTGAGACGGAGGGGGTCACGGCCTCGGGGAAGGTGAGACGAGTGGGGGAGGGGGTCACGGCCTCGGGGAAGGTGAGACGAGAGGGGGAGGGTCACGGGAAAGGTGAGACGGGAGTGGGGGTCACGACCTCGGGAAGGTGAGAAACTACCTGCTAAAAAGGTAAAAGAAGGAGAAACTAAAGGTGAACTGCTGCTAGAGATCTACTCATTGGTAGAGAAAGGTTCTGTCTGATGACCTCACCACTACTGTCTGATGACCTCACCACTACTGTCTGATGACCTCACCACCTGTTGACC